>NC_041011.1:15346200-15946200 GCF_004193775.1 Glycine soja
TTAGTTCCAGAGCTTTTATTTGTCGTACGCCGTTTCTTACGCAGCTCCATAATGACCTGGATACAAGCAAACAAGACCACTAGTTACAACAAGATATATTAACAATTTATTACATGGTATCTAAAACTCAGAAGTAAACTATAAGTTCAGGTTATAAAAAGTAAATATACACTAATTAAGAATAAAAATTAGCTTATCATACATCAATGTCATTAGAAGCTCTAATTAGTAAATTTTTTCTTTTCTTCGTTGTAGATGTTGAACTCTCTCCCGCTATTGTCTCTTTCTTTTTTTACCGAAGTAGTCTCTTAGAACTATTAATGCAAAAGTTAAAGATATATAGTTGATCGAAATTAATATACACTAAAAAGTATAAAATGACTAAATTTATTAGTAGTACTTAGTAAATATATAGGAGGATTATTAAAAAAAATTATACCTTGTTTTTAATGCTTCTTGAACCTCGTTTATGTCTGTTTGTTTTGCCTTGTTTTTTGAAACCTCATCTTTCTCCAAATCTTCAAATTCAACACATCCAAATAATTTTCACTGAGCAAATTAACTAATTCTAAAAGTGTAATACATTCAATATTTAAAAACTTTATAAGATAGTAATCAATTATGGTCCCATATCATTGAATTTGTATGGATCATAATTTATCAAGAATAAGGAGCAACATTTAGCAAGACCAATATAAAAGGAATGTGGATGTTATCTTAATTAACAATTTGGGAAATAACATGTATAAAGGAAGGTATACATTTGTTCTATAATCAACGCTCCCTCAAATTACTCACACCTACAAAGGATCATGAGAACACAACAAAGATTACATCGGAAGAAAAATAATAACAAACACAATAATTTAACGTGGTTTGGCACCTCTTACCTACGTCCACGGAACTGACTCAACAATATTTTCCTATCACATAATTGATTAGAAGATTGTAATCCACCCCAAATAGTGTATCACTTTACAAACCTGAGTACCACACTCAACCGTTACGAGAAATGATAACACTCTCACACAAAGACACTTTTCTCTCAACAAAGTGACTTTGTTTCACAATCTCTCTTTTCACACACACTCTCTTCATGCGTATCTTCTCCATTAATTCTCTTCTCTATTTATAGTGAAGATTGACACTGACTATAATAAATAAGTTCTCTAGGAAGTTGAAACAAAAACAACTTCCAATTCATCCAATCAAATACGTTTCATCTAGTAAAATGCAATCTTTCACTTTGTATTTAAACCAGCTAAACCTTTGTGATAAAAATTCAATTCCCACTATGTATTAAATGCACCTTATCTTTTTCGCTTGAAACACTACAATTCTCCCCCTCAAGCCAAAAGAGAAATATCCTTCGATCAATTTGAAAGTGAACAAACTCCTCCTCCAACGGAAGTATCTCCCAACACTTCTACAATATTAGAAAACTTCATTTTCTTCTTCACTTTGCAATCATGGTTTCTCTTCAAGTCTTGTCCATCCAAATAACAAAGGTTACCTTTATTTTTTTGTCCTTGCAATACCAAGTATCTCCCCTTGTACACCTCATCCAAATTCAAAGTTTATCTTCCAACATAATAGAGTAATTCTACACCATAATTAGCCAAATGATCAGCGCATACATTACTATCTCAGAAAATATGGGAGACACGAAATTCCATTTGGGCCACAATAGAATAAAGTATTCATCCAGACATTTCTTAAATCCTAAGGAGCCACATTGATAACACTAAAAGCCTTGAGGACTAAAAGGGAATCCACCTCCAGCCAAAGCTTGCCCTAACCTTTGGAATGAGCTATAGAAATAGCCAAAACAACTCCCTCTAGTTCAGTTGTAAAGAAAGAAAGATATCCACATATAAAACATATCCTCCTAAGAAAGCACCAGAGTAATCATGAAATAACCTACCATAGCGAAGGGAACCATGAAATGATTTTACCAGCCTTGGGTGCATGAATATTGATGTTAAAAGCTTTGATGACCTGAAACTCACTCAAAGAGGATCTCATACAGCTTGAAGTAAGATAACCGGCCCACAAGCAAAATATGAGCAAACATAAGGATCATTGCTTGCTGCTATGAGACAAAAAGATTATGAAAGCAGGCTTGATTGTGGCAACTTAAGATCGCCCAAACCACAAAGATAAAACTAGCAAGAACAACATCTTTAGCTTGCAGGTGAACAACTAATTTGCCAACAACCAGGATAAGATCCATAGGAGAAGCAAGATTAAAGCCATGACCAGTTAAGTTATAGATGATAACCAAGACCAAATCTAATCTCCAACCCAACTTCTTCTAAAAGAGAGCATACTTTGTGCAAAGCAAGAACGACCAAAATTCTTTGTAACATTTCGTAGAAATGGAAAGACATTAAAAAAATATATGGAAAATTCTGGTTGTATACTTTGTAGGAGGTTTATCCATCTTTAGTCATAAGACATGTAAGATGAAGAGAGAGAAAGTATGAATCGTAATAGGAGTCGCACAAAAACGGTACCTTGAAAGAAAAGGTGACACTTGACAGCAACAAAGAAAAACAGTATCATGAATAGCTCTGTGGAATATGTGAGAATGTTTGGATTAAGATTTGGATAACATGTAGGGATTCCCTAGTTCTTTTATAGTGAATTCAGCTAGATTTCTATGGAACCCACAATACCTTTTAGAGGTATCATTAGGGGGCATTGTTTGTCCATCAAAATCAATTAATTACCTACCAAAGATTGTTTCTCTATACGAATCAATATCCATGTTAGTGTTTGAGCATTCACCTAGATTAAGGATTCTCTTGTGAATTGCCTCACTTGCTCCAATGACAGTAGAATTCAAATCAACAAATATTTTTTTTATTTGAATTCTACTGTCAAAACATTTTTACATGAACTTTTCATGCTACCATGTTTCATATTTTCACAAAGAAATGAGTAAGCAAAACTAGTATCCCATTGTACATAGCATTATTGTAACAGGTAGATTTACTCATTTTAAAATGAATGGTTGAATATTTTTTTCACTTTATTGAGTGTTCCCTGGACATTCAAACATCTTTAATCATGTAATTTCAAAATTTATGCTTTTCTTTGTATCATAAATTTAATTTTTCTACTCTTCCTTCACATCCTCTTGCCAAAAAATATATGGAACACTTTTTCTTGAACATATACATATTCATGATTTCCATTATGCATAAGAATCATATCAAGAGAGGAAATATGACATAAAATAATTAAGTAAATCAACATATTATATCTAAGAACCATATTTAAAATATGCTAGTTAAACATCATAATTATATATTAGAGGCTAAGGACTAACTCACCTCCAATGTCCAAGTTTTGGGTATTCTCATTCTCACTCATTTTCAGATTGATGCTCTTGAAAACCCTTTATCAAATCCAACCAAGAATTACAAAATCAAAAATAGATTACTTGGACAGATAGAGATATGGTCAACAAGCAAAAAAGAAAATCTGAGAATTTGAATCAAGGAAAACATAATTTCAAAATTTTATCTAGATTCACCTCTTGACCGTCCTACCTTGCTTAAGTGTTGAGATAGAACCTTTAGCAAAAAGTTAGAAAGCGTGATTCTCCACCCAGAGACACTTGTAACCTTCAACATAAATATATATGACTATAATGGTTTATTTCAATCAGATACATTTTGCTCTAGGGACTTTTCCACCATTGATGTATTATTTAATTTAATACAAAACACAATTAATGTATAAAATTTAATGATATATTTTAATTAATAAATTCATAAAATTAATTTTAATTAATTTCACATTAATGTTGGGACATGTGTCAAAAAAGAAAAAGAAAATCATTTAAAAGATTCAAGCCCCCTTTTGTTGTATTACCACCAAAACATTTGATTATTTTTTAAAATCTCTCTGAATAGACTCACTACGTTCATATAAGCACTAAATGAAATTATCAAGAATGATGTACAAAAAAGGGAAAGAGAGATTAAATTAGCTATGATAGTATTCAATATATTTTATTACTAGTATTAAATATTATACTCTTAATTTCTAAATGTAAGTTTCTTTTATATATGGTTGATATTTTAAAACTAATTTTCTTAAAAACTTAATTATATAACAAAATTGTGTCATACCATACATTTTATCATACTAATACTTTTTCAAATAAATTTTTCATATATATATATATATGTGTGTGTGTGTGTGTGTGTGTGTGTATGTGTGTGTGTGTGTGTGTGTGTGTGCGTGTGTGTGTGTGTGTGTGTGTGTGTGTGTGTGTATTTGAAATTTATTCTTCATAATGTTTTATAAAATAATTTATTTAAAATTTTAATCAAACAACAAATTGGCTTTATACCATAGATTTTATTATAGTAATACCTTTCATCAAATCTAATTTCTTAAATATTTGTTTGACTTTTACTTTTTCAGAATAACATGTTTACTAATGTTTCTAAAATTTTGATAAAATAATAACCAAGACAAGTATTATATTAATGGCATTATAAACTATTCTAAAAAAATCATTTAACACTATATGAGTATTTTATTACAAATCTAAATTATGTTCATTACTAGTATAAAAAAATCATCATCATGAGCAACAACACACAAATGGGTCATCAATAGGGATGACAATAGGTAGGGTAGGAAAAGTATAATAGTAAACATCCTCATACTCGCATGATAAGCAATACACGTAACCGCCTTCATACCCGCATTTGTAATATGAGAGGAGTGGTTGATTTCAAAAAGATACGTTTTGCTCTAGGAACTTTTCCTTCATTAATGTATTATTTAATTTAATACAAAAATACAATTAATGTATACAATTTAATGATTTAGTAAATGATATATTTTATATTATTCAATTCATATAATTAAATTCTAACAAATTTCACATTAAATAAGTAAATAAAAGAGTATGTAAAATAATTATAGTTATAAATTGAATATAGCTATCAATCTGAACGGATCTCATTCATAAGCTACAATTGTGATGGGGTGTACATCTACCACTCAAGTATTTCATGAAGACAAATAGTGTCTAATGCAAACAATCTTATACACATATAAAGGATATATATTGAATTCAACCGTATCAATCATAGGTTCCCTTGACTATCGTTTCACAATGTCAAGAGAAAAATCACATAGTTAAATTAACATGAAGAGAAATATTGTCTAATAAATACAATCTTACATACAATATAGGGTAACAATCACATGATAATTAAAATGAAATCAACATCATTACCCATGTGATTAGAATGATAAAAAAAAACCTAAAAAATGAAATCAAAGACATCACATGATAATTAAAAAAATACAATAACAATAAAGAATAGAAATATTAAAAATTAGATATACATAAATTAATATCATATACAGATAAAAAGATGTACAAACAACAACCTTTTAGTTGATCAAGAAAATATCATAATTTTTGTCTAAATCAGAACCTATCTAAATCCAAATGTGATTGAAAAATCACAATGCTGTAAAAGAAGAAATTATTCTGCATGGTGAAATATTGTCAATGATCTAGCCCAAAAATACAATGGTATCATCGATAAAAAATGTTAGCTATCAACAATAAAAGCTAAAAACAAAAGAATCCGTTAACTTTCTCTTAATTTAAGAAATTTCAATGATTTTGGTAAGCTGATAGTAGAAGATTAGTTCCCAATTCAATATTTATTTTATCAAATCAACACAGTAACTCATGCTTGTGTTCCTTTGCAAAAAGAAGAGAAATAAAAAAAAAAATCAAGTTATGGTTTAGAGGAGATTGATGATGAAATAGTTTTTGTATCTTGCTAACACCCCTATCATCAATTCAAGTAGAGGATGTCAACCTTTTTCATACCTTGCCCATGGTGGTGCTAGAGGTGGCATTATCATCAGTCATGATTTATTGTTTTTAACTTGCAATGGACAATAGCCCCAAGACTAGAGAAGGTAGTGTTTTGTTTTTCGGATCAAGCAATAAAACAAACAAAGGGCTTTAATGAAAAAGTGTGCAAAGGGTATTTTAATGATCTTGACAAGGAAAAATGAGAAGTTAGGGATGAAGAAGGGTTGAAAGAGAAGGTGGTTTTGAAGATGAAGAGGGATTGAGAGAAAAACATCAACGATTTTGTTAGGATTTTTATTTTTATTTGTAGTTTTGGATACTTTATATTTAACATCAAGTATTTCATGAAGGCAAATATTGTCTAATAAATATAATCTTATATACAATATAGGGTATATATTGAATTGGTGTTATCAATCACATGTACATCTTGACTATTGTTTAAGAGAAAGGTCAGAAAAAAATAACATAGTTGAATCAACATCATTATCAATGTGATTAGAATGATAAAAAAACCTAACAAATGAAATCCAAGACATCACATGATAATTAGAAAAATACAATAACAATAAAGAATAGTAATATTAAAAATTAGATATACATAAATTAATATTATGTACAGAGAAAAAAATGTTCAAACAACAACATTTTTGTTGATCCGGAAAATACCGTAATTTGTGCCTAAATCGAGACCAATCTAGATCCAATTGTGATTTAAAAATCACAATTCTTAAGAAGAATAAATTATTCTGCATTCTGAAACATATTTAATGATCTAGCATGAAAATACATTGCAACCATAAATAAATATTGTTAGCTATCAACAATAAAAGCTCAAAACAAAAAAAATCTGTCATGTTGCTCTTAGTTTAAGCAATTTAAATGTTTCTACTAATTAAGTTGATAGCAAAAGATTAGTTCCCAATTCAATATTTTTTTTTAACAAATCAATACAGTAACTTGTGTTTGCATTCTTTAGCAAGTGAAGAGAAATAAAAAAATCAGGATAAGGTTTAGAGGAGAAAGTTGATGGAATTTTTTTGTACCTTGTTAATGCTTCTGTCACCAATTTACGTAGAGGATATCAACTTATTTCATTCCTTGTCCATGGCGGTGCTCATGGTGGCATTACCATCGGTCTCGATTTATTGTTTTCTACTTGCGATGGCCAATGGTCACAAGAGCAAGAGAAAAATATTTAAAAGTTTAAAAACAGCTTAAAACTTCTAAAATATATGTCCAATTAAGATTTTTAAGCCAATTTGTTATGATTGTCGGTATAAGCCCCTTTTCTTGTAGTGTTACCACCGTAACATTTGATTAATTTTTAAAATCTATCACAATAAATTCACTACGTACCTATAAGAATTAAAAGAAATTATCAAGTATAATGTAGAAAAAGAAGAAAAAGATGGATTAAATTAGCTCCAATGTTATTCAATGTATTATACTAACATAATTAAATGTTATAATCATAATTTTTTAATGTAATTTATTTTATATATGTTTGAATTTTTCTTTTTCAAAATGATTTAAAGCTAAATTTCTTTAAATTTAAGTAAATAAAAAAATTGTGTCATACCATACATTTTGTTATACTAATAATAATTTTTTCAAATCTAACATTCTTATTTATACATTTGACTTTTGTTTTTCAATATGTTTTTAAAATATACATATTTACATTTTTAATTAAAAAAAAATTGGCTCATACCATAGATTTTATTATACTAATACATTTCTTCAAATCTAACTTTCTTAAGTATGTGTTTGACTTTTACTTTTTCAAAATAGCTTATTTATTGGGTCCCATATCTCATTTAATGTTTGTCTCTTGATATTGTAGTTTTCAAAAAAAAATCATCGATTTTAGGATAATTACTTGACAGTTAGTTGTTTTGCTTGCTGGATTTCGTTTGCATGGCTAGCGTTTTTGTGATTTTGGATTTCGAGTT
This sequence comes from Glycine soja, assembly GCF_004193775.1. NCBI lineage: Eukaryota > Viridiplantae > Streptophyta > Magnoliopsida > Fabales > Fabaceae > Glycine > Glycine soja. The sequence continues at coordinate 15,354,022 of NC_041011.1, forward strand.
TGAAATTTGGGTTTTCTTTGCCACGATCTTAGTTATTTTTTATTTCAGTGTGATTTGATCATTTTTTCCTTTTCCGTTTAGGTAATCATGATTGTTATATCAGTTTTTTGTTCCTCTTTTCTATTTGACTCTCATTCTTGTGTATAAATCACATGAACTTGTAGGAATTAGGATTTAATGCTTGAATCTGAAATCACCTTTGTTGTCCATTATTGCTTGATGAAATGTCAATTTGATGTGTGCCTATTCGATGATGTCAATAGAAAATCTCTTCTAATGAATTTAAGAACAGATAATTGCACTAAAGAATTTTTAGAGAGAGAGTATGTATGTAAGAGAAATAGAGAAAGTTATGGATGGCTTTGAAATTGAGCTTTGGAAAGTTCTGATATTATGTAAACATTGATCATTTATAAATCAAATTGTTAATCTTGGAAAAGCATGAGTACATGGCATATGATTGTGGTTTGATCTGACAAGTGCCTTCTTGTTGTATGAAGTGCATAAAAAATGAGTGCTAATTGGTTTCATTTGATTAGACTGCTGGCAATACAGGTTAACTTTCTATTGCCCCATGAAATTGTTGTTGTTTACTTTATCAAATTACTTTTTATCATGCACAAGTGTGCATGCACATGCTGCTCTCAAAACCTATTTGTGATTGAACTTTTGATTTATCATTGTGATAGTCTAGCAAGCCAGTCAGGCTGAATTCCAGGTAGCATTGTAGACTCAGAAAGAAGTTGAGCCAATGTTCATTGGGTAGATACTGATGAATGAGAAGAGCTACACCACTACAAATAACATATCCAATTGACAAAAAGGAAAAAATATAAATAAAAGGAATTGTAAAATAAAAATAATGGCAAAAGATATCATTAGAAGTCTAGAACTACATAGAAAAAAAAATCATGAAAACAAAAATATAGCACCAACTAAACTGTACAAGGGCAAAGTAGAGAGTTCTCCGTTATTAATTTTGAAGATCCTTTAAAGATTATTTCTTTCTTCTTTATGTTTGAATCCCTATCCGAACAGTTCTGCAAATGGGGCTAAGACATGCATCTATGTTATGAAAATAACTCCTACACACAAGTAGATAAAGCAACGTTTGCCACTTCAAAATGACACCCATTTAAAAGAAGGGAAAAGTGTCAATGAAAAAATAAAGGAACCAACACTACTAGAAAAATATGATTTGACGACGCACATTCTACGTCGGTGTTGAAGAACCCGTCGTAGTTGTCAACCCGGTGGCATTTACGTAATTATATAATTTTTTTATGTGGCGCGTTTGTTGTACAACGACATTTGTCTATAACCCCGTCGTTGTAGTTTTGATGGAAGTCATCAAAGACGGTGCTTGTAGGTACACCGTCCTAGAAATAGTCACATACAAAGTCGGTGTCATTAAACACCGTCGTAAATTTTGTAGTTTATATAGTCTCGCGGTAAACACCCTCTCTTGTACACTCCAAAAACCTAGCGCCCCCGCTATTGCCTGAACTACTTCATCCCGCCGTGAACTCCGTCCCGTTACCATCCTGACGTTTTGTTTCCCACCGTGAAGTACCTGAAGCCGAAGTGGACCTGCTGCTCCCACCACCGCCACGTAGCCGAAGTCATGCCTTTTTGAGTGGCGTTGCCACCTTTCGAGTGTTCCTAAAGGTAAGGATGTCGAAGTTTTTGAGTTCTGTTTTGGTAATGGTTCAATATGTTATAGTATTAAGGGTTTTTGAGTTGTTCTTTGGTAATGCTTGAATATGTGATTATCGACTTGTTCACTTGCCCTGACAATGTCATCATTCAATATGCAAAAAGGATTTGAAGCAAAATAAGTGAAAATCGTGCCCTTTTGTGTTTAATTGTTAGTATTTGAATTGTTTGTGGTTGTACCTTTACATAAACTAAAAACTCTCTTTCCCAATTGGTATCCCATTTGATTTCCAAACATGCTCTAAGACGCTCATATTGAGAAAGTGATTTCCGAACATGCTGCAATCCCTTTCCACTCATTGTTCATGTTACTGTACTAGTGTTGTTCACACTTATCGTGGGGAAACTCTGCTCGGGAAAAATGTATTGTTATAACCATCCTTTGAAAAAAATAAATTGTGTGAAACAAGTTACTATAGTATACATCTATCAACTGCAGGCTGCTATTTGGAACTAAGTACGAAAAGGTCACTCATAGAAACTAAGTACAAAAAGGTGCGTATCTTCTGAATCTGAAATACAGTTTTGCATCTGTTTCTATTGGTTCCAGGCTGTTATTATATGGGCTCTCTTCAGACTTTTTCGTATTGTCATATTTCATACCAGTGTTTAGTTCAAATTGTCAACTCATAGAAATAATGTTATTTTGTTCTTCAACGCCTGCATAATATTAAAATTATGGTATGCAATTCCTAATAATAAAACCAATCTTCATATATTTTTAATTTTAAATAGATATTGTATTTTTATGATAGATGTGTCAACATAGATCCAGAATTCTGGATGTTGATTCTGTCATTGTTAACTGTGGCTTGTTAGCTATTGGAAATTTGGTTTTGTACTCATTTTATTAGATTCCAATAAGATTGTCTTAGTGAATGATAACTTTAATCTAGACCAAAAAAACTATTGGAAATTTGGAATAGGGAAAGAAAGCCATAGAGAATGGGCAACTTGAAAAATTGTGAAGAGTGTAAAATTTATTACCTCCTTAATTAGGACAGCATAGCATCACCTTCATATATAGCTAAAAGATGCAATAGTTTGTTACACCTTACAAGACAATAGAATAAACACTAGAAATTAGTTTGTTACACCGTACAAGACAATAGAATAAACACTAGAAATTAGTTACCTGTTATTTGCAGGTTGATTTAAAAGAAATGCAACCTCTTTAGCACTATGAACATCCACTACTGTGAGATCAGGAACTTGTGTATTTCCATTTGCGTCATGTTTGATTGTATATTGTTTTCCGGGAGTACCATTTTCCATGCGTGTTGTGGTAGATATCAGATCACGGATCCTTTCATTGTATATTTCCAACATTGACACCTGTAAATTTTGCAAGGAAAACCTTATCAGCAATTCTGTGTCATATTTAAAATTTTATACACATTGCAATGGTGAAAAATTAAGAAGAAAAATACTCTGTTACCTACATTTCATATTTCCAGCCTTGAGGTTGTTGAGACTGCTTTGTTTGAAATATTTGCTCTAATGAACGAGGTATCAAGCCCTTCTCCTCTAGATGTCCAGGCCTTCCCATCATTGTATAGGTTTTCCCTGACCCTGTCTGGCCATAGGCAAAGATGCAAACCTGGAAAAGAAAAAACATCTCCATATTATTAGACATCAATGTATATAGTATATATATTGATTTACAAACATTCATGCTAGAAAGGCAACATCCAACACCAAATCTAACAGATAGACATGTGTCTCATAACACTGATATGTCAGAACCAAAGAATCAAAGGGCAAAGAAGGGCAAAAATACAATACAACATGAAAGTGAGTATAGAAAATAAAGGGTTTTAGAATTCTGCTTTTCCAAAGTTGACTAGTAATAGTGCATTAAATGGTTGATCCATATGTATATACGATTTTAAATGAATAATGCTTTAGAGATGGCAGAAGAACTTTGAAATTACCTTGTAACCATCAAGAGCACTTTGTACAAGCTGTGAAATTTCTACAAAAACTTCTTCTTGTGATGCCTCTGGTGTAAAAACTTTATCAAATGTAAAAGAATTTTTTGGCCTAAGAACAAAACAAGAGCAACATGAGTTGATATTTTTACAGCACAATCTAATTCAAGGAAAATGAAATAAGAATTGTTTAAAATACATGATCACAACAGATTTACCATTTTGGGCTAGGTCAATGGCTCGTCCAGAAGTTTCCATTGATGTTGGATAACTGAAAATCTTGCCTTCTGTGCTACAACTTTCATCAGCTAATAAAGGCCTCACTCGACAGAATACACGAATGTTCCCTTTTAACTCCTATTAATATGAAGATTATTAAGGTGTCAATTATTATTTTATTATTATTATCAACGTTTTGGTTCAGGGAATTACCAAAATGGTATTATGTAATTTTTTCCTCAGCCTCTCCTCTTCTATAAGTTTATATTCAGCATCTGCTAAGCGTCTTTGTTACTCATTCACAAATTTTTGTTGTCCTTTGTACTCTGTCCTTGTCTTGTATGCATATATATTAGACACCTAACAAGGAACAAAATCTATGAATAAGATAAATAATCATCATAATGTATATGTCAAGGACCAACTAAAGAATTAAGCAATTAGGTAAAATTTCACATTCTTTATCTAACAAATATATCAAATGGTTCTATACCTAGTAGTATACAACTATTAAAAAAAATTCTTGATTACCTGCAGCTTCTTCTTTGCAGTTGCTAGTTGCTCTTCCAATGCCTTTATCAGATTATCTTTCAAAGAACATTTTTCCTGGAGGAAGGAAGCTCATCCTCTCATGACTCCACAATAACAGAATGGTGTGATATTTAATTAAAATAAATAGGGTATACAAACCAACCTCCAGATCATTAGCTTTTAAGGTCAAGCTGTCCAATTCAGTGTAGGAGTGTTTCCTAGATTCTTTAACTTTCTCTAATTCAGAACTTAAAGTTTGTACTTGAGATAATTGCCGGTCTCGCTCATCTCTTTCTTGTTGCAACTCTCATCTAAGAGAGGAAACTTCTGTAGCCAGGACGTCCTTCTATTTTATAGCCTCCTCTTGAGAAGACTAATAAAAGAACCAAGGAAACTAGGTAATATATCAGCTGCATGATAAGTAAGAAATAAAAGACAACAAAAAAGACAGCAAAACAAGTTCAATAACTAGGGTCATCGGAATTTTTTTGAAAGATTAAGATAGTTATCTTAAATCTAAAACCAAAAATTGCATGTGCCTAAAATTAAGATAAAACAATATAAAATAAAGTATTACAACAACTCTTAAAACTCTGAAATCAACTAAACTTGGCAGGATATTAGCACTTTCAGTTCTTTGATCCTTCTTAACAAGGATTCTTATGAGATCTTTAGGGCAGATATACCTTAAGATCATATAGTTTCCACTTTCCACTACTAAAAATAATGCAGAAAGACCAAAAGCATCAGGTCCTGTAGGAGTAACATCTTGTTACTCTCTGTTATTTTCACTAATATTCCAATTTCTTTAATATATGAAAAGTGTTATTAAATTCTTGCTCGTGTTTGTATGTTTATTAATAAAAGTTTTAAAATGATTTGGATAAAATGGTTTTTTTGAAATCAATCTTGGTTAAAACTAATTTTGAAGTGATGTATCATTTATGTTTTGTTAGTAGTAAAATTCAATATTTTATCCAACAATGCAAACATTGTCAAACATATTGCTTCAACTTAAAATCCAATTACTTTGTTCGAATCCTAGTACATAGTTGTCTTAAATACTTGAAGGGAGAGTTTTACTGTCAATAATAGTAATCTGAGTTGGAAATTAAAGATTGTCTCCAGTGGAAGATACATGTGATTAAGACAAAAAAACTTAAAATCCAATTATATATTCATATACAGCATGACATTAACTGGAATGACAAGCAAAATTTTACAAGACAGGCGTACTGGATGAATAAATGAAATTGTTGGTTGTGAAATAATGTTATTTTCAGTTATGCTGTATAATTTATCCCCTATAGGTTATTAAACTTTTCCCATTGTCATTTCTCAGGGTTTTTAAACATAGGACAACCAAGTGTTATTGCCATTGAGGATCCACAGGTTTTGTTGGAAGAACTGCCTTTTGCTTTTATAAAAATGAATATTTTCTTTCTATCAAAATAAATAAAGCAAGAAAGTGGATTGTATATGATGGATTATTCATGATTTTCCTCGTGCTTATGTTTGCATTTCTCAGTTATGAGCTTATTTCAATTTACTTGGGAGGAGTTTTTTTTTTTGTTATGGGTGGGGATAAAATAGGGGGTTTGATTGTTGCTGTTGTCAGTTTCTTTTAGTGGACTCTTGATTTTGTAGAGGATATTGAACAGTTATGTCGTATTCTGTAGCTTCTTTGAATCTCTTTTGCTTCTCTTTCCAAGCTGCAGGATATTTGATAATTTTCCTTTTAGTCATACTTGTTCTGTCAGTTGCATTCTTCCACAACCTTTCTCTCTTTATTTGGTCTTTCTGATTTTTCAAAAACAAAATATTTGGAGTCACTATTTCCAATTCCAAAGCCACTAGTCCCATGCTATTTTGGAGCAGTTACTGAATATTTTACCAAGGAATATATTAAAAGTGGAAATTGGAGATATTTGGGAACCAAAATTCTAGGAAAAAACTATTCATACTAGGGTAGTCTACGACAGATTATCTAATCTGGGGTTGAATAGTCTTGGAACTCTGTCTTCACTGGTTTCTTTAGTAAATGCCTTGCAATTTATTTTTTTATAATATGAAGTTGATTGACACAAATTATTTTGTACATATTAGGCAAATTTTTGTCATCGATGTGGTTGATTGACTAAAGTTTTATTATTTTTCTGGCTGAATCAGGCACCAAAGAATCACATTGGGAAGAACTCCTTTAATTATTTGCAGGTTTGTTTATTTTTTCTAGTAATTGATATTTATTATAATAGTTTTAAAAATGTTTTTCAAATTCCACAAATGACAAACATGTATCTGTTTTTCCTTTTTATTCATGGCATGTAATTGTTCTTTTGAGCCCTCTACTATGATCTTTATTATGTCCTTTTGTCGCAATATCATACAATTACTAATGGAAATAGCTGGCATGCGATTTTAAGGGGTTGCATAACATGTTATTTTCATGGTCTTCTAAATTGACCCTTTGTGACATATAGGATCAAAACGTATGATCCATTCAATTCTTTTTACTAAACTACTTGACCTTTTTTAATCTTTCCCGTCATAGTAAGCAAGTATTTTTACATGACTAACTTAGCAACATATGATATCACGTCATAATTGTGTGCCACATTAGTTTTTTTTTTTTTTTTTTTCTGTTAGCATTAGATGATAATAACTAGGACTTGCTTCCAGCTTATATATAACAGCTATTTTGTCTTTTCCTCATGTTGTTCCTCTAGAAACCTCTTTCCACACCACCGTGGAATTTTCCTGCTCCTGTTGCACAAAACACACACTATTTTTTTGGCTCAGCAAAAGTAGATATATATTATATATATAAAAGAGTACCAGAGGTACTATAGGTACAAGTATAGTTTAAACACATAGCAGGTTCAAAAGATGAAATTAACATTTAGCTATTATGGACCAGCTACACCCCATAACTTAAGTACATATATGCTGCACCTCTTGGAAGAGGTCTCAGCATGTACCCTCCCTTTCTAATTACACAAAGGCATCTGTCAAATTGGAAGACCACTGATTAAAATGTGTATACAAATCTTTCTCCATAGCTTTAAGCCAGGACCAGACTAGAAGAAGCGCTTCATCCATCAGCTTGCTTGCATTAAAAGTTTGGTTATCAAAGACCACCTTATTTCTATGTTGCCATATGGTCCTTGTGAGGGCTATCCACCAATAGCTCCATCTTATGTTCGTGTAGCATTCCTTCTGTTGTGCTGCATGTAATGATCTTCCTGTTCTTTCGGGAAAGCACCCACTAAATTAACCCATGAGAGTGACTACCACCACAAGGGGAGGACCTTACAGCAATTGAAGAAAAGGTGTGATGCAACCTCCTCCGAATTGTTGCATAACGGGCACATTGGGTCACTTATCTCTACTTGTCTCCCTCTTAGATTCATCTTTGTTGGTAAGCGGTCTTTGATAAGCCGCCATGTAAATACCGCTGCCTTAGGTGGTATCTTAAGTTTCCACAAAATCACAAAAATCCCATCCTCTGTGTCCCCCCTTATTTCCTCTGCTTCTATTATAATTCACGCTTGTCCTTGTCCTTGTGTTGGTTCTTTCAACATAGGGTTTGCACTTTCTAATCAGAAGTAGCCAAGACCAGGTACAGAAAGTACCGTGTTAGTTCAAAAAAAAAAAACTTTCATCAATTATTATGAAGTTTATTCAGTAGAGTAGCCTTGTAGGTGAACTATGTGTCAGCATTTTGAAGTTTGATTCTCTTTTATATTGATTGAATAGTTGTGTGTAGAAACTAGAAAGGTCAGTTCAAAACTTCAAATATTCAAAATGAGTATCAGGCAGAAGCTGCAACAGATAGTGTTCTGGACCAGCCTAGATTTGGAACAAAATTTCGGTAATTTTTTAGTACTTAATCTCTTCTAGTTATCCTCTACTGTTTTTTTTTAGAAAAAAAATAAATCAAAGAGTAGAGTAAATTTCACTAATCATCTTAGGAATTTTGTGAAATTACACCAACTTTTCATATTTTTTTAACATTTTTAGCAACATTTGAGGAATTAGTGTAATATAGAAGAAGTGTTGGTCTAATGCTTTTTAAATAATTAAGAAAATTAGTATAAATGTAAAAAAAATGTATAATTTCACAAAAACTTGTGGTTAGAATTTTTTTTAAAGACATGTTAGAGTAATTTACTCTAATACTAATAACCATACATGATCAAAGTCTTATTTTAAAGGAAAAATAGTACATATATTCTAGGAAGCAATTATTTGTTGCTTTTAGTTACTTTGGTTCTTTGATGTGAAAATGTTGGGGGAGATGTGTGTACTTAACACGCTTCCCACACTGTAAAAAACAAAGACTCCACTTAATCAGATGTGCACAATTTTACTAATATTACTTTATCGAATTTCCCTTGACTGGAGTACCACGGTAGTTATATTGTAACAAGTAGCTACGTCCTCTACCATTATCATGTACTATCATAGAAAGAAGAAGAACATTATCATTTAGAGAGTGCCTTTATTATTAAGATTCCACTCATGCCTTTCCTTTGACCAACAAAAGATGCGAAGAAGGAGTGTGCTTAAAAGAGTGTATTCCTGTCATTTCTTTTGGGAGAAAGATCAATTCAGTCATTTGCCAATAGACTTTTCTCCCATGACCTATACATGCACTACATAGTACATAGTCATACTCACATGCTTGTCCGCATGCCTCCACTCTAAACTGAAAACGTTGCAGACAATGGTAACTAATTGATGAATAATAGTAACATCCAAAAATCCAATTACATAGTTGGCTCCAAGCAGATAGCTAGAGCCAACAAATCATGACAAAGGGGGTGTATTTAGTAAAATGGGGGTGCAAATAGTAATTTTCAAATTTGGGCCCTTCTAGAGGTTTCTGGGCATTTTCTTGCTTAAGGTGGAAGCACCCTAGCTCCCCTAGGCTAGCTGAGCTCACCTGGGCGAGCTAGGTGGCAACCACCTCCCCTGTGTTGTTGAAAAATGGGCTTCCGGGACACCCGTAATGCTTTCGTAAAATTCCCATAACCCTAAATAAGCATATTTCACTTAATATGGGTGAGAAGGAAGAGAAAAAAGAAAAAAAAATCAAGTCCTATAGGCTTCCGTAACTTTTCCGTAAATTACGAAAGAAGGGGGGTGAACATATCTAAATAGGGGGTGCGAATAACAATTTTGAAATTTTTAAGTGGGTCTACCAAAGTATTTTTCGAAGCTGGATTGCTTCTGAAGGAAGCAACCCAGCTCGCCTGGGCGAGCTGGGCAGCAACCTCCTCCCCTTTTTCCTATAAATAGTCTGAAGGAGGTTGTTTTAAGGATCCCTTAGCCCCCTAGCTATGTATTTCAGCTGTTTTTGGTGGAAAAAATTGTTTTCGTGAAGAAAATCCAAGCTGAGATGCTTCCGTAACGCTTCCGAGATGTTTCCGTGAGCGAATTCGTGAAGGTTTTCTGTTGTTCTTCACCGTTCTTCATCCGTTCTTCATTCGTTTTTCGTTCTTCAACGGGTAAGTTTTTGAATCCTAGACTTTCAATTCATTTCTTGTTTTTTTGGCTTTCATCTTTATTTCGTTCATTTTCGATTTTCTTTACTTTCGTCTTTATCGCGCTTTTACCATTTATTTAAGTCGTTTTCTCACCTAATAAATGATAAAATGAAATTCAACCTATCATTTGTGTTGTAATATCATTTAATCACTTTTAAAACAAAATCTAACCGATCGTTCACGCTGTAACCTCAGTTTAACTAAAAAAAAGCAAAATAAATAATAAAATAATCAAAATATCTTGAAAAATAAAAATAAAATAATTAAAAAAAAGCAATTGGACGTTTTTCTTTGGAGGTTTCCTTAGATCAGTTGACTAATAACCAAAATAAAATTATATATATATATATATATATATATATATATATATATAATCTCTAAATAACATTTAAATAAAAATTGATCCATAATTTCCTATCTCTTTATTTTTATATTAGCATGTTTATTTAATTTGATATTTATTTATTTATTCTAGATGTTTCTTTACTTTCTTAAGTATTATTTTCAATTAAACTTATTTAATAAATAAATATTTTTAATTCAATGTAGTCTATATCATACTTTCTGCTTACAATAATTTTAATATATTTTATTTACTATAGTAATTTTAATTTACTAACAATTATATTTTAATAATATTTTTTAGATGAGTATTCAATCAACTCAACTTCAAGTACAAGGATCAATATCAATCTAGACAATCCTGATTTTGTAAAGTTCAAATAGAGTAAAATGAACTTCCTTCTTTTATTTTATTTTATTACACATTTTGTAACATTCAACAAACAAAATTGTTAGTTTATTCTAATTCTTTGATTGATGTAGCTAAAAAATTATAAATTTCATATTAAATAACTACTTTGTAGAAAAAATGGAGCAACATTAAATAAAAGAACTATCTTCTCCAAATTCTACCAACATTGATCTTGACAAGAGAATGTCAAAAAATAGAAGATCTTTGCAAGATATAATGTCCATGAGATGGGTATCAAAATCACATGTATGCAACCCTATCATGACCTTCATGTTCATAATATTCAATAATACTTTATTTTTTCTTAGTTTTAACATATATAAAATAACAGGATAATGTGTTCACAATTCATGCAACAATCAATGAGATCGATGGTTCGGTTGAATTTTGAATTATGTTGCATGTGAGAGATGGTAAAAGAAAGTTACAAAAGAGGGAAATCAATACACTTGCAGAGAATGCAGACAATCATCCAAGTACCCAACAAGGTTTAATGTTTTGTATATAATGAATTATTTTTTATAACATAATTAAATAAATATTAAAAACTTTGAAATCTTGTTTGGTTCAAGATAAAATTGAAAGTATATGATGACACCAACGTAGCAACATTCACAATTTTCGATTGAGATGTGTAACAAATTCTAAACACAAAAGCATTTGAACTCCTTCACACCCGAAATGAAAATAAGGCTAACATACCCCATATTAAATACCTTTTACAATGGCACTTTCATCCACAAATTAATATTTTTATGAAAAAAGGAGCCCACTTCAACACAACAAATATCATCGGATGAGTCAGGTGAAGAACTAATTATAAGTTAAAGCCTAATGTTATTTTTGACGCAACATTGGTTTGTTTTTGCATATTTTACCTTTTCTGGTTTATTTCTTACTTTACAACATCGGTTTTTTTTAACATCAATTTTTTTATAACCGATGCTAAAATTAATATTTTTAACCTTGATTCAAAACCGATGTTAAATGTCCAAAATAAATGATGTTAAAAGCATTTTTTCTAGTAGTGTGTATTGACATTATTGTTTTCATTATTTTAAACATTTCTTTTATCTGATACTAATTATTCAATTATTTTGGGCTAAATTTGAATTGCCTAAAAACTATGTGGACTAGTTATGTTTTTCAATTTTTAAGTTTGGGGTAATTTAAAAAACAAACAAGATATTAAAATAAAATTGCAAGAAAACAACATTGGTTTTTAGAAAAATCAATGTTGGGAATGTACGACAACATCGGTTCTTCTAGAAACAAATGTTGTTGAGCAGAAAACAACGTCGATTTTAAAAGTCATTAATAATTAACCGATTTTACACTACTAGAAAATACACTTTCAACATCGGTTATTTAGAACATTCTACATCGGTTCTAAAATCGATGTTAAAAGTGACGATGTTGAATGTATGAATGTTAACATCGGTTTTGGAGAACCGATGTTATCATACATATGACAACATCGGTTCTCCAAATACCCGATGTTAAACACAATGAACAACAGCAAAAAAAGTGTAGGCATGATGAACGTTGACATCGGTTTTCCAGTAAAACCGATGTAAATATGTTAGTTTAACATCGATTTTCTAGAAAAATCGATGTTAATATATGCCCTTAACATCGGTTTTGCTAGAAAACCGATGTCAACGTTGATGATGCATACACTTATTTGGTGTAGTTCTTTGTGTATAACATCGGTTAATTATAAATAACCGATGTTAATATTCAAATATTCACATCGGTTATTGATAATTAACCGATGTTAATGTACACTAGTTAACATCGGTTTTCTACAGATAACCGATGTTAAATTACAAACACTGACATCGGTTATACATAAAAAACTGATGTTAATATACAAACGTTAACATCGGTTTTCTATTATAACCGATGTTGGTTATGATATTAACATCGGTTTTTGTTAATAACCGATGTTGTTTTCAAATATTTTTTTTATATATACTTTCTGTTTTTACAGTAAACCCAAAATTGTACCTGTCAAATGCAATTTCAGAAGACCCAATTCACAGCAAATAAACATTTTATTATGCTCTCAAGCAGTTTTAATGATAATAAACATCAAATAATTGATTTATATATTATAAAGAACTATCAACAAATGAATTGAATGTTCATGTTACATAGAAAATGTAAAAAATGTCAAAAATGTTAAAAAATGTCCCTAAATCCTAGGCCTGATCTCTAATTCGGAGATAAAACTGTGCCCACTGGATCCGCAATGCTTTTAATCTCTCAGGCTCCAATGGTCTAGGGTCGTTAAAATATTGCATGATTAAATAAATCATATTAAGTTAATAATGTAATACAAATTATAAATAAATCGATTTTCTTTGAAATAAACTTACCGCTTCCCAATTATTTGTAAAAGTTCCTAAAATGATGGTGGACATCCAGTGGATGACATAGTAGCCGCACTCAGTAGTTCCTTTTTGTCTATTACACTAAATACATAATGAAATTTGGATATTAATTAAACAACTAGTGTACAGACACATAAAGAAATATATATAAGTAGAAGTTTTATGTAAATGACGTACCTTGACGACAATTCACCTAGCAGGAGCCTTTGATTTAGGCTGTGGAGCATCATCAAGACCCTTGATAGCACTGTTCCATATGAGTAACAATTAAAAACTGGTGTTGTACGTTGAGGTATTACAATGCAAATGTATTGAAAACAACACTAACCTATTAATAATCCCCTTAAGGTAGTTGTCTGGCCTGTTATGCAATGAACAAAACCAGACAACTAAGTGTTCCTTGGGCAGGATGACCACCATCTGCCAGTGTCCGCTGCAGTGGAACCTAAAATGGGTTAGTACATTAGTAATCATTAATTAAATTTTGTTATTTTGTGACTTACCCATTTAGGTAGGCTCCAAGATACACATCGCGCTGTGAACTCTGCATCCAACTCTTTATGTAACTTTCAGATTCAAACTGCGATTGCCCAGACCTCTGAATGGACTGAGGCTCGAGGAATCCATAGATATCAGAATTTCCCGCTCGCATACATGTTTCAGTGAGATGCCTGTTTATGTTAAGTCAAAGTTAAATATTTATGAATTGAAAGCCATAACTTAGGTAAATAAAAGCCTTTTATATAAAGACTTACATAATCCACAACTGTAACACTGATATGCTGAGACATTGACCACCGTGTGCGATTTTGGAGAGGTCTTCGTGCTTTATGTACAGGGGGAAATTTGGATTAATGACCCCGAACACGGTGGCATCCCATCTAACCTGATAAGGCCTCAAGAAAAGCTCTAGGATGGTCAATGTCATCAGATAAAGCAGATCATCGACCTCCGAATCGGGCTTCGGAGGTGGTTTTGGCGGAGACACAGCTACCTATTCATGAAACAAAGTTAAATAGCCTAATTTGAAAAGAAGAAACATATAGTAAGGACAATAAGTACCTGCTGTGATAAATACTTGACCAGATGTGTCGGCCAAGCAAGGAAGGTGTGAAGTGTCTGCCCCACTAAGGAAACCTCATCAGTGGGTACAGGAACTGGAGCATCTGCATCTCTAACCTCCTCCACACTCACCTTTACTTGGCCAGGCAAAAAAGGAGTGTTATGAACAACAGTGGATCCCTCATAAACTCTCCCGATGGCAACCAGGCGTGTAGGATCTGCTTCTATGTACAAGCCGCACCTGTCAGAGTCATCGGTCTCAGGATCGTTTCCTGAGGGATCAACACAACTCCCCTTTGTGCTCACTCGAGGACCGGAGGGACCAGGACCAACCACAGGCTCAGGAGGCACTGCAACTCCTTGAGATTGCATCTGCGACTGAAGGTGGCTGAAGGATGCCATGACCTGCCTCGTCACTTTCTCTGTGATGGACTCCTCTAGCTGGTCCCTGATTTGCTGGGTCAGCTGCTGTAATTCGTCAGGAGGCAAGGAGGAAGCGCTGCGGGACGTCCGTGGAGCCGATCGAAAGTATTTCTTGATGGTGACACCGGCTCCAGCAGCACGGACACGTCCAGGGTGCTCTGGACGTCCAATAGCAGCGGCCAGAACATCCTGACGTCCATGGGGGACGAACGATCCCTGTGTGGCCTGCTCCTCAAACGAATCCTGCACAAAAAACACACAGTGGTACATGGCATTCTCAAAATATTCAAACATAATTGTAATGGTTAGTTGAACATGAATACAATCTTCTCAGCGATTTCCTTTGCGGCCTCAGTCGTCATCTCCCTTGTCTTCTTCGTGCGGGCCATCTTCCACTTCACGTAGCGTCTGACCGGGGATGGAGGGTCGATGACGCCATCAACGCTTCCTGACTGTGCAGCTTCCTGCATCTTCTTCTTGGTTTTCTTAGCCAGGAGCTTCTGCTCCAAATAAGCATAACCCCCACGAGACAAAACGTGGGGGGCAGTATTGTGCTTCTGGATGGCCTGTGCCTTCATGCGCACATCCTGAAAAAATTAAACAATAATGTTTGAAATGGTTAGAATGAAGTATAACAACATCATGTTTAATATGAAAAACAACTTAAATGGCAAAGGAACATACCTCCCAAGAAGGGTCTCTGCGAGTCTGGCAAAACTGGGCCCACTTTTCCTTGCTGATGCCGTATTTGTCACAGACAGTGTCCTCGACACCGTCCTGATCGGCTGCAAGGGCCCATTTCCTCGTGAGGTCTGATTTAAACTGCCTCCATCTCTCCCCCATGGTCTGTAGTAACTTCCTTTTCGTCCTACTGTCAGAAGCCTCTGGGATATCAAATTCCGCTTGACAACATGAAACAAAGTTTATTTGTTACAATAATGAAATTTTTTGGCTATTAATTACACATAATCAAATAAGAAAAGAGAAATACCTGAATATCCTCCCAAATCAGGTCCTTCTGAGCAGTAGGGACCTCCTTCCAGTTCTCGTAGGTGATGTCCACCTTATCACGTGCCACAATCCCCAAATATGTTCTTAATTTCTTCTTGTGGGGACCGTCGGCCTTCCCTGTAGCAGGATCAACATGCACCACTGGTCTCTCAACACCAGGTGGTCTAGTGGACAACGATCGTAGGCGTGAGGCTTTGTGTGTCCGCTTCACGGCAGACGTCGAAGCCGATGCATTCGAAGTAGGAGGAGGAGGAGGAGGAGAAGGAAGAGAAGGAGGAGGAGGAGGAGGAGAAGGAGGAGGAGCAGTAGTGGAGGCAGGTGGAGAACCCATGATCTTTTATACAATAACATACAAAATTGGATTAATGAAAAGAGGATTAGTGATAAGTTTTTTTTGGAAGGCAAAAGTATAAGATTATTAAACAAAACCCCACCACATAAGGAGACAAGACAAATTAACCAAAGGACTCTGAAAGATACCTTGTGCTTTTTAATTGTGATTTCATCCATGTTTTCTTTGATATTGATTTTCTTAGGACTTCATCCATGTTTTGACAGCATTTGATTTTCTTTTTTGCAGAAAAGAAAGAGGGGAATGAGCAACAATTTGAAGGTTGTACATTCAGGAACTAAAGAATTCAAAATAGCTAGTAATAAGAGGGATTTTTTTTTGGGATTTTCTGAGCACCAAGAGCAGCTACGCAAGAAGCTTGCACTTGAGGAGGGAAGGATATTTGCAGCTAATGAACAACTTTCTTAACTATTTGTCCTTCAGATTTTACTGTTTTTTTTTCTTATATGTAAATATAAATAATATATGGTTATGCCATAGGGACATGGTCATTTTTACCCCTAACAATCTTAGAAGTAAATATAGACTATGTTTTTACGCCATACCCTTATACCATTTATATTTACATATCAGCAAAAAGAAACAGTAAAATCTTAAGGACAAATAGTTAAGAAACTTGTTCATTAGCTGCAAATATCCTTCCCTCCTCAAGTGCAAACTTCTTGCGTAGCCGCTCTTGGTGCTCAGAAAATCCCAAAAACAAATCCCTCTTATGACTAGCTATTTTGAATTCTTTAGTTCCTGAATGTACAACCTTCAAATTGTTGCTCGTTCCCCTCTTTGAGAATGAGGAGGATCTTTATAGGACTTCATCCAGCTGATGTTTGTCGGCAGTTTCATCATCCACCACCCTTTTCTTCTTTGCCTTCTCACGTTCATTGTTGTTAAACCCATATTTATGCCTTCTTCCCTTCATGTCTTGTTTGATCACAACTTTAGCTGAATCTCCCATCTTCAGCATAGTTTAATCTCCTGTCTTATTGTCCAATGCCAAATTTTGATGGCCTGTATCTCTTTTGTTCGTATGTTCTACTGCTTCAGCTTCACAATGCATAGAGCAATCAGAATTTTCGAGTCATCACCAAAGGCTTCTGCATCAGCGTTGACACTCTCCACCCTCTTTGGTTTATGCTTCTGTGTTTTCTTCCATGCTTCCTCCTTATAATTCTCAAATTTATTGGAGGTCCCACTAGAAGGATCAGCACCAATTCGTGCCTGTTCCTCCTCTACCAGCTCAATATCTTTCCTTTCACCTTTGCTTTTGAAAACTACACTGTAATTTACAAAACAAAAGTTGAAAGGAAAGATATTGACCTAGTAGACGAGGAAGAAGCACAGATTGGTGGTGATCGTGCTAGTGCAACCTCGAATAAAGCTGAGATTTATAACGAGGAGGCACGGAAGAAAACACAGAAGCATAAACCAAAGAGGGTGGAGAGTGTCAATGCTGATGTAGAAGCCTTTGGTGATCACTCGGAAATTCTGATTGCTCTATGCATTGTGAAGCTGAAGTAGTAGAACATACGAACAAAGGAGATACAGGCCATCAAAATTTGGCATTGGACAATAAGACAGGAGATTCAACTATGCTGAAGATGGGAGATTCAGCTAAAGTTGTGATAAAACAAGACATGAAGGGAAGAGAGCATAAATATGGGTTTAACAACAATGAACGTGAGAAGCCAGAGAAGAAAAGGGTGGTGGATGATGAAACTGGCGACAAACATGAGCTGGATGAAGTCCTAAGGAAGCAAATTGAAACAAAAAACCGATGCCTCAATAAGAGAAAAATGTAGTTGTCACTTACTAGGTTTGGTGACCTCTGTCTCTGCAGAAAATTACATTAGCCGATGTTAATCAATTCTCCTTCATCATGATCATTTCGATTTGCATGAACGTCGTCAGCTTCTTCTTCTCCGACAATGTTACCAGTGATTTGAGCGGTCAAAGGACTAACATAGGTGTCCATGTATGAATCATCATCTTCTACATTAACACCAACTGTTTTGCCCTGCAGAACCACGCACCACCTTTCATCACAAGGGTCTTGCACGTAAAATACTTGTCTAGCTTGTTCTGCCATGATGAAAGGGTCATTGTGGTAACCAAGTTTCTTTAGATCTACCAGGGTAAATCCTATATCATCGGTGCGCACACCGGTGTTGCTGTCAACCCATTTACATTTGAAAACACATACTGTAAATTTCACATAATTAAGCTTCCAAATTTCATCAATGAACCCAAAGTAAGGGATGGAAGCTACACAGGGATTCGCATCATTGACACTTGCAAAGTGTTGAGATTCATCCCTTAGGGTGACCCCGCTGTTCTGCATTGTACTTTTGTCATTTGTGCTTTTGTGTAAAATGAATACCTGTTTATGTCGTATCCTTGCCAGGTTATAACATTTCTTTTAGGCCCATCTGCTAGTTTTCTTAATGTTTTTGAAGCATTCTCATCTGCAAAGATTGTATCTTTAAACCAATCACAGAAAGTTTTGTTATGCTTTTTCAACACCCAATTCTTTGACATTTTCGGATTATTCTGTTTGACTAAAGCTTCGTGCTTAACTATGTATGGCAAAACTTCATTACTGTTGTTCAAGACATACAAGTGAGCTTGTAACAAATCTTCTACACTTGGAGTGATTACCTGCAGTCCTCTTGAACCCTTACCACCCACTCTGTCATCATGCCGACACTCAGGAAGCCCAACAGCTTTAGCCTTCTCTGAGTATTCTGAACAAAATTCAATGGCTTCTTCTGCAATGTATCTCTCAACATTAGATGCTTCCGGACGATATAGATTCTTTGTATACCCTTTTAAGAACCTCATGTATTGCTCAACCGGGTACATCCACCGTAGATAAACAGGACCACAACATTTGATTTCTCTGACCAGATGCACAATCAAGTGAATCATGATGTCAAAGAAAGCAGGGGGAAAATACATCTCCAACTAGCACAGTATAATTGCGGCCTCATTTTCCAACTCATCAAACATTACTGGATCAATCACTTTGCTACATATAGCATGGAAGAAAAAGCACAGGCGAGTTACCGTGAACCTGACTTTGTTTCGCAAGATGTCTCGTATAGCCACGGCTAACAATTGTTGCATGAGCACGTGACAACCGTGAGACTTTAACCCTACAAGCTTAAGCTCCTTCAACTGCACAAGGCTCTTAATATTTGAAGAGTATCCTTGTGGAACCTTCACCCGACGAAGACACTGACAAAAACTTATCTTCTCCTTCTTGGACAAAGTATGGCAGGCTGGGGGCAAGTAAATTTTCTTCCCATCAGACCTTGGATGCAACTGTGATCTTATACCCATATCAGCTAGATCTTGACGGGTATTCAAGCCATCCTTCGTCTTGCCTTGAATGTTAAGGAGCGTCCCAATCACACTGTCACAAACATTTTTCTCCACATGCATAACATCAATACAATGTCTAACGTCAAGATCACACTAGTACGGAAGATCAAAGAAAATGGACCTCTTCTTCCATATGCAACTCTGACTTTTATCCTTCTTTTGGGTCTTCCCAAATACAGTGTTCAGGTGTTGAACCTGCTGATATACCTGCTCACCAGTGAATGGTATCGGCACAATATCATGCTCTTGACTTCCATTAAAAGCTTTTCTCAGTCGTCTGTAAGAATGATTAGGTGTTAGAAAGCGGCGATGCCTACTATAGACTGTTTTTCTCCCATGTTTCAGTTGTGTGTAACTTGTATTTTCTTCACAGATGGGGCATGCATGATGACACTTAACACTGTAACCGCTGAGATTCCCATATGCTGGGAAGTCATTAATGGTAAAAAAAGCATTGCACGCATTTCAAACGTCTCCTTGCGAAACGCATCAAACACTACAACCCCCTCGTCCCACAACTTTCTCAGATCTTCAACCAACGGACTTAGATAAACATCAATGTCATTTCTTGGCTGTCTTGGGCCCGATATCATCATAGACAACATCATGTATTTTCGCTTCATGCACAACCAAGGAGGCAAATTGTAAATTACTAGCAGAACTGGCCATGAATTGTGTTGAGTGCTTAAGGTGCCATATGGATTCATTCCATCATTGGCTAGTCCAAGTCAAATATTTCTTGGCTCATTCCCGAAATCCGGATACAAACCATCAATCTTCTTCCACTGGGAGCAATCAGCCGGATGACGGACCATTCCATCAGAAATCCTTCCATTTGCATGCCATGTAAGGTCTTTTGCGTCGTCCTCATTAGCAAACAAACGCTTAAACCTTGGAATGATTGGAAGATACCACAAAACCTTCGCTGGGGGGCCCTTGTTGGAGTTTTCATCAGAATTGCTTTCCTCTTCATCCTTCACTTTGTACCGTGCAGTCCCATAGACAGGGCATTTGGACATTTCTTGGAATTCATGCCTGTAGAGTATGCAATCATTGGGGCAAGCATGAATCTTCTAATACTCCATACCCATGGGACACAATATCTTCTTCGCCTTATAGTAACTTTTAGGCAGTGTGTTGTCCTCTGGAAGCATATTGTGCACTACCTCAAGCAGTGAGGTGAAACTTTTGTCACTCCACCCATACCTGGCCTTCACATTAACCAGAATTAACACCGCAGACAACAGGGTTAAGGAATTCTTGCACCCTATATACAAAGGCTTCTTTGAATCACTCTGCAATCCTTCATACACAAGGGCGTGTGCTTGTTGAAAACACTCTTGTCCAAGGTCACGAATCATGTCTTCCAAGCGATCTCCCATTTCTACATCAAACGGTTCAGATTGGGACCCAGTATGCATGTCAGTCACTTCACCATGCCATATCCACGTCGTGTAATTCTTCTTCATCCCATCACACAATAGATGGTCCCGTATGTCGTCAAGTAGTTGTCGTCTTCCATTCAAACAGTTGATGCAAGGACAATAATATTTTCCTTCTTCATTCGGTCGACCTCTTTCTAAAGCAAATTGCAAAAACTGCTCGACGCCATCCTCATATTCTAGGCTCATGCGACTTTGATTGATCCAACTTCGATCCATCTAAGCAAATCCATGGATGCAAATCTCACTTTTTTATTTATAGGTGTGGCCCTATCCCATTTAGGAAGACTGTCTTTTATGTTAGCCTCAAACGTCATGGTTAGCATTATTTTGAACAATTTGAGTAAATTTCAGCAGCATTTCGTATTGGTCTCCAAGTACACGACATGACATCGGTGAAACGAATTTCACGATAATCAAGTATGCACTCAGAGAACAACTTGAAATGCATTCAACCGAAATTTCATCAAATTAATCAAAATAATAATAACCTAACCGAATGAGTCTAACATAAAAATACAAGTCTCCCCAAACTGTCCAAACGGACAATTCAAGACTAAATACAATGACTAATGCAAACTATCCGCAAGAATCATTGCATTCAGTCTCAAATGGGAATCTACGATTCACTCAGCATGAACAACAGTTATTTATATAGCAAATTACATTCAGCACGTATAACAACATTCATGACATACAAGAACATTCATGACGTACAAGAACATACAAGGACATCAACAGTTGTGTGTGTGTGTGTGTTTTGTGTTTGTCTCTTTATGTGTGTGTGTGTGTCTGTCTGTCTATGTGTGTGAGTGTGTTTGTGTATGTGTGTGTCTGTGACTCAGTGTGTGTGTCTTTGTGTGTGTGTCTGTGGCTCAGTGTGTTTGTTTGTTTGTCTGTCTCTTTATGTGTGTGTGACTGTGTGTGTGTGTGTGTGTGTGTGTGTTTGTCTCTTTATCTGTGTGTGTGTGGGTGTGTGTGTTTGTGGTTGTCTCTTTATCTGTGTGTGTGTGTGTGTTTGTCTCTTTATGTGTGTGTGTGTCTGTCCATGTGTGTGAGTGTGTTTGTGTATGTGTGTGTTTATGACTCAGTGTGTGTGTCTTTGTGTGTGGGTCTTTGTGTGTGTCTGTGACTCAGTGTGTTTGTGTCTTTGTCTGTGTCGTTATGTGTGCGTGACTCTGTGTGTGTGTGTGTGTGTATCTTTATGTCTGTGTATGTGTTTGTGTTTGTGTCTGCGTGTGTTTGTCTCTATGTGTGTGTGTTTGTGTATCTGTGTGTGTCTCATTGCAGGGTAGCAAAGGATCATTAAATTGTAAACATCATGAGCCACATGATGAGGGAAGCAGTATCAAATCAATGCTTTACAAGCTTTTGTGTTTCAGTGTGTGTGTGTGTGTTTCTCTGTGTGTGTGTGTGTGTAGGTGTGTGGCTGTGTATATGTGTGTGTGTGTGTGTGTGTTTCTGTGTGTGTGTGTGTGTGTTTCTGTGTGTGTGTATGTGTGTGTGTGTGGCTGTGTGTGTGTGTGGGTGTGTGGCTGTGTATGTGTGTGTGTGTGTGTGGCTGTGTGTGTGTGTGGGTGTGTGGCTGTGTATGTGTGTGTGTGTGTGTGTTTCTGTGTGTGTGTGTGGCTGTGTGTGTTGAAGATGCAGCAAGATCTCAGCTGCAGCAAGGACTTAAAATAAATTATGGGAAGAGCAGCTTTGGGGTGTTGGGCCAATCTGAACAATGGAAATTGCAGGCTGCCAGTTATCTGAATTGCAGAATCATGCCTCTGCCTTTCTCTTATTTGGGAATACCAATCGGGGCTAATCCAGAGGAGGTTCCTATAGGGTGGTGGCCTTGATCAGAAGAAAATTGCATGGGTTAAATGGGACTACTGGACAGCAGGCTAAAGGGTAAGCACATCATGAAGGAGGCAAATAAACAAATATATGATAAGGAAGACAGAGCTGAACAGCAAGCTAAGTCCATACAATGTGGGCCTCAAACTTACTTGGACCATACCCCCTCTACTCATAAAAAACCTACGGGAGGTAATTGACAGGTATATTCCCGGGGAAGCTGGTCTAATAGGAGACATCAAAGGAGTGGAAGCTTTGAAGGAAACCATATGCCACTAAGTATCATACAACAGAGCAGCAGCAGAAATAGTTCAGGAACTGCAACAGGAAATATCAGTATAGATCTACAACAGGAGGCAAGTGGAGGTTATACTCAGACCCAGCAAGTTGCTAAATTGTGGAAAATGATCCAGCAATTAGGGGTGACCATTGGAGACAATCAAGAGGTCCAACACAAGGAAATTTTGCAGAAATTAAGTAGTATGGAAACCAGAGACAGATTGGAAGCTGAGAGGATGGGAGCACATGTCAGGGACCCATGAATATAGCCTCTTATAATGTTAGAGGTCTGGGGAAGGGAGTGAAATGGGCTGCCATAAGGAGATTAATAAATAAAGAAAATATTCAAATGATCTGTCTGCAGGAGACTAAGAAAGACAGCATTGATAAGACATTATGTCAGGCTATATGGGGAAGTGATGAAGTTATGTGGGAGATGCAACCTGCAATCAATTCAGCTGGTGGCATTTTATGCATGTGGACTGAATCAGTTTTTAGGCTACAAAACAAGGTTACTGGAACTGGATTCATTCTCTTGGAAGGAGTCTGCACCAGAGAGGCCCTAAAAATATGCATAGTGACAGTATATTCTCCTTGTGATATACATAACAAGAGACTATTATGGAATTCTGTGAGACAATTGAAACAAGCATCTCAAGTAAGACTGTGGTGTGTGCTTGGGGATTTTAACTGCATAAGGAATCCAAATGAAAGAATGGGAAAAACAGACAGGTCAGTGGGAGACAACAGTATGCAAGAATTTAATGAATGGATTGAAGACATGGAGTTATTGGAGGTTCCAAATGTGGGCAGACAATACACTTGGTTTAGGCCAAATGGTGAATCTAAAAGCAGGTTAGACAGGGCTTTAATATCCCCTGAATGGAGGGAGACTTGGCCAGAAAGTGTGCAGTTCACTCTATCAAGAAATGTTTCAGATCATTGCCCCATCCTTATCAAAGCTAATAATGTGGACTGGGGTCCTAAACCCTTCAGGATTTTAAATTGCTGGCTAACAGATAAGTCTTTCAGTGATGTAGTCAAGCATTGTTGGAATTCTGTCCAAGTGTCAGGATGGGGAGCTTATGTATTGAAGGAAAAATTCAAAAGGTTGAAGTGCAGACTAAAGACATGGAACAAGGAAGAATATGGGGATAGTTTTAAAAAAGTGCAGCAGCTGGAAATGGAGCTTAATAAATTAGAAGAGGACACATTGCATAGACAGATGACTGACTTGGAAGTTTCAAGAAGAAAGAAGTTGCAGGAAGACTGGTGGATGGCTGCCCAAGCACATGAAGCCTTGCTAAGGCAGAAATCAAGATCAAGATGGCTAAAAGAAGGAGACTGCAACACTAAATTTTTCCATATCAGGGTGAATGCAAACAGAAATAGGAATAGCATCAAAGGACTTCTCATTGAAGGTGTGTGGACTGATGACCCAAATAAGGTGAAAGAAGAAATCGGATCCTTCTTCTCTAACAGATTTCTAGAAGCAGATTTTCAGAGACCTAAAATTGATGGCATCTTCTTCAAATCCTTAGACCATCAGCATGTGCAGGTTGCTGACACGACAGAGGTTGCTGACACGTCATGCCAATTTTGCAGGGACAGTGAGGATGATGCAATTTTCATTCTTTGGACCTGGCTTAGGAACTTTGAGAAAGGCTTCATAGAACATTTTAATCACTGTTGCAATAGTATTAGACAAGCTTTTCTGTACTAGTAGAGGACACAATTTTGGCTACTAGTTTTGTACTTTTCTTAGGTTTCTATAGAGTGGTCCTCTAATCTGGCAGATGCCTTTATGTAATTAGAAAGGGAATGTACTGGCTGAGACCTCTTCCAAGAGGTGCAGCACATATGTACTTAAGTCAGGGGTTGTAGCTGGTACTTAATTCATCTTGTGTACCAGCTATGTTCAAAATATATTTGTACTCACAGTACCTCTGGTACTCTTTCATCTATCTAATACATATCTATTTTTGCTGAGCAAAAAAAAATTATCTTTGCTGATAAAAAAAAAAATAAGTACACTGCCCCTAAAATACCAACATTATACTCACTACTGTTCAGCTTGCCATAATTTATATAAAAAACAATATAATCCTCATACAAATACAATCATGCAAGCATATTTCAAAACTTAAAATAGGAATAAACAACTCTGAACAAATTAACTTATGTAGACTTGGCAAATTTGTTTTCACTAATATTAGTAGGTCATCACCACTGCAGTAGAATTTAAGTTAAATTTAGATAAGTACCTTATGAAGAGGCCATCTACCTTGTCACACCTAATAAGTTACAATTGAAGAAATTTCTGCATGTATAATTGAACAAATTTGTTATCAAACTTCTGTGTGTGTGTGTGTGTGTGTGTGTGTGTGTGTGTGTGTTTGTATGATGAGTGTGTGTGTGTGTGTCATGAGTGTGTGTGTCTCTGTGTGTTATGTTTCTAATTTAAAGTTCTAAGCTGTTTATTTTGTCTCAGGATGATGATGATAACACTGTTCTCCATATAGCAGCAGAAACAGCAAAAATGATACGTGAAAATCTTGATTAGCTCATTGTATGCTTGGGAATCCTAATGCTGATGTATTAGTCAGAAACTACTGCCAAGTTGCAGCTCTGCGCACTCATTGTCATTAGATTTTGATAATTTATATCACTTGCAAAGCATGACAGCAAGTTTTCTTTTGGATTGAATTTCCTTTAATTTCTATATTAGTAACACTTGAGGTATAAGTTTGGGAGATATAAGGCATGCACCCCCTCTCCCAAATTCACCCCCCCCCCCCCGCAGAATCAATTTTGTAATGGGCCAACTGGTACCTTGGGCCCATTTTGGGAGAAGAATGGGAGCTATAAGGGTGGTCTCTTACCCATAGCCCATATATCTAAAACAAAGTCTGAATTGCACCCTAAAGTCTATGTTCGTCAAAAATATACCAAAGCCAAAGCCCAAGCTCTTGAACCTGTGGAAGAGGAACCTCTGTTATCTAAAAGTGATAACGCTGTGGAAATTAGGCCTGCATCTCAAGATAAAAACTTACAGCAGTGCAAGAATGATTCAGGGAGGGGCTTAAAAAGCATAATTGAGTGCAACACAGCAGTGATGGAGGAAGCCCAACAGCAATGGAATATCGGGAAAGCCTTAGGCCTTGAGGGTGCCATAGACCAATCTATCCATATCCAAAATTTTGCCAACATGGAAATCCGTGATAGGGAGGAAGCTCTGCAGCTGGGAAATAAATATATTAACAGATGAATATCCTCTCATATAATATTAGAGGGATGGGCAGGGGCATCAAATGGGCCTCTATTCGGCACCTGGTGGGGAGATATAAGGTTGATCTTCTTTGCTTGCAAGAGACAAAGAGGGAGTCCTTTGACAAGGCTTCCTGTCAGGCTCTGTGGGGTGATGTTGACCTTGCTTGGGAGTGGCAGCCTGCTATTAATGCTGCAGGGAGGTTGCTTTGTGTCTGGAACAACAAAAATTTCCAAGTTGACTTTAGAGTCTCTGAAAAGGGCTTCGTTATGCTAGGAGGGGTTTGGGTGCCTGATATGCAAAGGGTAGTTGTGATTAATATATATGCCCCCCGTGACATGGTGGGCAAAAGGCAATTATGGCAGGAATTGAGTAGAAGGAAGCTGCATTCCCAAGATATCTGTTGGTGTCTTATTGGCGATTTTAATTGTATTAGGCACCCTTTAGAGAGAATGGGAAGCAATCGTGGAAATTCAGAGTCCAGCATCATGTCAGATTTCAATGATTGGCTTGCTGTCATGGAGGTGGAAGATATTCCTAGTGTGGGTAAGCAGTTCACATGGGTTAGGCCTAATGGTTCCTGTAAAAGCAAACTGGATAGAGCTGTTGTCTCTGATGGTTGGCTTTCTAAGTGGCCAGACAGTTCGCAGCACAACCTTGAAAGGAACTACTCTGATCACTGCCCTATCCTCATGAAATCTAAGAGCATTGATTGGGGTCCTAAGCCTTTTAAGGTCTTTGATGGATGGCTTAATAACAAGGATTACCACAAGGTGGTAAGGGACTACTGGATTGAGAATCAGCCTTCGGGGTGGGGGGGGATTTGTCTTAAAATGCAAGCTTAAGGATCTCAAACAAAGGCTGAAAGGCTGGAGCAGAGATACTGTAGGTGACTTGTGCTTTAAGGTTAAGCAGCTGTAGCAAAAGTTGAATGAATTGGAAGATTCCATGTCTCACCAACCTTCTGACCAGCAAGTCCTTCAGTTGAAGAATATTCAGGCTGAGCTATGGGAAAAGGCTAAGTTGCAGGAATCCTTTGTTAGGCAGAAATCTAAATGGATTAAGGAGGGAGATAGCAATAGCTCCTATTTCCATAAAATTATCAATTTCAGTAGGAGAAGAAACACCTTGAGGGGGCTGATGATGGATGGTACTTGGGTAGAAAACCCTGATTTGATTAAGGATGAAGTTCTACAGCATTTTCAGAACAGATTTCATGAACCCCATTCAAGCAGACCCAACTTAGATGGAGTGCAGTTTAATGTCTTATATGATACCCAGAGGGATATGTTGGTTCAACCTTTTTCTCAAGAAGAGATAAGGAGTGTTGTGTGGAGCTGTGGAAGCGACAAAAGCCTGGGTCCAAATGGGTTTAACTTCAGATTCATCAAACATTTTTGGTAGGAGCTAAAACCTGATTTTTTAAGGTTTATTGCAGAATTTTATGTCAATGCTTCTTTCCCTAAGGGCAACAATTCCTCTTTTATTGCTCTCATCCCTAAGCTAAAGGACCCCCAGTCTATTAGTGACTTTAGACCTATTTCCCTCATAGGCTGTGTTTATAAAGTCATTGCTAAACTGTTAGCTAATAGGTTGAGAAAGGTCTTAACCCATCTTATTGATGAAAGGCAGTCAGCCTTTGTAAAGGATAGAAAGCTGTTGTATGGGGCTTTGGTTGCTAATGAGGTAGTGGAGGAGGCAAGGAGGACCAACAGGTCTTGTATGGTCTTTAAAGTTGACTTTGAAAAGGCCTATGACTCTGTGTCATGGCAGTTCCTCTTCTATATGTTGAGAAGAATGGGCTTTAATGAGAGATGGATTAGCTGGATCAAGGGGTGCATTACTTCAGCTTCTGTGTCAGTCCTTGTTAATGGAAGCCCAACCTCAGAGTTTAAGCCTCAAAGAGGCTTGAGACAAGGGGACCCTTTGGCCCCACTCCTTTTTGACCTGGTTGCTGAAGGTTTGACAGGTTTGATGAGGGAAGCAATCAGCAAAAATTGCTTCCAAAGCTTTCTAGTGGGGAAGAATAAAGTGCCTGCTAATATTCTCCAATATGCCGACGATACTATTTTTTTTGGAGAAGCTTCTATGGAAAATGTCAAATCTGTGAAGGCAATGCTTAGATGTTTTGAGATGGTGTCTGGCCTGCGAATCAACTTTGCTAAAAGTCAATTTGGAGCTATAGGGAAATCTGAGGATTGGTGCATATCTGTTGCTGCCTTCTTAAATTGTGCTATGCTCAACTTTCCTTTCTGCTATCTTGGGATTCCTATTGGAGTTAATCCGAGAAGATTGGTGGTGTGGGAACCTATTATCAGAAAATTTGAGGCTAGACTCAATAAATGGAAACAGAGAAGCATCTCTATGGCTGGCAGAATTACTCTAATTAAAGCTGTCCTAACAGCTCTGCCTTTGTTTTATTTGTCCTTTTTCAGGGCCCCTTCAGCAGTGATTAATAGGCTAACTGCAATCCAAAGGAATTTTCTCTGGGGTGGCAGCTGTGAAGGGAAGAAAATACCTGTCTTTGTGTGCAGCACATTCTCCACAAGTATGCCAATGAGGATGTCTCACTAGGACTAGATGTGGACCACATAATGATTGAAGACTCTATTGTGGTACACCACTAGGTGAAGGTTTTTCTTGCATTTAAAGATGATACTGACTTGTATATATGAATTATTTATATTAAATCAAACTCACTAGGATATCTCACTAAAACCAATGTTATTTTTGACACAACATCGGTTTGTTTTTGCATATTTTACCTTTTCTGGTTTATTTCTTACTTTACAAAACATCAGTTTTTTTATAACCGATGCTAACATTAATACTTTTAACCTTGGTTCAAAACCGATGTTAAATGCCCAAAATAAATGATGTTAAAAGCATTTTTTCTAGTAGTGTATTGACATTATTGTTTTCATTATTTTAAACATTTCTTTTATCTGATACTAATTATTCAATTATTTTGGGCAAAATTTGAATTGCCTAAAAACTGTGGACTAGTTATTTTTTCAATTTTTAAGTTTGGGGTAATTTAAAAAACAGACAAGATATTAAAATAAAATTGCAAAAAAATAGCATTGGTTTTTAGAAAAATCAATGTTGTGAATGTACGACAACATCGGTTCTTCTAGAAACAAATGTTGTTGAGCAGAAAACAACATCAATTTTAAAAGTCATTAATAATTAACCGATTTTAAAAGCCTATTTTCTAGTAGTGATTCCATTTACAATCAAGTGTATCTCTATATTTAGTTAATAATTAGATGTTTACCCAGGTGTTGCGCGGTTTATGAATGTATCTCAATATTTAGTTAATTTTGTTAACAATGAAAATAAAAAAATAATGTCAATTTGTACAATTTCACCCTTTTTTTATGTTCATTGTTAGCAAATGTTTAAAAGTTGAAACTACACCACTATGTGTTGGTGTAGGCTTAGAACCCCTCTATAAGGTTGTAAGTTGTGAGATTGATTTCAAAAATAAAAGAGCAATTGAAAAAGTTATGTATTATTGTGGGTATGTTTGCATTATTTCCATTTTGGGTGTGAAGGAATTCGGAAGCCCTTCTATTTAGAATTTGATGAACATATCGATCAAACATTGTAAATGTTGCTACACTTGTATCCAGAGAAAGCAGAAATTCGAAAATGGTGACAATCAAAAATCAAACTTTCACTCCATTAGTGGAGGCGTGACTTTTCGGTAACTCGCATAAGCTAAAATGGTGTCTTAATTTTTTAAACCATGATGCAGCTCCACTCACCCACGTATTGCATCTTCAGTACACACCCACTCCATGAGTGATACATATGCAAGAGTAATATGTGTGTGTTGCACTCGCCTGTAGCAAAAGACAAAACGAAACATTTGTCTTCAATGCATCCTCCAATGATCAGAAAAGGGCTGAATCGTCATATATAAGGACATCATCCAACTGACACGTCTAATTTTGCTTGCAAGATCAAAAGCATGTCCATCCTAGACAACTTGCCAGAAGAAGCCTAAACAACAGTCGTCCAAGCTAGGGGAGCTTGACATGCCTCACAAACCTACAACTCTTACACTAGTCGAGGTTACCACCCTCAACACCGAACAATCTCCCTTAACACAAAACAATTTCCCTTGACACTTGATGATGGAAGCTTGCTTGTGGAGCTTTTATGGAGGTTGGATCTTTGAGCTTCAATGAGGTCCTTCAATGGTGGTTTTCCACCATGGAGATGCAGCGGAAGGAAAAGGAGAAGAGGAGAAAGGAGGCACCATCCACTAGGGAATAAGCCATGGAAGAAGGAGCTTCACCACCAAGAATGTGCCTTGGATAAGAAGTTTGGAGAGGATGATTCAATGGAGGAAAAGAGAGAGAGAAAGAGAGAGGGGGGAGCACAAAATTGAAGAAGGAAAAGGGGGAGAGAAGTTGAACTTTGAGTTGTGTCTCACAAGACTCTCATTCATCAAAGTTACAACAAGTGTTACACATGCTTCTATTTATAGACTAGGTAGCTTCCTTGAGAAGCTTTCTTGAGAAAACTTCCTTGAGAAGATTCTTTGAGAAAACTTCCTTGAGAAGCTAGAGCTTAGCTACACACACCCCTCTAATAACTAAGCTCACCTCCTTGAGAAGCTTCCTTGAGACACTTCCTTGAGAAGCTTCCATGAGAAGATTCCTAGAGAAGCTAGAGCTTAGCTACACAGCCCCTATAATAGCTAAGCTCACCCCATGACAAAATACATGAAAATACAAAAAAAGTCCCTACTACAAAGACTACTCAAAATGCCCTGAAATACAAGGCTAAAACCCTATACTACTAGAATGGCCAAAATACAAGGCCCAAAAGAAGGAAAAACATATTCAAATATTTACAAAGAAAAGTGGATCCAACCTTGGCCCATGGGCTCAGAAATCTACCCTGAGGATCATGAGAACCCTAGGGCCTTCTTTAGTAGCTCTAGCCCAATCCTCTTGGGGGGTAAGATTGCATCACTAGACAACGTCTTTCGTTGACAAGCCGACTTAGAGCTTAGGGGGCTTATGTACTATCCAGGGTCCACAAAATACGCGTGACAAGCAATGTGGCCCTCAAATACACATGTTTGCCCTCCATGTTAGCCCTGCCTCATGAGCATGGACTTCCATGCTTAGTAGGCAGGTTCCCAAACTGATAGGTTATCTCTAAGTACCCATTATTTGAATATGTTGTGACCTTTTTATCTCGTGGCAGGTATTCAATTATCTATAAGGTACACATTATCTGTAAGCTACAATTATCTACAAGCTAGTCATTATCTGCAAGGGTTGTTACAACACCGTAACAATCCCAACAAATAAGGACCCGCAGCTTCCACTCCACTCTATAAGTACCAGGTTCTATCTCACCCTTTTACAAAATTTCTTCTCACCTAACTCTCGTACTTACTTCAGTGTCGAAGTCCTTTATTTTGCAGGTCCCCCCTCTTGTCCTTTTAACAAAGGCTGCTCTCTGTCCGACGTGCGAGATCTTAGAGCCTACCTTGGCCACGTCCACCCTGACGAGGGACAACTCTAGATTTTAGTAAGTATAGTTCTGAAGAGGAAATTTGATCTCATATGCGTGTTAAATTGTTGATTAATGGATGTAAAAGCTTGACCAATTTTGTATGATAATTTTCTTGTAACAAGCTAAATTTTAGTGGATAACTCTGATAAAATAGTTTCAACTCAAGACAAATTGTAGACATAGCTAAAAAGTGAAGATGATCATGTTGGCTGAGAATGATGGCTCTGAACTTAATAGTAGGATTTATTAACTTATAGATGGATGAAAAGACTAGGTAGATGCTGAGAACTATTTCCCTTTGGATGATCTCCTTTCTAAACTTACTCTTTTTTCCTCTATTATGAATGTTGTTTTTCCTCTATTCATTTAGTTAATTCTTTGCTTTCATAATTAATAGTTTTGTCCTTTGTGGATTTTTCTAATATATATGACCGAGAAAGAATTTTTTGCATTGACCTATTAAAAAATCATACTACCATTTTCAGCTACCACTATTATGCCTTGATTTATTAATGTCATGTGAAGTATAATTTTGGATGAGGATTATTTATGTCTCTACTCTAACAAATGCTTTGGCAATAAAAAAGAGAGTATATACTATGGACATAAAAAAATTATATACTATAGAAACGAACAAATAACGAATGGATGGATCAAATTAGGCTTATTACTAAATATGCTAGGCTTATTTGTTTAGTGGGAATGATGGATCAGGTTTATCCCTTTTGGAAACAAAAATTTGCCTTTACTAATGTAGTGTTGCTTTGCTTTGTACATTTCAGAATTCATGAAACAACATGATGTGTCGTAACATAACTTCTATAGTGTGATCCAACTATCTAGTTTTAGTCTTTTTTTATTCATTTTTGGGTTTTACTAATTTAGAATTTAAAAAGTCTTTTCTCATTTTGTGTAGATATATCATAAAATTATATATACAAATATCAGAAAATTAGTAAAAGAAAAATATACTTATTCTCTAAAATAAACTAACTGAACCCCCTAATCTCCATTTGCACGGTGTAACGACAAGGAAAGAGAAAGGCATGGAGTGTAGGTCACGTGTCTTTCTCTCTCCTTGTTGTCGCCTAGGGTCTAGAGATGATTCATGTCCAACCCTTATAATTTAGGTTCCATGCATGATTAATAAAAGATTTGTCAAGGAGCCATTAGTTTCAATGAAAATATTGCTTCAAACAGGAGAAAGGAGTAGATAATACTTTAAGGGGTATATCGTAACTACAATTCTACTTTTGTGCTGTTAATTTTGAACTTGTGCTGGACTTTTTTTATAGGCCTTAGTCATGAGTGAAGTTATTCCTTTAAATCCATTCATACCAAATTATCAATGTTGTAAGCCCCTGCTTCTAAATTTTTAAATTTAGAGTTATGAATCGAAATCTTTGAGCTAATATTACGGGAAGACCACTGTCAACTATTTTGATTGCTGCATCAAATTAACAACATTGAGTTTAACACGGATGTTTTAAGGTGTTCTTATTTCAGGAAAAACTTTATTAGTGGATAATCATTTCAACAAGAAGGAGGATCACGAGTTGGAACAGTTGATGTACTTGATTACATCCAGGTTGGTTTAGCATATCTTCCTTTTTTTATATAATATATATAGTATCATCGATGCATGCTTATGCTGATTGGGACTGTGTGTAGCAAACTTCTGCATGTCTTTTACTTCTTAATTTCTTTGTTAGACTTTCCAAAGCTAGCAACTCTAGAGTAGCACTACAATATAAAGAGATAACAACCTTTCTTGGTCTTAATTAAAGATTAAAAAAGATACCGCTTCAATCAAGATGCAACCAAGTCAAATATGCACACATTTGCTTTTCTTTTTATGTTCGAATTAAAGAATAAAAAAGAAGAACACTTGTCTATTTCTTCTTCTGATTTTTTCCTCTTTATAGGAATACAAATTTGGTTATAGACTTATTGTGGATTGATTATTTTTGTTTAATATGAATGTTTCCCACCCTTGACAATTTAATAGTGTGTTTCTTTACAATTTTCAACTAAGACCAGACACTAACCTTAGTTGTGGTGTGGTAGTTTTGTTTAATATAAAGGGGCTATACATAATACATTTTTATTTTGGTGTCTAAAGTATGACAGAGAGTTCTAAGTGGTAACCGGTAGCTCATTCACAAAAGCCACACCTAGTGGCTAGGATGATGTGCTTTTTGTATGCTTAGGTTTCTTTTTTCAAAAAAAGTAACGCGTAAGAATTTAATGATTTTTTAGTATTTTGATGTATTTTTTCTATTACAAAACCTTCCATGTTGAATGGCAATTGATCTTTATTGCTTCCAAGACTTAATTTGAGATGCTAGACTTATCAAATACAAAAAAACTTGAAAGAGTAAATCTTGGTTCTTGTGAAAGCTTGTGTAGGCTCCATCTATCCATGTTGTCTCTCCCTAATCTCATGCATTTGTATTCAAGTGGCTGTAGAATATAGAGAGATTGAAATCCTTAATGTTCATTCAAAATCTTTGTGACCCAAACCATAGTAGAATTTTGAGTCTACACTGGAAGAGAGGGTCTGGGCATTTCATGTTTCTTCTTCATCCGTTGCTCCTCTATAACAATTTTTTCCTCCTCCTTTTGTTGATGGGCAGGCTTTTTGGTTTGGACCTTTCCCTTCTGCTCCCTAAGGATCCTTTTAACCTTTATAGCAAGGCCAAAAGTTTCCAAAGCCTTGTCTTTATTAACAATAGCCTTGGCCAGTTTCTTCTGCCTCTTTTGCTGAATGTCATCCTAGTTCACTAGAGGAATAAGTAAGTTCCTCTTGATGTCAACCTTCATTACCTTCAGGTTTACAACACTGAAGTGTTGTTATCTAGTGATGAAGCTGCCCTTGTTGATAATGGACTGCTAGGAGTCATCATCCATTCCTTTGAAGACGTGGAAGACTTAGTATTCCAAAAGAACTTTGTTGATGAGGTCGGCATAGTAGATGTCATCCACTCCTCCCAAAGTCTTCATATTCCTCAAGATGTTGATTTAGATTGTGTGTAAGTTGTTTTGTAAAAATGTACAGTAAACAATGTAAGCTAACTTTCAGTAATCACTACTAGAAAGTAAGCTTTTAACATCGGTTACTAACCGATGTTGAAAGTACCAACGTTGAAAGTATTATTGTTAACATCGGTTATTTAACATCAGTTAACATTTTAACATCGGATTTTTAAAAAACCGATGTTTGTGTAGGTTAACATTGGTTTTTTTTTAAAAAAAAACCGATGTTGTTATTAGGAATTTTTTTTAATATACTGTCTATTTTTTCAATAAACCCAAAAATTAACATGCAAATTTTAAATCATACCACGCAACATAACATATATTTGAATTATATTTTGAAACAGTTTTAAGTAGAAAAAATCCATGACAAATTTTTTAATAACTATGAATAAAAAATGTTCAATGTTAAAAGGAGACATGGATTGTAAAAAATTTAAAGCAAGCTAGTAAACTAAAATTACAAATTTGCCTAACATCCTAAGTTTCATTTCTAACTTTCAGATAAAACATAAGTTAATAATATAATACCAATCATAACAAAATCAAATTTGTTTGAAATAAATAATTACCGTTTCCCAATTATTCTTGAAACTTACTAAGATTATAATTGACATCCAGTGCATCATGTAATATCCACACTCAGTGCTTCCTTTTTGTCTATTACACTAAATACATAATGAAATTTAGATATTCAACGTTAACTACATATTAGTCTACGCATACATAAAATATAAGTAGAAGCATTGTTTAGTTTAACAACAATCCACCTAGCACCAGCCTTGGATTTAGGTTGTGGAGTATCCTCAAGTCCTTTCAAAGCACTGTTGAATACAAACAAGGATTCTTATTGTACAATTAAAATATTGATGTTCCTGACTAATGCTAATGCATATGTATTGAAAAATAATACTGACCTGTTAATTATTCCTTACAGGTAGTTGTCTGGCCTATTATGCAATAAACAAAACTAGACGAAAAGATTTTCCTTAGGCAAAATGATGACCATTTGCCAATGTGCACTGCAGTGGATATCAATATAGGCTATTATAGTATTATACATTATTTAAATTCGTTTGTTCAGTTTAACTTACCCATTCAGGTAGGCTCTTAGGTAGACATCCAGTTCTTCATGTAACTTTTTGATTCAAATTACGATTGCCTAGATCTCTGAATGGACTGTCGCTCGAGGAATCCATACACTTCGGCATTTCCTGCTCGCATACTTGTCTCAGTCATATGCCTATTGTTGTTAACACAAAGTAAATTATGTATGAATTTAAAACAATAATTTAGGTAATTAACAATAATCTAAATTGACTTATAGAATCTACAATTGTATAATAGATATGCTGAGACATTGACCATCGTGTGCTATTTCAGACAGATCTTCATTCTTTATGTACAATGGGAAGTGTTCATTAAACACCCCAAACACGGTAGCATCCCACATAACCTGTAATGGCTTCAGAAAAAGTTGTGGGATGGTTAATGTCATCAGATATAGGGGATCATCAACCTCATGATCCGGCCTATCTGCAGGTTTTGCTGGTCCTACAGCTCCCTGTTTATCCAACAGATTGGTTAGCTTCACCACGAAAATATGGTCAAACTTATTGGTTACTGCACCGATTGTAAAAACAAGCTTCTACTTTGTGAGTTATGCAGAAAGGAAGTTTGAAAAATCAATTATTCAGAAGTAAGTAGTACATTCACTCTTCAGCAATCAACATATTTAGTCTCAAATGATCGAATGAGTACTAATGGACAAATGAGTTGGAGGGACTGATCATATGGATTTGTTAAATCAAATTTACATGAGGTCAATTAAGCAGTGAACTTTTATTCTCTTATCATAAAAGTATTTATGTTTCAAATGCGACAAATTAAGAAAAAAACTTACTAGTATGAAACAAGACAGTATGTTACCAAAACATATATATAATTAAGTTCAGAATACAAGTCGCTGCTTATAATTAATCAGTCAACCAACCCACATAGCCTTTTTAATTTGCTAGTGCACATAGGAAACTTGGTTGATCACTGCAAGTGTAGTTTTGTCACTGGGAGACAAATAATGCACTCACAACATTGTTTTGGCTCAAGAAGATACAATGCATAACTTGAACCATCATGTAGCAAGACATCTTAGTCATTTATCAGGTTTTGTGCTCACTTCTGATCTAGGGAAGTATTTAGGGGTTTTGTGATAACACTACGTACCCATTATTCAATCTCCTCATGCCCTGCCCCAATGAAAAACACTATGCTACCTCAATCAAAATGAGACCAAGTACAGTGATCACAACTATTGGAACACTACGCAACCTCAATCAAAACGAACAACACTACACTACACTATGCTACCCATTATTCTACTTTTGGAAACTCTGCCAAAACTGCAGTGGTCACAAGTATTGGAACATCGCACTCAAAGTGCGAAGTGGCCGCCATGGTGCTATACACATTACAATAGACATTAAGCATTCAAAGGTCTACAAAGTGAGCACGACTTACCTCAATCAAAATGAGACCCTATGAGCGCGAGTGAACACCCCAAACAAACTGCAAAGTGAGCACCAGTTCCACAAACCAAATCCTTGTAGTAGAAACAAACAAAGGACCTTGCAGTGAGCACAAGTTCCCCAAACATACCTAGGTATTCAATAGAACATGTTACAGAGAAGAAAGAGTCATGAAATGTACCTAGGTGGAGAAGAAGAAGGTTAGATAGAGAAGAAGAGAGCTTAGATGGAGAAGAAGAAAGCGCGAGCAAATAGGGCTCACGTCTGATATATTTTAAAATGTATGTCCAACATCGGTTTTCAATAAATAAAAAAAACCGATGTTAACAAAATGATGTTAATGTTAACATCAGTTTTCTATAAGAAACCAATGTTAACTTATCATATATTAACATCGGTCTTCAAGGATTTATTTTGGGTTTTATTTTTATTTGTTGTTCAAATACTTTATATTTAATATTTATGAAGGCGACACGATAAACAAAAAACATGCCACCACAATAAGAATCATAAGTGACATGCTGAGACAAGTGTCAAAAAAGAAAAGAAAAACATTTAAAATGTTCAAACAGTATAGAACTGCTAAAATATATAATTCATATTAAGATTTTTAAGGCAGATGGTTGTGATTGCAAGTAAAGGACCACTTTTTTGTAGTGTCACTACAAAAACATTTGATTAATTTTGAAAATCTCTCACAACAGATTCGCTACGCACATATAAGCACTAAAAGGAGTTATCAAGTATGATGTAGAAAAAAGGAAAACAATGGATTAAATTAGCTCTAATGGTATTAAATATATTATATTAATAGTATTAATTATTGTAATCAGTTTTTCAAATGTAGTTTTCTTTTAATGATTTATTAAATGATATATTTTATATTATTAAATTCATATAATTAAATTCTTATTAATTTCACATTAATCACTTTTTTATATAAAATAAGTAAATAAAAAAGTATGTAAAATAGTTATAATTAGAGATTGAATATAGCTATTGATATAAATGGATCTCATTCATAATCTTCAATTGTGATGGGTGTACATCCACCCCTCAAGTATTTCAAGAAAACAAATACTGTCTCATACCAACAATATTATACACAATATAGGGTATATATTGAATTGGATTGTATCAATCACAAGTACATCTTTAATATCATTTCATAGCAAGGTCAGAAAAATAGAATCACAGTTAAATTAACATCATCACCAATGTGATTAGAATGATAAAAAAACTTAACAAATAAAACCCAAGACATCACATGATAATTAGAAAAATACAATAACAATAAATAATAGAAATATTATAAATTAGATATACATAAATTAATATTATATACACAGAAAAATATGTACAAAGAACATTTTAGTTGATCAAGCAAATATCATAATTTTTGCCTTAATCGAAACCTATCCAAATCCAAGTGTGATTGAAAAATCACAATGCTACAAAAGAATAATCTGGCACAACCATGCATCACGGTCATCAATTAACAATGTTAGTTATCAACAATGAAAGCTTGTTAACAAAAAAAATCATTAGCTTGCTCTTAATTTAATTAAGTAGTTTAAATGCTTATGGTAAGTTGATAGCAAAAGATTAGTTCCCATTTCAGTATTTTCTTTTAATCAAATCAACACAGTAACTCGTGTTTGTGTTCCTTTACAAGTGAATTGAAATAAAAAAAATTAGGTTAGGGTTTAGAGGAGAAAGATGATGGAAAATATTTTGTACCTTGCTAATACCCCTGTCACCAATTCAGTAAGAAGATATCAACCTATTTCATACCTTGTACATGATGGTGCTTGTAACATCCCAAGTTTTGTAAACTAGATTAAAATGAATTGTTATTTATAAATAAATAGAATTTTAAAAATAATGATGAGATTTTTATAAACAAATAAATAAGGAGATATAATTATTAATTAAAATAATGATTTGAGAGAAAATAAAAAGGGTATTTTATTTATTTGTTTGATAGAGAATAAAATAAAGTTTGTTTTTATAAAATAATAAATAAATAAATAGAGTAAATAATAGGTCGAAAATGTCCCTAGCTATAAATAGAAACATGATAGGTCAGTTTTCAGACTGACTCCTCAGCCTCCTCTGTCTGACAATTTCATTTTTTCTCTCTCCTCCCAAAACCCTCTCTTTTTCCCGCAGACCACCTAACCTATCTCAGAAAAATGATGATCTCGGACTCATTCACCGTTGGATCTTTGTGAAATTTGAGCACCCCGTTCGCAACCCAGTTCCGAGCATTCTCACTGTTGTAAATTTCGATATTATATTTGAGATAAGAGAAATACCCCTCACATTGTAGCATTTTCCTTTCCCAAAGAAACCCAGAGCTGTCTCGGAAAAACTACGATCCCGGTTTCGTTAACCGTTGGATTTTCATGAAATTTGGATATGTTGTTAGAAATTCAGTTTAACACGCTTTCACCGTTGGAAATTTTGAGATAATATTTTTGGAAGGAGAAAAATAAATCGCATGATGACAGTACAAGTGGAGGCTTCAATCCCTTCTCTGTCTCTTTGACGTTTGGGAACTCTATCGGAGCAGTTAGAGGAAAAAAATTGGAGGAATCTCAGGGAACCGCTAGAGATGCTGCTATCGCTGGCTGAAGACACGTGAGCCCGCTTAGAGGTAAGGGATGAGTTATTCATAATTGGGAACTAGTGAGAACATGTGTAGGGATCCTTAGAGATATCAATTGGAATGAGTTTTGGGGTGTTTTTATAATTTCATTTTATCCTTATAATTATTACAGTGAATTATATATGTTTGACAGACCAATTGTTGTAAAATTGATATGTTATTGTGTTGAGCGTGAACCCTATAAATTGAGTACTTTTTCTAATTAATATGAATTGATGAAATAAAGTAAGGAGAAATTTAGAGAGATATTGATTTTGTATTTTCTCTTTTTCTTGCTGTTTAAGTTTTTATATATAATCTAAAAAATTAATATCATAATTGAAATTGACCAAAGTGTTCATATAATTATTTAGAATTTGTGCATTGAAAGCTTACTTTGAAATTTGTGATTTAATATGATGTATGCTAGTTTATATATATAGAGGTAGTTATTTATAATAATAATTTATGTAAATAATATTGTAGAGTGTTATAGTATGATTCCAAAAATTATTAAGTGTTGGAGTTTGAGAATATTATGATTAAATTTCATGAACATGTGTATGTTGTACCTTATGAATATCATTGGGAATGTTATGAGATGGTTGATGTGATGTTATGAGATGTTAAAGTGTGGACATGATATTCGATTGTGAATAAGTGAATGTGTTTAACACTTGATGTTACATTAACTATATCGTGAGCTATGAATTATACAATAACCCGACCAGTGTTTATGCGCAGTGTTAAAGAGAAAGTGTAGGTTCCTAGTTAGGAACCAGTGTTAAATTGTAGTGCAATTGTGTTAAACATGTTTGAAACATGAGTGTGAGGTCGTGGTATTGTATAATTCATGAGCAGTGCTTATAAATGAAATATTTGATGAATTGTGGAATAATATGTTGCCTTGAGATTATAATATTGTTATTGAGATTGAGTAAAAGTGTAAAGTAGAACAGATGTTGAATTGTGAGATACGTGAAAACATGCGATGGTGGATTGTGACATTATGAGATGTGAAATTGTGAATGAGTTTTGGTTGTGAGTAAGTGTGTGATTAACTCTTGATGTGACATTATTTGTGTTGTAAGCTGTGAATTGTACAATAACCCGACCAGTGTTATCTTGAGAAAAGTGTAAATGCGCAGTGTTAAAGAAAAAATGTAGGTTTCCTATTTAGGAACAAGTGTTAAAGAGAAAATGTAGGTTCCTATTTAGGAACCAGTGTTAAATTGTAGCGCAATATGTTGTACGTGTTTAAGACACGAGTGTGAGGTCATGGGTATTGTATAATTCACTAGCAGTGTCTGTGTGCTAAAATGATTTTAGGGGTTGGACCTGAATCAGGAGGGAGAGGCCCTGACGGACTCTTCAGAGTGTAGGCCTTGGGGGTCACCGAGTTTGAGTGCTCCTTTAAGCCTATGCTGATCCCATATGGTTGGAGCATTCTTGCAAAACATCGTGACCCTGACTGATCTCCCTATGATCTTACTTAGTGAGAGTGACCTGGCAAACCCATTGTGTAGTGTGTCTTATTATGTACTCCTAAGCGCCCCAAGGTGGTTTTTCACTGACATGGTACCACATTGCATGTAGGCTTGAGTCTTAGCATAATTGTCTCATGCGCTTGCTAATTGTTTATTATGAAATTGAGGTGTTATTATGTCTTGATCAGAACGTGTGATTCTTGTGTAATGTGATTGATGATTGAAAAGTGTGATTGATGGATGAAAAGTGAATTTTGAATGACAAAGTGATGAAATAATGCGAGATATGCTAAGTAAATTGTATTTGGCTACTATATGTTGTTTTGTTTCTCTCTAGTAGTTAGCAATGTGATAACTCACTCCCGATTTGCTGTTTGTGTTTGGATCCTGTGATGATCCTGAACCTTGTGTTCGGGGGAGCAGATGGCTAGGTGAAGTGCTTAAAGGAACCTTGTGCTGAAGGACGTCGGGACACAATGCTCTGATAGGATGTGACAGTGGGACATAAGTTTTATATTAATTGCATAATGTTAGTCTATTTTATTTTATCTCACTGATTTAACAAAATATTTTTGTAAATTTTGACGGCCTTGATTCGAGCCGAATATATTTTTAATAAGTTTTAATTGATAATAATGAAGTGAATGTGAACCTTTTACCCGTGTGAATTTGGTTACCGATATTTTTTATATATTTTATTTATTTATATGTCGGGGTAGAGGGTGTCACAGTGCTCAAGGTGGCATTGTCATCAGTCCCGATTTATTGTTTTTAAATTACTATGGCCAATAGTCACAAGAGTAGGAGAAGGTATGGTCTTGTTTTTCAGATCACAAAATATAATAAGTAGAGGGCTTTAATGGAACAATGTGCAAAGGGTATTTTCATGGTCTTTTAAACGATAGAATTTGACTAAAAAACAATAAAGATAAAATTGCAAATTTTACCCTTTAACAATAGAATTTGGCTAAAATATCAATCAACACATTGCTAGTAGGGAATGCAGTCTCCTTAGAAGGTCGTTTCCATTCGAAAAAGTGTACTCCTTTGTAAAAAAAATGGACACGGATGACTTTTTTTGGTCAACTTTGGTCAATCTTGCACTACAGGATCCTTTTCGGGGTGGAGAAGATTCATCCTCAGATCAAAAGCCATCTCATCATCAGAAGAAGCATTACCACAATAACGAAATTAACATTGAAAGCATCAGAACTATGAATATGACTCGATTTTGCTAGCAATAAGCTAGTTGTATTAATGAGTGGGTAAACGATCTTTACTCATGATAGCTCAGACAAAATCGCCAACAACAAAGTCCACTGATTGGCGCTTCTGGTAAGCTTGTAACTCATAATTTTTAGTTGAAATTGTCAATTTTACACATGCAATCTTAATTCTCAACACACTTTTTGGATGAGTCTTCCAAGGATTGTGTTGCCTTCTCTAACTTTTCTTCCTTTTCCAGCGATAAGGTAAAGCTACAAAATTGAGTCTTCCAATGTTTGATATAAGTTTTGCAAGACCATCTTTAATTCGAATAAGTGGCTTAAAGGTGTAAATGCACAGTCCTTCCAAGCGAGCAACTCAAAGGTGTAACACCATCTTAGAATTTCGTATGAGCATCTTCAATGAAAATGGAAGACTTGAACGAAAATGGTTGGCTTGCTCCTCATTGTTCTGGGAA
This sequence comes from Glycine soja, assembly GCF_004193775.1. Classification (NCBI taxonomy): domain Eukaryota; kingdom Viridiplantae; phylum Streptophyta; class Magnoliopsida; order Fabales; family Fabaceae; genus Glycine; species Glycine soja. Next base: position 15,397,098 of record NC_041011.1, read on the forward strand.
TAGATAAGGATCTATATAATGAGCACAATGTATGAAGGATGGAAAAACTTCAATTTATGTAATCCCAGGTTAAGACTTGTAGTTCACACTAATCAATGACTAAGAAGCAAGAACCCAGCCATGTTTACAGAAAGGATATAGAAAAAATGACTTTCAAGTCTTCCTTTGAAGAGAAGAAGCAGATTGAGAGTCAATTGACACAAACAGATCAAGTCAATATGGTGAATGATACTACTAATACCATATTAATACCAATAATCGTAAAAATTAACAGAGAAAATTTTTCTCCATTATGTAATTGTTGGTAAAATGATGCGAGAATGATTACAAGTGTTGATCTCACATTTTATAAACAAACTTTCACAATTAGTGATAAAAGAAATAGCAAAATTGAATATTGAATATTGAAATAAAAAATTCTTACTAATTCCAACTAAATGTGTAGTTGCAAATTATCATCTAAAGTTCAAGCATTTATGACATGTTTGATTCTCATTCTAGTTGTAAATAGAGGAATTAAAAAATATGGAAAAGTTTAACAAGAAATTTGAGGCAACAACAAAATCAAAATGGCATAATAATTAAACAACAATTAAAGGCATCCCAATATATAGTTTAAGATTGTCTCGTCATTGGTCAATATTAATTAGTTCCAATGCTTTTATTTGTCGTACGCCATTTCTTACGCAGCTCCATAATGACCTGGATACAAGCAAACAAGACCACTAGTTACAAACAAGATATATTAACAATTTATTACATGGTATCTAAAACTCAGAAGTAAACTATAAGTTCAGGTTATAAAAAAGTAAATATACACTAATTAAGAATAAAAAAGTAGCTTATGATACATCAATGTCATTAGAAGCTCTAATTAGTAAAGTTTTTCTTTTCTTCGTTGTAGATGTTGAACTCTCTCCTGCTACTGTCTCTTTCTTTTTTACCGAAGTAGTCTTCTTAGAACTATTAATGCAAAAGTTAAAGATATATAGTTGATCAGAAATTAAATATACACTAAAAAGTATAAAAATGACTAAATTTATTAGTAGTACCTAGTAAATAAATAGGAGGATTATTAAAAAAAATTATACCTTGTTTTTAATGCTTCTTGAACCTCGTTTATGTCTATTTGTTTTGCCTTGTTTTTTGAAACCTCATCTTTCTCCAAATCTTCCAATTCAACACATCCAAATAATTTTCACTGATCAAATTAACTCATTCTAAAAGTGTAATACATTCAATATTATAAAAACTTTATAAGATAGTAATCAATTATGGTCCCATATTCATTGAATTTGTAAGGATCATAATTTATCGAGAATAAGGAGCAATATTTAGCAAGACCAATATAAAAGGAATGTGGATGTTATCTTAATTAACAATTTGGGAAATAACATGTATAAAGGAAGGTATACATTTGTTCTATAATCAACGCTCCCTCAAATTACTCACACCTACAAAGGATTATGAGAACACAACAAAGATTACATCGGAAGAAAAATAATAACAAACACAATAATTTAATGTGGTTCGACACCTCTTACCTACGTCCACGGAACTGTCTCAACAATATTTTCCTATCACATAATTGATTAGAAGATTGTAATCCACCCCAAATAGTGTATCACTTTACAAACCTGAGTACCACACTCAACGGTTACGAGAAATGATAACACTCTCACACAAAGACACTTTTCTCTCAACAAAGTGACTTTGTTTCACAATCTCTCTTTTCACACACACTCTCTTCATGCGTATCTTCTCCATTAATTCTCTTCTCTATTTATAGTGAAGATTGACACTGACTATAATAAATAAGTTCTCTAGGAAGTTGAAACAAAAACAACTTCCAATTCATCCAATCAAATACGTTTCATCTAGTAAAATGCAATCTTTCACTTTGTATTTAAACCAGCTAAACCTTTGTGATAAAAATTCAATTCCCACTATGTATTAAATGCACCTTATCTTTTTCGCTTGAAACACTACAATTCTCCCCCTCAAGCCAAAAGAGAAATATCCTTCGATCAATTTGAAAGTGAACAAACTCCTCCTCCAACGGAAGTATCTCCCAACACTTCTACAATATTAGAAAACTTCATTTTCTTCTTCACTTTGCAATCATGGTTTCTCTTCAAGGCTTGTCCATCCAAATAACAAAGGTTATCTTTATTTTTTTGTCCTTGCAATACCAAGTATCTCCCCTTGTACACCTCATCCAAATTCAAAGTTTATCTTCCAACATAATAGAATAATTCTACACCATAGTTAGCCAAATGATCAGCGCATACATTACTATCTCAGAAAATATGGGAGCCACATTGATAACACTAAAAGCCTTGAGGACTAAAAGGGAATCCACCTCCAGCCAAAGCTTGCCCTAACCTTTGGAATGAGCTATAGAAATAGCCAAAACAACTCCCTCTAGTTCAGTTGTAAAGAAAGAAAGATACGCACATATAAAACATATCCTCCTAAGAAAGCACCAGAGTAATCATGAAATAACCTACCATAGCGAAGGGAACCATGAAATGATTTTACCAGCCTTGGGTGCATGAATATTGATGTTAAAAGCTTTGATGACCTGAAACTCATTCAAAGAGGATCTCATACAGCTTGAAGTAAGATAACCGGCCCACAAGCAAAATATGAGCAAACATAAGGATCATTGCTTGCTGCTATGAGACAAAAAGATTATGAAAGCAGGCTTGATTGTGGCAACTTAAGATCGCCCAAACCACAGAGATAAAACTAGCAAGAACAACATCTTTAGCTTGCGGGCGAACAACTAATTTGCCAACAACCAGGATAAGATCCATAGGAGAAGCAAGATTAAAACCATGACCAGTTAAGTTATAGATTATAACCAAGACCAAATCTAATCTCCAACCCAACTTCTTCTGAAAGAGAGCATACTTTGTGCAAAGCAAGAATGGCCAAAATTCTTTGTAACATTTCATAGAAATGGAAAGACGTTAAAAAAAATATATGGAAAATTCTGGTTGTATACTTTGTAGGAGGTTTATCCATCTTTAGTCATAAGACATGTAAGATGAAGAGAGAGAAAGTATGAATCGTAATAAGAGTCGCACAAAAAAGGTACCTTGAAAGAAAAGGTGACATTTGACAGCAACAAAGAAAAACAATATCATGAATAGCTCTGTGGAATATGTGAGAATGTTTGGATTAAGATTTGGATAACATGTAGGGATTCCCTAGTTCTTTTATAGTGAATTCAGCTAGATTTCTATGGAACCCACAATACCTTTCAGAGGTATCATTAGGGGGCATTATTTGTCCATCAAAATCAATTAATTACCTACCAAAGATTGTTTCTCTATACGAATCAATATCCATGTTAGTGTTTGAGCATTCACCTAGATTAAGGATTCTCTTGTGAATTGCATCACTTGCTCCAATGACAGTAGAATTCGAATCAACAAATATTTTTTTTATTTGAATTCTACTGTCAAAAGATTTTTACATGAACTTTTCATGCTACCATGTTTCATATTTTCACAAAGAAATGAGTAAGCAAAACATTTCCTACCTTTGTTTTTCCCTTTAGCCTAACTAGTATCCCATTGTGCATAGCATTATTGTAACAAGTAGATTTACTCATTTTAAAATGAATGGTTGAATATTTTTTTCACTTTATTGAGTGTTCCCTGGACATTCCAACATCTTTAATCATGTAATTTCAAAATTTATGCTATTCTTTGTATCGTAAATTTAATTTTTCTACTCTTCCTTCACATCCTCTTGCCAAAAAATATATGGAACACTTTTTCTTGAACATATACATATTCATGATTTCCATTATGCATAAGAATCATATCGAGAGGAAAGATGACATAAAATAATTAAGTAAATCAACATATTATAACTAAGAACCATATTTAAAATATGCTAGTTAAACATCATAATTATATATTAGAGGCTAAGGACTAACTCACCTCCAATGTCCAAGTTTTGGGTATTCTCATTCTCACTCATTTTCAGATTGATGCTCTTGAAAACCCTTTATCAAATCCAACCAAGAATTACAAAATCAAAAATAGAAAAAGAAAAAGAAAATCATTTAAAAGATTCAAGCCCCCTTTTGTTGTATTACCACCAAAACATTTGATTATTTTTTAAGATCTCTCTGAATAGACTCACTACGTTCATATAAGCACTAAATGAAATCATCAAGAATGATGTACAAAAAAGGGAAAGAGAGATTAAATTAGCTATGATAGTATTCAATATATTTTATTACCAATATTAAATATTATACTCTTAATTTCTAAATGTAAGTTTCTTTTATATATGGTTGATTTTTTAAAACTAATTTTCTTAAAAACTTAATTATATAACAAAATTGTGTCATACCATACATTTTATCATACTAATACTTTTTCAAATAAATTTTTCATATGTATATATATATATATATATATATATATATATGTGTGTGTGTGTGTGTGTGTGTGTGTGTGTGTGTGTGTGTGTGTGTGTGTGTGTGTGTGTGTGTGTGTGTGTGTGTGTGTGTGTGTGTATTTGAAATTTATTCTTCATAATGTTTTATAAAATAATTTATTTAAAATTTTAATCAAATAACAAATTAGCTTTATACCATAGATTTTATTATAGTAATACCTTTCATCAAATCTAATTTCTTAAATATTTGCTTGACTTTTACTTTTTCAAAATAACATATTTAGCCACATATTGTCATCCCATTGTTATAACTAGATATTTGTCTTCATTGTTCATGAGTATTTTATTACAAATCTAAATTATGTTCATTACTAGTATAAAGAAATCATCATCATGAGCAACAACACATAAATGGGTCATCAATAGGGATGACAATAGGTAGGGTAGGAAAAGTATAATAGTAAACATCCTCATACTCGCATTATAAGCAATACATGTAACCGCCCTCATACCCGCATTTGTAATATGAAAGGAGTGGTTGATTTCAAAAAGATAAGTTTTGCTCTAGGGACTTTTCCTTCATTAATGTATTATTTAATTTAATACAAAAATACAATTAATGTATACAATTTAATGATTTAGTAAATGATATATTTTATATTATTCAATTCATATAATTAAATTCTAACAAATTTCACATTAAATAAGTAAATAAAAGAGTATGTAAAATAATTATAGTTATAAATTGAATATAGCTATCAATCTGAACGGATCTCATTCATAAGCTACAATTGTGATGGGGTGTACATCTACCACTCAAGTATTTCATGAAGACAAATAGTGTCTAATGCAAACAATCTTATACACAATATATAAAGGATATATATTGAATTCAACCGTATCAATCATAGGTTCCCTTGACTATCGTTTCACAATGTCAGGAGAAAAATCACATAGTTAAATTAACATGAAGACAAATATTGTCTAATAAATACAATCTTACATACAATATAGGGTATATATTGAATTGGTGTGTATCAATCACAAGTACATCTTAACTATTGTTTAAGAGAAAGGTAAAAAAAAATTTACATAGTTGAGTCAACATCATTACCCATGTGATTAGAATGATAAAAAAACCTAAAAAATGAAATCAAAGACATCACATGATAATTAAAAAAATACGATAACAATAAAGAATAGAAATATTAAAAATTAGATATACATAAATTAATATCATATACAGACAAAAAGATGTACAAACAGAACCTTTTAGTTGATCAAGAAAATATCATAATTTGTGTCTAAATCAGAACCTATCTAAATCCAAAGGTGATTGAAAAATCGCAATGCTGTAAAAGAAGAAATTATTCTGCATGGTTAAATATTGTCAATGATCTAGCCCAAAAATACAATGGTATCATCGACAAAAAATGTTAGCTATCAACAATAAAAGCTAAAAAAATGTTAGCTATCAACAATAAAAGCTAAAAAATGTTAGCTATCAACAATCAAAAGCTAACAAATGAGAAGTTAGGGATGAAGAAGGGTTGAAAGAGAATGTGGTTTTGGAGATGAAGAGGGATTGAGAGAAAAACATCAACGATTTTGTTAGGATTTTTATTTTTATTTGCAGCTTTGGATACTTTATATTTAACATCAAGTATTTCATGAAGGCAAATATTGTCTAATAAATATAATCTTATATACAATATAGGGTATATATTGAATTGGTGTTATCAATCACATGTACATCTTGACTATTGTTTAAGAGAAAGGTCAGAAAAAAATAACATAGTTGAATCAACATCATTATCAATGTGATTAGAATGATAAAAAACCTAACAAATGAAATCCAAGACATCACATGATAATTAGAAAAATAAAATAACAATAAAGAATAGAAATATTAAAAATTAGATATACATAAATTAATATTATGTACAGAGAAAAAATGTCCAAACAACAACATTTTTGTTGATCCGGAAAATATCATAATTTGTGCCTAAATCGAGACCAATCTAGATTCAAGTGTGATTTAAAAATCACAATTCTTAAGAAGAATAAATTATTCTGCATTGTGAAACATATTTAATGATCTAGCATGAAAATACATTGCAACCATAAATAAATATTGTTAGCTATCAACAATAAAAGCTCAAAACAAAAAAAAAATCTGTCATGTTGCTCTTAGTTTAAGCAATTTAAATGTTTCTAGTAATTAAGTTGATAGCAAAAGATTAGTTCCCAATTCAATATATTTTTTTTATCAAATCAGCACAATAACTTGTGTTTGCATTTTTTAGCAAGTGAAGAGAAATAAAAAAATCACGGTAAGGTTTAGAGGAGAAAGTTGATGGAATTTTTTTGTACCTTGTTAATGCTTCTGTCACCAATTTACGTAGAGGATGTCAACCTATTTCATTCCTTGTCCATGGCGGTGCTCATGGTGGCATTACCATCGGTCTCGATTTATTGTTTTCTACTTGCGATGGCCAATGGTCACAAGAGCAAGAGAAAAATATTTAAAAGTTTAAAAACAGCTTAAAACTTCTAAAATATATGTCCAATTAAGATTTTTAAGCCAATTTGTTATGATTGTCGGTATAAGCCCCTTTTCTTGTAGTGTTACCACCGTAACATTTGATTAATTTTTAAAATCTATCACAATGAATTCACTATGTACCTATAAGAATTAAAAGAAATTATCAAGTATAATGTAGAAAAAGTAGAAAAAGATGGATTAAATTAGCTCCAATTTTATTAAATGTATTATACTAACATAATTAAATGTTATAATCATAATTTTTAAATGTAATTTGTTTTATATATGTTTGAATTTTTCTTTTTCAAAATGATTTGAAGCTAAATTTCTTTAAATTTAAGTAAATAAAAAAATTGTGTCATACCATACATTTTGTTATACTAATAATAATTTTTTCAAATCTAACATTCTTATTTATACATTTGACTTTTGTTTTTCAAAATGTTTTTAAAAAATACATATTTACATTTTTAATTAAATAAAAAAATTGGCTCATACCATAGATTTTATCATACTAATACATTTCTTCAAATCTAACTTTCTTAAATATGTGTTTGACTTTTACTTTTTCTAAATATCTTATTTATTATTTTTTTTTAATAAAATAACAAACAAGACAAATCTACCTATTTATAAATATTATATTAATAACATTAAAAAGTATTCTAAAAAACCATTTAACATTGTATGAGTATTTTATTACAAATAAAAATTATACCTATTACTAGTATAAAAAATATGAGTAGCTCTTGAGCACAAAAATGGATCATCAATATGGATAACAATGGATAGGATCTCAAAAGGGTACTATAGAACCATTCTCATACGCCTGATAAAAACAATATTTGTACACGCCCCATACATGTGTTGGTAGAACTATAATGTGAGAGGAGTGGTTCATTTTTATAAATTATGTTTTTCTCGAGGGATTTTTCCTTCATTATTATATTATTTAATTTAATACAAAAATATAATTAATGTATAAATTTTAATGATTTATTAAGTGATGTGTTTTAATTAATTAAATTCACATTAAATGTTTCTTGATAAAATAAATAAATAAATAAAGTATGGATAATAATTATTATTAGAAATTAAATATAGAAAATGAGTTCGATTCATATCATTCATAAGCTTGCATTGTGTTGGAGTGTACATCCACCTTTTAAGTATTTGACGAAGAGAAATATTGTCAAATAGAAACAAATTTATACAAATAATCGATTCCCAGATTTCTAAAGATGTAGAAAAAAGTATGAAAAAAAAACAAAAAACATTGTTTAGATTTTGTAACGTGTACATTATTTTATATATCATTTGGTTAAAAAAATTTATATTTGTATTATTTGGGTAATTGTTTTTGTATTAAATAGGTAAAAAATTCTACTCATGTAAAACACAAACTTTTGTAAGTTTTGTTAGTTGAAATAAAAAAGTTTATTGGGTCCCATATCTCATTTAATGTTTGTCTCTTGATATTGTAGTTTTCAAAAAAAAAAAATCATCGATTTTTGGATAATTACTTGACAGTTTGTTGTTTTGCTTGCTGAATTTCGTTTGCTTGGCTCACGTTTTTGTGATTTTGGATTTCGATTTGGAAATTTGGGTTTTCTTTGCCACGATCTCAATTATTTTTTATTTCATTGTGATTTGATCATTTTTTCCTTTTCCATTTAGGTAATCATGATTGTGTAATAAAGCACGCACATAAGATGGTCATGGTTTGCGAAGCATAATTACGACGCTCATTATTTCCGATTTGTTATATCAGTTTTTTGTTCTTCTTTTCTATTTGACTCTCATTCTTGTGTATAAATCACATGAACTTGTTGGAATTAGGATTTAATGCTTGAATCTGAAATCACCTTTGTTGTCCATTATTGCTTGATGAAATGTCAATTTGATGTGTGCCTATTTGATGATGTCCATAGAAAATCTCTTCTAATGAATTTAAGAACAGATAATTGCACTAAAGAATTTTTAGAGAGAGAGTGTGTATGTAAGAGAAATAGAGAAAGTTATGGATGGTTTTGAAATTGAGCTTTGGAAAGTTCTAATATTATGTAAACATTGATCATTTATAAATCAAAATGTTAATCTTGGAAAAGCATGAGTACATGGCATATGATTGTGGTTTGATCTGACAAGTACCTTCTTGTTGTATGAAGTGCATAAAAAATGAGTGCTAATTGGTTTCATTTGATTAGACTGTTGGCAATACAGGTAAACTTTCTATTGCCCCATGAAAAAAGGAGACATTTAACTGTATATCATTTTGTTATTGTTTACTTTATCAAATTACTTTTTATCATGCACAAGTGTGTGTGCACATGCTGCTCTCAAAACCTATTTGTGATTGAACTTTTGATTTATCATTGTGATAGTCTAGCAAGCCAGTCAGGCTGAATTCCAGGTAGCATTGTAGATTCATAAAGAAGTTGAGCCAATGTTCATTGGGTAGATACTCATGAATGAGAAGAGCTACACCACTACAAATAACATATCCAATGGGTAGATACTGATGGTCATGCATTTGACAAAAAGGAAAAAACATAAAGAAAAAGAATTGTAAAATAAAAATAATGGCAAAAGATATCACTAGAAGTCTAGAACTACAGAGAAAAAAAAAATCATGAAAACAAAAATATAGCACCAACTAAACTGTACAAGGGCAAAGTAGAGAGTTCTCCGTTATTAATTTTGAAGATCCTTTAAAGATTATTTCTTTCTTCTTAATGTTTGACTCCCTATCCAAACAGTTCTGCAAATGGGGCTAAGACATGCATCTATGTTATTAAAATAACTCCTACACACAAGTAGATAAAGCAAAGTTTGCCACTTCAAAATGACACCCATTTAAAAGAAGGGAAAAGTGTCAATGAAAAAATAAAGGAACCAACACTACTAGAAAAACATGATTTGACGACGCACATTCTACGTTGGTGTTGAAGAACCCGTCGTAGTTGTCAACACGGTGGCATTTACGTAATTATATAATATTTTTATGTGGCGCGTTTGTTGTACAACGACATTTGTCTATAACCCCGTCGTTGTAGTTTTGATGGAAGTCATCAAAGACGGTGCTTGTAGGTACACTGTCCTAGAAATAGTCACATACAAAGTCGGTGTCATTAAACACCGTCGTAAATTTTGTTGTTTATATAGTCTCGCGGTAAACACCCTCTCTCGTACCCTCCAAAAACCTAGCGCCCCCACTATTGCCTGAACTACTTCATCCCACCATGAACTCCGTCCCGCTACCACCTTGACGTTTTGATTCCTGCCGTGAAGTACTTGAAGCCGAAGTGGACCTGCTGCTCCCACCACCGCCACGTAGCCGAAGTCATGCCTTTTTGAGTGGCGTTGCCACCTTTCGAGTGTTCCTGAAGGTAAGGATGTCGAAGTTTTTGAGTTCTATTTTGGAAATGGTTCAATATGTTATAGTATTAAGGGTTTTTGAGTTGTTCTTTGGTAATGCTTGAATATGTGATTATCGACTTGTTCACTTGCCTTGACAATGTCATCGTTCAATATGCAAAAAGGATTTGAAGCAAAATAAGTGAAAATCGTGCCCTTTTATGTTTAATTGTTAGTATTTGAATTGTTTGTGGTTGTACCTTTACTTAAACAAGAAACCCTCTTTCCCAATTGGTATCCCATCTGATTTCCAAACATGCTCTAAGACGCTGATATTGAGAAAGTGATTTTCGAACATGCTGCAATCCCTTTCCACTCATTGTTCATGTTACTGTACTAGTGTTGTTCACACTTATCGTGGGGAAACTCTGCTCGGGAAAAATGTATTGTTATAACCATCATTTGAAAAAAATAAATTGTGTGAAACAAGTTACTATAGTATACATCTATCAACTGCAGGCTGCTATTTGGAACTAAGTACGAAAAGGTCACTCATAGAAACTAAGTACAAAACGGTGCGTATCTTCTGAATCTGAAATACAGTTTTGCATCTGTTTCTATTGGTTCCAGGCTGTTATTATATGGGCTCTCTTCAGACTTTTTCGTATTGTCATATTTCATACCTGTGTTTAGTTCAAATTGTCAACTCATAGAAATAATGTTATTTTGTTCTTCAACGCCTGCATAATATTGAAATTATGGTATGCAATTCCTAATAATAAAACCAATCTTCATATATTTTTAATTTTAAATAGATATTGTATTTTTATGATAGATGTGCCAACATAGATCCAGAATTCTGGATGTTGATTCTGTCTTTGTTAACTGTGGCTTGTTAGCTATTGGAAATTTGGTTTTGTACTCATTTTATTAGATTCCAATAAGATTGTCTTAGTGAATGATAACTTTAATCTAGACCAAAAAAACTATTGGAAATTTGGAATAGGGAAAGAAAGCCATAGAGAATGGGCAACGACATCTTATATCAGTGCATGCGATTTGCCTCTGTGTCCAACTTGAAAAATTGTGAAGAGTGTAAAATTTATTATCTCCTTAATTAGGACAACATAGCATCACCTTCATATATAGCTAAAAGATGCAATAGTTTGTTACACCTTACAAGACAATAGAATAAACACTAGAAATTAGTTTGTTACACCTTACAAGACAATAGAATAAACACTAGAAATTAGTTACCTGCTATTTGCAGGTTGATTTAAAAGAAATGCAACCTCTTTAGCACTATGAACATCCACTACTGTGAGATCAGAAACTTGTGTATTTCCATTTGCGTCATGTTTGATTGTATATTGTTTTCCAGGAGTACATTTTCCATGCGTGTTGTTGTAGATATCAGATCACGGATCGTTTCATTGTATATTTCCAACATTGACACCTGTAAATTTTGCAAGGAAAACCTTATCAGCAATTCTGTGTCATATTTAAAATTTTATACAAATTGCAATGGTGAAAAATCAAGAAGAAAAATACTCTGTTACTTACATTTCATATTTCCAGCCTTGAGGTTGTTGAGACTGCTTTGTTTGAAATATTTGCTCTAATGAACGAGGTATCAAGCCCTTCTCCTCTGGATGTCCTGGCCTTCCCATCATTGTATAGGTTTTCCCTGACCATGTCTGACCATAGGCAAAGATGCAAACCTGGAAAAGAAAAAACATCACCATATTATTAGACATCAATGTATATAGTATATATATTGATTTACAAACATTCATGCTAGAAAGGCAACATCCAACACCAAATCTAACAGATAGACATGTGTCTCATAACATTGATATGTCAGAACCAAAGAATCAAAGGGCAAAGAAGGGCAAAAATACAATACAACATGAAAGTGAGTAGAGAAAATAAAGGGTTTTAGAATTCTGCTTTTCCAAAATTGACTAGTAATAGTGCATTAAATGGTTGATCCATATGTATATACGATTTTAAATGAATAGTGCTTTAGAGATAACAGAAGAAATTTGAAATTACCTTGTAACCATCAAGAGCACTTTGTACAAGCTGTGAAATTTCTACAAAAACTTCTTCTTGTGATGCCTCTGGTGTAAAAACTTTATCAAATGTAAAAGAATGTTTTTGGCCTAAGAACAAAACAAGAGCAACATGAGTTGATATTTTTACAGCACAATCTAATTCAAGGAAAATGAAATAAGAATTGTTTAAAATACATGATCACAACAGATATACCATTTTGGGCTAGGTCAATGGCTCGTCCAGAAGTTTCCATTGATGTTGGATAACTGAAAATCTTGCCTTCTGTGCTACAACTTTCATCAGCTAATAAAGGCCTCACTCGACAGAATACACGAATGTTCCCTTTTAACTCCTGTTAATATGATGATTATTAAGGTGTCAATTATTATTTTATTATTATTATCAACGTTTTGGTTCAGGGAATTACCAAAATGGTATTATGTAATTTTTTCCTCAGCCTCTCCTCTTCTATAAGTTTATATTCTGCATCTGCTAAGCGTCTTTGTAACTCATTCACAAATTTTTGTTGTCCTTTGTACTCTGTCCTTGTCTCGTATGCAGATATATTAGACACCTAACAAGGAACAAAATCTATGAATAAGATAAATAATCATCATAATGTATAAGTCAGGGACCAACAAAAGAATTAAGCAATTAGGTAAAATTTCACATTCTTTATCTAACAAATATATCAAATGGTTCTATACCTAGTAGTATACAACTTTTAAAAAAATTCTTGATTACCTGCAGTTTCTTCTCCGCAGTTGCTAGTTGCTCTTCCAATGCCTTTATCTGATTATCTTTGAAAGAACATTTTTCCTGGAGGAAGGAAGCTCATCCTCTCATGACTCCACAATAACAGAATGGTGTGATATTTAATAAAAATAAATAGGGTATACAAACCAACCTCCATATCATTAGCTTTTAAGGTCAAGCTGTCCAATTCAGTGGAGGAGTGTTTCCTAGATTCTTTAACTTTCTCTAATTCATAACTTAAAGTTTGTACTTGAGATAATTGTCGGTCTCGCTCATCTCTTACTTGTTGCAACTCTCCTCTAAGAGAGGAAACTTCTGTAGCCAGGACATCCTTCTGTTTTATAGCCTCCTCTTGAGAAGACTAATAAAAGAAACATGGAAACTAGGTAATATGCCAGCTGCATGATAAGTAAGAAATAAAAGAGAACAAAAAAGACAGCAAAACAAGTTCAATAACTAGGGTCATCGGAATTTTTTTGAAAGATTAAGATAGTTATCTTAAATCTAAAACCAAAAATTACATGTGCCTAAAATTAAGATAAAAAAATATAAAATAAAGTATTACAACAACTCTTACAACTCTGCAATCAACTAAACTTGGCAGGATATTAGCACTTTCAGTTCTTTGATCCTTCTTAACAAGGATTCTTATGAGATCTTTAGGGCAGATATACCTTAAGATCATATAGTTTGCACTTTCCACCACTAAAAATAATGCAGAAAGACCAAAAGCATCAGGTTCTGTAGGAGTAACATCTTGTTACTCTATGTTATTTTCACTAATATTCCAATTTCTTTAATATATGAAAAGTGTTATTAAATTCTTGCTCGTGTTTGTATGTTTATTAATAAAAGTTTTAAAATGATTTGGATAAAATGGTTTTTTTGAAATCAATCTTGGTTAAAACTAATTTTGAAGTGATGTATCATTTATGTTTTGTTAGTAGTAAAATTCAATATTTTATCCAACAATGCGAGCATTGTCAAACATATTGCTTCAACTTAAAATCCAATTACTTTGTTTGAATCCTAGTACATAGTTGTCTTAAATACTTGAAGGGAGAATTTTACTGTCAATAATGGTGATCTGTGTTGGAAATTAAAGATTGTCTCAAGTGGAAGATACATGTGATTAAGACAAAAATACTTAAAATCCAATTATATATTCATATACAGCATGACATTAACTGGAATGACAAGCAAAATTTTACAAGACAGGCGTACTGGATGAATAAATGAAATTGTTGGTTGTGAAATAATGTTATTTTCAGTTATGTTGTATAATTTATCCCCTATAGGTTATTAAAATTTTCCCATTGTCATTTCTCAGGGTTTTTAAACATAGGACAACCAAGTGTTATTGCCATTGAGGATCCACAGGTTTTGTTGGAAGAACTGCCTTTTGCTTTTATAAAAATGAATATTTTCTTTCTGTCAAAATAAATAAAGCAAGAAAGTGGTCTGTATATGATGGATTTTTCATGATTTTCCTCTTGCTTATGTTTGCATTTCTCAGTTATGAGCTTATTTCAATTTACTTGGGAGGAGTTTTTTTTTTTTTTTGTTATGGGTGGGGATAAAATAGGGGGTTTGATTATTGCTGTTGTCAGTTTCTTTTAGTGGACTCTTGATTTTGTAGAGGATATTGAACAATTATGTCGTATTCTGTAGCTTCTTTGAATCTCTTTTGCTTCTCTTTCCAAGCTGCATGATATTTGATAATTTTCCTTTAGTCATACTTGTTCTGTCAGTTGCATTCTTCCACAACCTTTCTCTCTTTATTTGGTCTTTCTGATTTTTCAAAAACAGAATATTTGGAGTCACTATTACCATTTACAAAGCGACTAGTCCCATGCTATTTTGGAGCAGTTGCTGAATATTTTACCCAGGAATATATTAAAAGTGGAAATTGGAGATATTTGGGAACCAAAATTCTAGGAAAAAACTATTCATACTAGGGTAGTATACGACAGATTATCTAAGCTGGGGTTGAATAGTCTTGGAACTCTGTCTTCACTGCTTTCTTTAGTAAATGCCTTGCAATTTATTTTTTTTATAATATGAAGTTGATTAGCACAAATTATTTTGTACATATTAGGCAAATTTTTGTCATAGATGTGGTTGATTGACTAAAGTTTTATTATTTTTCTGGCTGAATTAGGAACCAAAGAATCACATTGGGAAGAACTCCTTTAATTATTTGCAGGTTGGTTTATTTTTTCTAGTAATTGGTATTTATTATAATAGTTTTAAAAATGTTTTTCAAATTCCACAAATGACAAACATGTATGATGCCTGAAAACATGTATGCGTTTTTCCTTTTTATTCATGGCATGTAATTGTTCTTTTGAGCCCTCTACTATGATCTTTATTATGTCCTTTTGTCGCAATATCATACAATTACTAATGGAAATAGCTGACATGCGATTTCAAGGGGTTGCATAATGTGTTATTTTGTTGGTCTTCTAAAATGACCCTTTGTGACATATAGGATCAAGACGTATGATCCATTCAATTCTTTTTACTAAACTACTTGACCTTTTTTAATCTTTCATGTCATATTAAGCAAGTATTTTTACATGACTAACTTAGCAACATATGATATCACGTCATAATTGTGTGCCACATTAGTTATTTTTTCTGTTAGCATTAGATGATACTAACTAGGACTTGCTTCCAGCTTATATATAACAGCTATTTTGTCTTTTCCTCATGTTGTTCCTTTAGAAACCTCTTCCGCACCACCGTGGAATTTTCCTGCTCCTGTTGCACAAAACACACTATTTTTTTGGCTCAGCAAAAGTAGATATATATTATATATATAAAAGAGTACGAGAGGTACTATAGGTACAAGTATAGTTTAAACACATAGTTGGTTCAAAAGATGAAATTAACATTTAGCTATTATGGACCAGCTACACCCCATAACTTAAGTACATATATGTTGCACCTCTTGGAAGAGGTCTCAGCATGTATCCTCCCTTTCTAATTACACAAAGGCATGTGTCAAATTGGAAGACCATTGATTAAAATGTGTATCGAAATCTTTCTCCATAGCTTTAAGCAAGGACCAGACTAGAAGAAGTGCTTCATCCATCAGCTTGCTTGCATTAAAAGTTTGGTTATCAAAGACCACCTTATTTCTATGTTGCCATATGGTCCTTGTGAGGGCTATCCACCAATAGCTCCATCTTATATCTTTTGTTCGTGTAGCATTCCTTCGGCTGTGCTGCATGAAATGATCTTTCTGTTCTTTCGGGAAACCACCCACTAATTAACCCATGAGAGTGACTCCCACCACAAGGGGAGGACCTTACTGCAATTGAAGAAAAGGTGTGCTGCAACCTCCTCTGAATTGTTGCATAACGGGCACATTGGGTCACTTATCTCTACTTCTCTCCCTCTTAGATTCATCTTCGTTGGTAAGAGGTCTTTGATAAGCCGCCATGTAAATACCGCTGCCTTAGGTGGTATCTTAAGTTTCCACAAAAGCACAAAAATCCCATCCTTTGTGTCCCCCCTTATTTCCTCTGATTCTATTATAATTCACGCTTGTCCTTGTCCTTGTGCTGGTTCTTTCAACATAGGGTTTGTACTTTTTAATCAGAAGTAGCCAAGACCAGGTACAGAAAGTACCGTGTTAGTTAAAAAAAAAACTTTCATCAATTATTATGAAGTTTATTCAGTAGAGTAGCCTTGTAGGTGAACTATGTGTCAGCATTTTGAAGTTTGATTCTCTTCTATATTGATTGAATAGTTGTGTGTAGAAACTAGAAAGGTCAGTTCAAAACTTCAAATATTCAAAATGAGTATCAGGCAGAAGCTGCAGCAGATAGTGATTTGGACCAGCCTTGATTTGGAACAAAATTTCGGTAATTTTTTAGTACTTAATTTCTTCTAGTTCTCCTCTACTGTTTTTTTTTTAGAAAAAAATAAATCAAAGAGTAGAGTAAAATTCACTAATCATCTTAGGAATTTTGTGAAATTACACAAAATTTTCATCTTTTTTTAACATTTTTAGCAACATTTGAGGAATTAGTGTAATATAGAAGAAGTGTTGGTCTAATATTTTTTAAATAATTAAGAAAATTAGTATAAATGTAAAAAAAAATGTATAATTTCACAAAAACTCGTGGTTAGAATTTTTTTTAAAAGGCATGTTAGAGTAATTTACTCCAATACTAATAACCATACATGATCAAAGTCTTATTTTAAAGGAAAAATAGTGCATATATTCTAGGAAGCAATTATTTGTTGCTTTTTGTTACTTTGGTTCTTTGATGTGAAAATGTTGGGGGAGATATGTGTACTTAACATGCTTCCCACACTGTAAAAAACAAGGACTCCACTTAATCAGATGTCCACAATTTTACTACTGTTACTTTGTCGGATTTCCCTTGACTGGAGTACCACGGTAGTTATATTGTAACAAGTAGCTACGTCCTCTACCATTATCATGTACTATCATAGAAAGAAGAACAACATTATCATTTAGAGAGTGCCTTTATTATTAAGATTCCACTCATGCCTTTTCTTTGACCAATAGAAGATGCAAAGAAGGAGTGTGCTTAAAAGAGTGTATTCCTGTCATTTCTTTTGGGAGAAAGATCAATTTAGTCATTTGCCAATAGGTTTTTCTCCCATGACCTATATATGCACTACATAGTACATAGTCATACTCACATGCTTGTCCGCATGCCCCCACTCTAAACTGAAAACGTTGAGGACAATGGTAACTAATTGATGAATAATAGTAACATCCAAAAATCCAATTACATAGTTGGCTCCAAGCAGATAGCTAGAGCCAACAAATCATGACACTTAAAATTCTTCAAGCAAGTTTGCCTCCCCATAACCATTTTCATCTTGTCGGCAAGGTTTAGGTCTTATGAATGTTAACCTTTAATCTAGAAATACCTTCAAAACATCTAAACACAGTTACATCCCCACAGAAACTTTATCATTAGCTTATCACTTAAATCACTCATCTGCAACCCAAAACCATAAATTAACTTCCCAATCTCTGTTGCCCTGTCACATAAGCCTACTCAATCCCAGCCACTACCAGGCAGAGGTAAAGGAGCTTAAGAAAAAAGATAATAATTCAAGTGTACTAGCTAGAACTTCAAATATTTGAAGCTTGGCTACCTCTCATTATGTGTCTCTCTCAGTTGAACTTAATGAGAACTTAATGATAATAATTCAATATTTTTTTATCAAATCAACACAGTAACTCATGCTTGTGTTCCTTTGCAAAAAGAAGAGAAATAAAAAAAAATCAAGTTATGGTTTAGAGGAGAAAGATGATGAAATAGTTTTTGTATTTTGCTAACACCCCTATCATCAATTCAAGTAGAGGATGCCAACCTTTTTCATACCTTGTCCATGGTGGTGCTAGAGGTGGCATTATCATCAGTCATGATTTATTGTTTTTAACTTGCGATGGACAATAGCCCCAAGAACTAGAGAAGGTAGTTTTTTGTTTTTCGGATCAAACAATAAAATAAACAAAGGGCTTTAATGCAAAAGTGTGCAAAGGGTATTTTAATGATCTTGACAAGGAAAAATGAGAAGTTAGGGATGAAGAAGGGTTGAAAGAGAAGGTGGTTTTGGAGATGAAGAGGGATTGAGAGAAAAACATCAACGATTTTGTTAGGATTTTATTTTATTTGTAGTTTTGGATACTTTATATTTAATATTTATTAGGTGACACGATATGTCACCTCAATAAGAATTGTAAGTGATATGTTGGGGTGCCAAAAAAGAAAAAGAAAAATATTTAAAGGAATCAAATGTACATTATAAAACTGCTAAAATATATGTCTAATTAAGATTTTTAAGGTAGTTTGTTATGATTCAGAATAAAAGACCCTTTTTTAGTGTTACTACAAAATATTTGATTAATTTTAAAAATCTCTCACAATATAAGTACTAAAAGTATGATATAGAAAATAGGAAAAAAAAAGTCGTTTAACACTATAAGAATATTTTATTACAAATATAAATTATTAAAAAAAAATCATCGGCATAAACAACTCTTGAACTCAAAGATGGGTCATCAATGGGGATGACAATGAGCAGTTGTAGGATGCGTACTATTGTACCCATTCCGATTCATGCAATAAAAACAATACATGTACCTATCCCAAACCTATGCGAGCTGAAACTTTAATATGAAAGGAATGATTGATTTAAAAGAGATATGTCTTACTTGAGCAACTTTTCTTCCATTAATGTATTATTCAATTTATTACAAAAATACAATTAATGTATAAGATTTAATGATATATTTTATATTATTAAATTCATATAATTAATTTCTTATTAATTTCACATTAGTTTCTTTTTGTATAAAATAAGTAAATAAAAAATATGTAAAATAATAATAGTTATAAATTGAATAAAGTTATCAATATGAATAGATCTCGTTCATAAGCTTCAATTGGGACGGGTGTACATCCACCACTCAAGTATTTTATGAAGACAAATATTGTCAAATAAATACAATCTTATATACAATATGGGGTATATATTGAATTGGTGTTATCAATCACATGTACATCTTGACTATTGTTTAAGAGAAATGTCAGAAAAAAAATTACATAGTTGAATCAACATCATTACCAATGTGATTAGAATGATAAAATACCTAACAAATGAAATCCAAGACATCACATGATAATTAGAAAAATACGATAACAATAAAGAATAGAAATATTAAAGATTAGATATACATAAATTAATATTATGTACAGAGAAAAAATGTCCAAACAACAACATTTTTGTTGATTCGGAAAATATCATAATTTCTGCCTAAATCGAAACCAATCTAGATCCAAGTGTGAATTAAAAATCAAAATTCTTAATAAGAATAAATTATTCTGCATTGTGAAACATATTTAATGATCTAGCATGAAAATACATTGCAACCATAAATAAATAATGTTAGCAATCAACAATAAAAGCTCAAAACAAAACAAAAAATTGTCAAGTTGCTCTTAGTTTAAGCAATTTAAATGTTTCTTGTAATTAAGTTGATAGCAAAAGATTAGTTCCTAATTCAATATTTTTTTTTTATCAAATCAATACAGTAACTTGTGTTTGCATTCTTTAGCAAGTGAAGAGAAATAAAAAAAATCAGGTTAGGGTTTAGAGGAGAAAGTTGATGGAATTTTTTTTGTACCTTGTTAATGCTTCTGTCACCAATTTACGTAGAGGATGTTAACCTATTTCATTCCTTGTCCATGGCGGTGCTCATGGTGGCATTACCATCGGCCTCGATTTATTGTTTTCTACTTGTGATGGCCAATGGTCACAAGAGCAAGAGAAAAATATTTAAAAGTTTAAAAGCAGCTTAAAACTTCTAAAATATATGTCCAATTAAGATTTTTAAGCCAATTTGTTATGATGGTCGGTATAAGCCCCTTTTCTTGTAGTGTTACCACCATAACATTTGATTAATTTTTAAAATCTATCACAATAAATTCACTATGTACCTATAAGAATTAAAAGAAATTATCAAGTATAATGTAGAAAAAGAAGAAAAAGATGGATTAAATTAGCTCCAATGTTATTAAATATATTATATTAACATAATTAAATGTTATAATCATAATTTTTAAATGTAATTTATTTTATATATGTTTGAATTTTTGTTTTTCAAAATGATTTAAAGCTAAATTTCTTTAAATTTAAGTAAATAAAAAAATTGTGTCATACCATACATTTTGTTATACTAATAATAATTTTTTCAAATCTAACATTCTTATTTATACATTTGACTTTTGTTTTTCAAAATGTTTTAAAAAAATACATATTTACATTTTTAATTAAATAAAAAAATTGGCTCATACCATTGATTTTATTATACTAATACATTTCTTCAAATCTAACTTTCTTAAATATGTGTTTGACTTTTACTTTTTCTAAATAGCTTATTTATTATTTTTTTTAATAAAATAACAAACAAGACAAATGTACCTATTTATAAATATTATATTAATAACATTAAAAAGTATTCTAAAAAACCATTTAACATTGTATGAGTATTTTATTACAAATAAAAATTATACCTATTACTAGTATAAAAAATATGAGTAGCTCTTGAACACAAAAATGGATCATCAATATGGATAACAATGGATAGGATCTCAAAAGGGTACTATAGAACCATTCTCATACGCTTGATAAAAACAATATTTGTGCCCGTCCCATACATGTGTTGGTAGAACTTTAATGTTAGAGGAGTGGTTCATTTCTATAAATTATGTTTTTCTCGAGGGATTTTTCCTTCATTATTATATTATTTAATTTAATACAAAAATATAATTAATGTATAAATTTTAATGATTTATTAAGTGATGTGTTTTAATTAATTAAATTCACATTAAATGTTTCGTGATGAAATAAATAAATAAATAAAGTATGGATAATATTTATAATTAGAAATTGAATATAGCAAATGAGTTCGATTCATATCATTCATAACCTTGCATTGTGTTAGAGTGTACATCCACCTTTTAAGTTTTTGACGAAGAGAAATATTGTCAAATAGAAACAAACTTATACAAATAATCGATTCCCAGATTTCTAAAGATGTAGAAAAAATTATTAAAAATAAAACAAAAAACATTGTTTAGATTTTTGAACGTGTACATTATTTTATATATCATTTGTGTAAAAAAATTTATATTTGTATTATTTGGGTAATTTTTTTTGTATTAAATAGGTAAAAAATTCTACTCATGTAAAATACACACTTTTGTAAGTTTTGTTAGTTGAAATTTAGTTGAAATCAAAAAATTTGTTGGGTCGCATATCTCATTTAATGTTTGTCTCTTGATATTGTAGTTTTCAAAAAAAAAAAATCATCGGTTTTTGGATAATTACTTGACAGTTTGTTGTTTTGCTGGCTGGATTTCGTTTGCATGGCTCACGTTTTTGTGATTTTGGATTTCGAGTTTGAAATTTGGGTTTTCTTTGTCACGATCTCGGTTATTTTTTATTTCATTGTGATTTGATCATTTTTTCCTTTTCCGTTTAGGTAATCATGATTGTGTAATAAAGCACGCACATAAGATGGTCATGGTTTGTGAAGCATAATTACGACACTCATTATTTCTAATTTGTTATATCAGTTTTTTGTTCCTCTTTTCTGTTTGACTCTCATTCTTGTGTAAAAATCACATGAACTTGTTGGAATTAGGATTTAATGCTTGAATCTGAAATCACCTTTGTTGTCCATTATTGCTTGATGAAATGTCAATTTGATGTGTGCCTATTCGATGATTTCAATAGAAAATCTCTTCTAATGAATTTAAGAACAGATAATTGCACTAAAGACTTTTTAGAGAGAGTGTGTGTATGTAAGAGTAATAGAGAAAGTTATGGATGGCTTTGAAATTGAGCTTTGGAAAGTTCTGATATTATGTAAACATTGATCATTTATAAATCAAAATGTTAATCTTGGAAAAGTATGAGTTCATGGGATATGATTGTGGTTTGATCTGACAAGTACCTTGTTGTATAAAGTGCATAAAAAATGAGTGCTAATTGGTTTCATTTGGTTAGACTGCTGGCAATACAGGTAAACTTTCTATTGCCCCATGAAAAAGGAGACATTTAACTGTATATCATTATGTTGTTGTTTACTTTATCAAATTACTTTTTATCATGCACAAGTGTGTATGCACATGCTACTCTCAAAACCTATTTGTGATTGAACTTTTGATTCATCATTGTGATAGTCTAGCACGCCAGTCAGGCTGAATTCCAGGTAGTATTGTAGATTCATAAAGAAGTTGAGCCAATGTTCTTTGGGTAGATACTGATGAATGAGAAGAGCTACACCACTACAAATAACATATCCAATGGGTTTCATTACATTTTCATGACTTAGTTTTCTCAGCCTTCGAAGCTCTATAACTATAACTATCTTGCTCTGGTAGTGCATTATTTTCATGTCCATAGAGATCAGTTTCCTTACAAGTAAGACTGTCCCAGAGGGCATATGATTGCCTTGTAAGGTGTACTGAAAATTGAACTTACATCACCTCCAAGATTCTGATGAGAGATGATGATAGCCACAGGTGGCACCTTCCCAGCAGCAATATTCTGAGTTGTTGGCATTTCATCCAGAAACTCTAAGCTCTTGCTTGATGGCAGATATTCTCATCATCACTTAATACACCATCCTCCAAAAAACTCTTCTTGGAAATGTGAAAATGTATGGAACCAAGAAAGGTACTATTTGCAACAAACCCTCAGATGAAGATTCGTGCTTCATGGGAAACACCTTTGATTTTAAAAGCTTTCACTTGATAATTAAGTAATGCCACATCACTAGATGGCCTCAAGTGCATGTAACTCAAACTTTACGATAACATAGTATTCAAAATCAAAACTAAATATCTGAAACAATTTTAATTATGGAATCTTGAAGAGCAACCCATACAGTTTGGAATTAGAAGCTTATTTGAAATGAGGAATTCCTAATACAACGTTTACTCTAACATACTACTGAGAAAATAAGGATAAAATGTGTGAATTTACCTCTTTTAATGAAGTAATAAGTAAAACTGGTTACAACGATGTCTTTATTTTAGCACTTTCTTCGTCACTAGCATGCTGTAACCTGAGCATGCACTTGTGTCCACATATTCAAAATGTGGTTTGAAAAAAATATCACTAAGAATGTAAGAACACATTTTTATTTTAACAAAAGAAAAAGTACCAGACATCTGGCTATGAATATACATTGAAGAATCAGAGTTGCTAGCTAGTTTGTTGGAATCTGTGGGGGAATTGCTGAACTATCTTCCATTGGGGCATTTGAACATCTATCATGAACTTCCATTTGAGACTTTGGTATCGATGGTTAATTAGACTCATCACAAAGCTTCTATAAAAGAACCATGGATGCTGCAAGACTACTTTTAATAAAAATTCTCAGTTTATTATTGTACAAAACAACTATAAGAATTGATCAACCAGTATATATCAGATGTAGGTTAATTGATTAGTCATACCTCCTTTCAACCAGTATGTATCAGTGAATGTCTACTAAACATATCATAGCAGAGCTGAATAAATTAAATTAGTCTTGTTTATGTTAATAATCTCACCGTTAGCTAACAACTCAACATTTGTTTCTTATTCTGATCCATTACTTTCTTCTGCACTTCATGTATAGTATCAAGAAGGAAATAGATGGTCATGCATTTGACAAAAAGGAAAAAACATAAAGAAAAATAATTGTAAAATAAAAAAATGGCAAAAGATATCACTAGAAGTCTAGAACTACAGAGAAAAAAAAATTCATGAAAACAAAAATATAGCTCCAACTAAACTGTACAAGGGCATAGTAGAGAGTTCTCCGTTATTAATTTTGAAGATCCTTTAAAGATTATTTCTTTCTTCTTAATGTTTGAATCCCTATCCAAATAGTTCTACAAATGGGGCTAAGACATGCATCTATGTTATTAAAATAACTCCTACACACAAGTAGATAAAGCAAAGTTTGCCACTTCAAAATGACACCCATTTAAAAGAAGGGAAAAGTGTCAATGAAAAAGTAAAGGAACAAAAAAGACAATTGTGGATATAAGTGAATGTGGCAGGGATGATTACTCTATGTTCACATGTATCCTATTCTGACATAAACTAAAGTAACTATTCTGCTATGATTCATGCTCCGATATGTATACTTTGAAAGCATCTCATCTATGTAAGTACTAGTTCCCCTACTTCCCTTACCTTTTAGGTGTTGCATAGTTGAGTTTCCATTATACTACGAATGAAATAAATACAACCATTATGTGGAGTGTAGAGTAAATCACACAATTTTCAAGTTTGCAAGAGTAAACTAAACCATTTTCAATCTTCACATTACATGCATGATCCTTACAATCACAGGTACTTTCAGAAGAAAAAAAAAGGAACAGAAAAAACAGACTTCAAAACAATAATTGATTTTGAAAGTCTCAGGTAATTAGCAGTGGCTGAAAGCATAAGATCATCAAATGATGGGTCTGATTTCTTATTTAAGTTCATTCCTAATTACAAGCACAGTGTCATTGTCAAGAACCAACTTATTAATCCGGATTGGGAATAAATGTAAATGATAAGCGTTAAGAAACTAATATAAACTCATCCAAACAGCCCAAGTGAAATTGGAAAATTCTGAATTCTAATCATCCCAAGAGAAAAAGGGAATACATAAAAATGCATATGTAAGTCAAGAAGGAACAAAATGACAAACTGAAAAAGGTAATATATAATTGGCAGCTCAATGCAAAAAAAGAGATTATACTCACTTCTGTACATATGATTTGTAAAATTAAAATACTGCATGCTATCATTAGTCTTATGTATGCTAATAATCTCACGATGAACTAACAATCTAACATATATCAAGTAACATAGATGATCCTAAATTTATCACTTGCACGTAATATATGTTATGCAAATACAAATACATACTATTATAGATGCCCCAAACCAATTTCTGCCCAAACTAGTGGGTCAAAATACAGGACACTTCCTGAGTTAACCTGCATACCTGATACTCACCTGCATCCATCCTGAAATTTTAGCATTTCCATATTCAATTATAGATTTCATACTAAAAGGCATGTTATGAAATGGAAAACTTATTTTCAATGTTACTCAAATGAATCCTTAGGTCTTTTGTGCAATTGTGAAGTGCTTTTCTAAAAATGTAATCAGACTCAAATAATAGGTTCAGAAAGAACCTTTTTACTGCATAAAAGACAAGGGATGGATGGTAAATTTTTTCTATACATTAAACATTCAAACCAAGACTTTGAAGGCTTATAATAAATGGAAGAATAGTTAGAACCCCTCAAGTCTTACAACAGTCAAAAAAAGAAAACTACACACTAGACTAGAAGAACAGAGAAGTCAAAGCAATTCTTGAAAGCGTTTCATCGAAGACTAATCTCATCTTCATTGAAGCCCCATTCACTGTCCATGCTCTCATGGTCAACCTTTCATTTGAAAACTCAGGGCTTTAACAATTAGGTTTTTAATATAGTTTGGAGTCTCTAAAAACATAGAAGATAAATAATTAGCTAATCCTGAAGATAACACCAGTTGACTGCTTTCTTTTAATCTTTGGAAGAAATTGTTTCTTATTCCAACGCATTACCTTCTTCATGTACAATAACTATATGGAAATGGAAGGTCATGCATTTCACAAAAGGAAAACACATAAAGAAAAAGAACTGTAAAATAAAATAACAGTGAAAGCCATAACTGGAAGTCTAGAACTACAACAAAAAGAAAAATGTTGAAAACAAAAATATAGCACTAACTAACATGTACAGGTCATGCATTATTATTCACCAAAAAAAAAGCTCATGCATTACTAATAACCAGCCGAGTGTCCCCTACAGTTTTAATCCCTATCCAAACTGCTATGGGGCCGAGACATGAATGCATCTATGTTATCGCTACACATAAGTAGATAAAGCAATGCTTTTCACTTAAAAAAGATGCACCTATTTGAATGAAGGGGAAAAGTGTTATTGATGGAGCACATAAAGGAACCAAGATGACTATTGTCAATATATGCAAAAGTGGCAAAGATTAACCCTTAAAACCAAGTTATTTCTCCATGTTCACAAGTATCCTATTCTTTGGCATAAATTAAAGTCTATTATGATGTGATCTCATGTGCTAACGAAGCACAAGATTCAGATTCATGATTGAATTCCGGATACTCTGAAATAGCATTACTAAACCAAATGCATATTGTCGATTAAGAGTCAGACAAACAAAATGAAAAGGAGAAAAACCATAACTTCAAAAACTATAGAACATTAGACAACACTGATAAACTGAGTCACATTAGAGCCACTAATTGAATCACGCAGCTTAGTTGCAAAATATTAGTAAGCCCATAAACATACATAAAACTAGACTATTCAAAAGTGTAAAATTGAACAAAAACCAAGAAGAGACAAAACTGGTGCTATAGTTGTAGTCCAAATTTCACTGTCAAAAATAACAATATAGGAGCATATGTCCTCTATACATAAGACCTTCAAAACAAGACTTTGAAGGCTTCTAATAAATGGAAGAATGGTTAGAACCCCTCATTCTACACAATTGACCACAGTCAAAAATAGAATAACTACGCAATTGACTAGAGCCTCTACTAGTGGTGCCTATCCCATATAGTTGATTTGAAGAACAGAGAAATCAAAGCCATTCTTGAATGGATTCCATTGAAAACCAATTTCATCTCCTTTCCTTAAATCCCTTCTTGCAACAAAATCTTTAATCCAATTGCCAATGAATACATAACTTCTTGAAGAAACCCATCTCTTGAATCAGCATCATCCCCCAACACAGGCAACACAAACTCCTCTTCCATCTCTCTCCTTAGTATCAACCTGCGCATGGTCCCAATATTGCTCTTTTCCAACACTTTCTTGATCTTCCAAACCTCATCATCATCATCATTCTTGAACTTCTTATTTCTTGAACCAACATTGGCTTTGTTGGAAAGCTTCCTTTTCTTCGTGGAAGAAGAAGAACCAAAGCTTGGGGCGCAACTGAAAGTGCAAGAACACATACCCAACCTTAAATGGGTACAAACACTAGCCATGATACTGATACACTGAACACATACCCAACCTTTAATGGGTACAAACACTAGCCATGCTACTGATACACTCAAGCGGTTGCTTGTTGTGTTTTTTTTTTTCTTACAATAACATATATAAAACATAAAACTCCCATCTTCTTTGATAGATTTAGATAATATAGCGTTAAAAATGTAATATTTTTGTTATAAAAAAGATGTAATGTTGTTCAAGTTTGTTAAAAATAAGGCTAAAATATATATTTCCTATCCCTAATAGATATTCAAAATTTCTGTTTGCTATCTAATAAATTCTTTCTTCATAGTGTGTCCCTAATAAAATAATTTTATTTTTTGTACTTGACACTTTTTTTAATCCTTGATAAATTAGCTAATTTTGTGTTTACTCTGGGTAGTTATTTTTTTTTATTTTTTAATCTTTTTCAAAGGGGCTAATAAAAAATAGCAAAAAATTATCAAGGAACAAACACAAAATTTGTAATTATCAAGGACTTAAAAAAATGTCAAAGACCAAAAATAAATTCATTATTTTATTAGAAAGTACAAATGATGAAAAAATTAGTAAGAAACAAACATAAAATTCAATATTTATTAAGAATGTAAAATATATTTTAGCCTCAAAATAATAATATAAATACTCACACAATCCAACTGCAATGACTAACCGAATAAAATAAATATAATCCAAACAAACTGGATTGATTGTCCAGAACTAATCTTGTTCAAGTTTGTCTAAAACTTTATATCGAAGCAAAAATATGTAAGAAAATATATAAAACTAATTTAAATTAATTAACATTTGACCTTTTAAAAATAATAGGTCCGTATCTTTTTTAATCAGTCCTTCTAAAATGTGTGTTCATTAATTAATATGTCTTATATTAAATTGAAAATACAATCATCAAGCATTAATTATAAATAAAAAATTATTTAACTTAAATCAAAAGTGAGAATTTTAATTTGGAACAGAATTTTTTTTATCAATTTGGAACTATTTTTAAATCAAAATATAAACAATATAATAACCAGCATTTAATATAGTTAGTAGATGGTTAGGTTTCTTAAGCATGCTGATAGGGGAGGGGTTTGATTATCTAGTTGTGTGTATGAAAAAAATTTGTTGGGAGATGCAAAAGTCATGTAAGTGATCTCTATTCCTCAAGGGTTAGTCCCATGACTTTTGGCTATAAGAATAGTTGCTTCCTGCTAGAGAACAAATATCAACTATATAATTTATTTTTCATACCGTTAGATATAATATTTAATTTCTCACATGCACATTAAACTAGAGTGTGACTCGTGTCATCCAAAGATAAATGTTATTTATGAATATTTTTATAAAATATTTTAAATATATAGTTATTTCTTAAATTTATTCTATAAATTATTTAATTTGGAAATATAACATTTTTTATCAGAAAGTACAATAGCTAAATCCATATTTAATTAGGATCCATACAATACAATGGAACTCATCACAATTCTTACACCTTTAAAAACATTATCAATAACTAAATACATATTTGTTGGGTAGTAACTTTAATCATCATTGGAAAAAGTAAACCAACGACGATTATTTTACATATTTAAAGATGATTTTGAACCATCTTTGAAAATAACGCTGTGTAAAGTCAAGATTTTTTTACGACGGTTCCTAAAAAATCATCTTAAAAGGGTACCATGCTAAGACGGTTTTCAAGTCAAAACTGTCTTAGAATGACACTACTACAAAACCTGCTTATTACGACGCGCTAACAACGTGGGATGGCACGCTCGTAATTAAATTACAAATTTAAGGCGGTCAATGAAAAGACCATCGCGGTGCTTCTCTATACAAAGACGATCTTATCCCACCATCTTTGAATGATTATATTTTTATTATTATTTTCTCTCTTTTATTTCGCTAGCAGCTACAGAGACATGTGACCCTTCATTTCTTTCCTTAGTCTCGTTTCTCTCTCTCTCTCTCGAGCGAAGAACTCCTCAAGGAGGCATTTAGCTCTTTAAGGATCAGAACCCCTCAATCCCTTCCTTTTCCCCTCAAATTCCACGCCTCCTTCTCCTTCAAGTCTTCGACCTCAACCTTCCGCTCCTTTTTCGACGCCGAGGAGGACGAAGAAGACAATGAAGAAGAAGACCAAGATCCACTGAATGTTTCAGGCGAATGCCGAGGGAGATTCCGACGAGCTTGTAGATCCACCGAAGGTGGAGGACAAGATCGGTGTTGTGCCTCATGGCCTTTCAACCGATTCAAATGTCGTCAAGAGGTGTGTGTTGTTTGATTTTCCTTTTTCTCTTGTTCTCTTGTTTTTTTTGTGTATAAACGTGCGTGAGTTGTTGTGATTGAGAGGGAGGTGTAGTTGATCTCGAAGAGATCTCTCCGAAGCAACGCGGAGAAGTTTGAGTTCCAAGCGAAAGTGTCGTGGCTAGCTTATGGATTGTGTTCTGCCCCAAAAACCCTAATCGAAAGCCCATTCAGAGCCTCAAGGGCCATCATGGGCAACAATAACTATATTTGTAGGTTCCAGGTAAATAATAATTCAAGACCCTCATTTGTATTGCACATCTATATGTTAAAGTTTGTATTTTTCTTTTCCTTTTATGAATTTATTAATTATTATGACACTTTTTCGTTAAAGGGTATCATTTTCTAGTTCTGTTTGCGGGAAAAATTTGCAAATGGAAGAAATGAAGGTTGCTTCAAACTTGTTGGTGGGTGACCCTGCTTCACTGGAGAAGAAAATTGATGCAATTCGTTTCGGTGGTCCCTAGAAGCTTCAGGTTTTTGCATGCATTTGGTTGATAATTAATTTAAGTGTTGTATTGTGTATTCCATAATTATTTTTTTGTTTGTGTGCTAAATGAATTGGCTCAATGTGATGGCTTAAAAAATGGGTTGCCTTCGAAAAATGGTTTTTTTTTTTTTTTTTGAGATTGTTGATTGCTGATTTTGATGCCACGTTAACTAAGTTTTGGGTTAATGGAACTCATGAACAAAGTATGTTGTTCCCTCAACGTTTTATTCCTCCCTTTGAGGTTTTGATGCAAGAAAATCTGTCATTAGGAATTGATATGTATCATATCTCATAGATTCATTTGTACTTTTGTAGCCAGTCATGGTCTTTTACAACAGGGTAATCCAGAATATAATGCCAAGAGGCACCAGTTATATGAATATTACCATCCATTAGAGTTTTCGCCGACTATTGGACTTGAAGAGTAAACAAAGCTCATGGAAGAGTGGTGTGTGAATTGATGGTAGAGATATAGGCACTAAGTTGAACCGTGACATTCAGTTTTGGCATTAATGCTTTTTGGTGAAACTCTAAATGTGGTGTTTCAGGTGGGGAAAAACACAGGGTCTTCTTGTTGAGGGAGGACTTCTGACACCCTCTACCCCGACATATAAATAAATAAAATATATAAAAAATATCGGTAACCAAATTCACACGGGTAAAAGGTTCACATTCACTTTACTATTATCAATTAAAACTTATTAAAAATATATTCGGCTCGAAACAAGGCCGTCAAAAATTTCAAAAATATTTTGTTAAATCAGTGAGATAAAATAAAATAGACTAACATTATGCAATTAATATAAAACTTATGCCCCACTGTCACATCTTATCAGAGCGTTGTGTTCCCGTGTCCTCTAGCATGAGGTTCTTCATAGTCATCCACCTATTCATCTGCTCCCCCGAACACAAGTTCAAGATCATCACAGGATCCAAACACAACAACACGCAGGGAGTGAGTTATCACATTCCTAGCTAATAGAGAAACAAGAAAATTAAATATACATATTATATAAATGAGATACCACTTGCTTAAACATAGCTCACGTAACTTCACCACTTCACCACTTCGTCATTCAAAATCCACTTTTCAATCATCAATCACATTACACAAGAATCCAACACTTCGATCAAGATATAATAACACATCAATTAGCAAGCATATGTAACAGTTATGCTAAGACTCAATCCTATATGCAATGTGGTACCATGCCAGTGAAAAACCACCCTGGGGCGCTTAGGAGTACATAACAAGACACACCACACCATGGGTTTGTCAGGTCACTCTCACTAAGTAAGATCATAGGGAGACCAGTCAGGGTCACAATGTTTTGCGAGAATGCTCCAACCATATGGGATCAGCATAGGCTTAAAGGAGCACTCAAACCCGGTGGCCCCCAAGGCCTACACTCCGAAGAGTCCGTCAGGCCCTCTCCCTCCTGATTCAGGTCCAACCCCTAAAATCATTTTAGCACACAGACACTGCTAGTGAATTATACAATACCCACGACCTCACACTCGTGTCTTAAGCACGTATAACATATTGCGCTACAATTTAACAGTGGTTCCTAAATAGGAACCTACACTTTCTCTTTAACACTGGTTCCTAAATAGGAAACCTACACTTTCTCTTTAACACTGCGCATTTACACTTTTCTCAAGATAACACTGGTCGAGTTATTGTACAATTCACAGCTTACAACACAAATAATGTCACATCAAGAGTTAATCACACACTTGTTCACAACCAAAACTCATTCACAATTTCACATCTCATAATGTCACAATCCACCATCACATGTTTTCATGCATCTCACAATTCAACACCTGTTCTACTTTACACTTTTACTCAATCTCAATAACAATATTATAATCTCAAGGCAACATATTATTCCATAATTCATCACATATTTCATTTATAAGCACTGCTAATGAATTATACAATACCACGACCTCACACTCATGTTTCAAACATGTTTAACACAATTGCGCTACAATTTAACACTGGTTCCTAACTAGGAACCTACACTTTCTCTTTAACACTGCGCATAAACATTGGTCGGGTTATTGTATAATTCATAGCTCACGATATAATTAATGTAACATCAAGTGTTAACACATCCACTTATTCACAATCGAATATCATGTCCACACTTTAACATCTCATAACATCACATCAACCATCTCATAACATTTCCAATGATATTCATAAGGTATAACATACACATGTTCATGAAATTTAACCATAATATTCTCAAACTCCAACACTTAATAATTTTTGGAATCATACTATAACACTCTACAATATTATTTACATAAATTATTAATATGAATAACTACCTCTATATCTATAAACTAGCATACATCATATTGAATCACAAATTTCAAAGTAAGCTTTCAATGCACAAATTCTAAATAATTATATGAACACTTTGGTTAGTTTCAATTATGATATTAATTTTTTTTTAAATTATATATGAAAACCTAAATAGCAAGAAAAAGAGAAAATACAAAATCAATATCTCTATCTAAATTTCTCATTACTTTATTTCATCAATTCATATTAATTAGAAAAAGTACTCGATTTATAGGGTTCACGCTCAACTCAATAGCATATCAATTTCACAAAGATTGGTCTGTCAAACATATATAATTCACTGTAATAATTATAAGGATAAAATGAAAATTGCAAAAACACCCCAAAACCCATTCCAATTGATATCTCTAAGGATCCCTACACATGTTCTCACTAATTCCCAATTGTGAATAACTCATCCCTTACCTCTAAGCGAGCTCACATGTCTTCAGCCAGCGATAGCAGCATCTCTAGCGGTTCCCTGAGATTCCTCCAATTTTTTTCCTCTAACTGCTTCGATAGAGTTCCTAAACGTCAAAGAGATAGAGAAGGGATTGAAACCTCCACTTGTACTGTCATCATGAGATTTATTTTTCTCCCTCCACAAATATTATCTCACAAATTCCAACGGTGAAAGTGTGCTAAACCGAATTTCAAACAACATATCCAAATTTCATAAAACTCCAACGGTTAAAGAAACTGGGATCATAATGTTTCCAAGACAGCTCTGGGTTTCTGCGGGAAAGGAAAATGCTACAATGTGAGGGGTATTTCTCTTAGCTCAGAAATAATATCGAAATTCCCAACGGTGAGAATGCTTCGAATTGGGTTGCAACGGTGGTGCTCCAATTTCACGGCGATCCAACGGTGAATGAGTCTGAGATCGTCATTTTTCTGAGACAGGTTAGGTGGCCTGCGAGAAAAAGAGAGGGTTTTGGGAAAAGAGAAAAAAAAAACGAAATTTTGAAACAGAGGAGACTGAGAAGTCTGTCTGAAAACTGACCTATCATGTTGCTATTTATAGCTAGGGGCATTTTCGACCTATTATTTACTCTATTTATTTATTTATTATTTATTATTTTATAAAAATAAACTATTTTATTCTCTATCAAACAAATAAATAAAATACCCTTTTTATTTTCTCTCAAATCATTATTTTAATTAATAATTATATCTCCTTATTTATTTATTTATAAAATATCATCATTATTTTTAAAATTCTATTTATTTATAAATAACAATCCTTTTTAATCTAGTTTACGAAAATTTGGATGTTGCAGGACTTACATATGATTCAATAAGACAATCAATTGGTAATGCCAACATACCTTTCAGAGAAGGTGTTTCTGAACTTTTTTGAGTTTCTGGAGGTATATTTCCCATCCTTCTTTGGCATATATAAGTTCTTACATGTTGACATGTTCATTGTATATCAGGTGAATATATGAAATGAAATATATATGCGTGAAAATTCAAACATTCAATTGTTGACACTGGTTCCTGTATTCTATTTTTAATTTTTTACATTGTGTCTGAAACTATTACTCATGCAATGCTGTGAAATTTGTAGATTAAAGAGAAAACCATAGCCACAAGAAGGAGTGAAATTAAGACTATTATATTCCCTTCAGCTAACAGGAGAGATTTTGATGATGAGCAATCTCAGAGCTGAAGATTATATGGTTTCAAAGATATCATAATTTTCTGTAAGTGCTAAATAATTGATGCCTTTCTTAACTTCATTTCCTTTGTTGTCATAGTGGGTGTTTTCTATAATTGTTTATGAATACTCCAACGTAGATTTGCTATTTCCTAGGCTTTTCTCTAAAGCTTCTGTCACCTTCTCCCCTGCTCCATTCTCTTTGCCTTTCCCTTCTTCATCCTTTCTTCTAAAACATTTTCAAACTACATAATTGAGAGAGAAAACAAAGTTGAAGGTAGCTTACTCTGTATTTGGAGGAATATGCGTGATTGACAAGGTTCTTAAGCATGCCAAGACCAATACTTGCAAGAAATAGTGCCTGATAGGCAGTCTCTGCCACTCTCACGAAGATGATTTCTTCTTCTTCTACTCTTCATCATCACCGTTACTAAGACACAAGCACACCAATACACTCATCCACACGCGGAATTTATGATCCATATCAATGAAACTTGAGTTGAGTGCCTTTTATTTTCTACTACTACTGTATCAGTATATACATAACACGTCACACAACAAGCTACCACTACTCAACACCTGTCTTCTATACACTACACGATTCACTTGCCCCCATTTCACCTTCTAATTTATATATATATATATATATATATATATATATATATATATATATATATATATAGCAACACTAATAACCTATAAAGAAAGATAAAATATATTTTAATCTTTTATATTTCAATTTCTTATCATTTAATAATTTAATTTAATTCATTATTTTTTAAAGTGAATTAAAATTCGCATTCTAAAATAAAGATGATCATTATTTTAGATTTTGAAACTCAATTTTAAATTTTTTTTATTTGAGACATGACACTTAGTTTTATTAAATTCCCGTACATATAATTTATATAACTTAATTGATGTTTCGAATCAAATAGAAATCATGAATATAGTAAAAGTTATGTGAAAAATAAATTTAACATGTAACAAAAAAATTGAAAATTTTATTATTAGATTATTTCTCAGTTATTTATTAGACTTTTTTCACGCAATTTTATGATGTTGTTGTAAATTTATATGATTACCAAGGATTAACAGACTGCATGAGTTCTAGTAAATTTCCTAGAACTTGTCTTTTATTCTTAGATACAGAAAATTATGATTAAAAAATGAATGAGTGTTATTTTAATAATTTAAATAATATAAATTAGGTAAAATAGTCAAATATAAATTATATTATGTAATAAATAAATGCAATGAATATCAAAATTAAATACTAGTTTTTTAAAATATGAAAGACCAAATATATAATGAAAATTATCAATACCGGTATTTGGAATGTGCCATGTTTGCTGGGAGAAGAAACACTTTCCGTTTATTTGAAATATGTCTCTAGTAATAGTATTGTGTTAAAACTTAAAAGAAATGAAAGTGGTATTCACACTTATAATCATGGGTTTATACTTAATTTTCAGGCAAGTGATGTCCTTACAGTAGAGCTTTTACAGAAGGATGCACGACTTGCTGCTATTGGGGAGTTGGGAAAAGCATGTCCTGGTGGAACGTAAGTATGGACCTTAGGTGGAACTTGTATATCAAAGTGGTGCTTGTGTAAATAAAAAATTATTTGTCCATTATATCTTTATGGGAATATGGATGATCATTGTTTACGTTTATGCACTTCATATCCAAGTAACTTAAGGTTGATTATCTGGTCAAAATGTTTGGAAATTGAGTAGTGGGGATTAAATTGCAGGACTAGCTCTCATATAAAATAGAATGCAAATAATGCCGCACTTATGCACTATTATTTTATCGGGCAACAATTAAGGGTGTTGGGTAAAAAGAAACTTTGCGATGCTTTATGATGATTGATGAGTTTGTGGTAATTTTCTGGATAATTTGTTTAAAAATCTCCTTGATAGTTTGAATGTTTGAATTTTACTAACATGCTAATATATATTATTAATTACAATCATGCTAATATATATTATTTTTAATTATTTATATTTTCTCTTATGGGATATGAACCAGAAAAAAT
Organism: Glycine soja; assembly: GCF_004193775.1. NCBI lineage: Eukaryota > Viridiplantae > Streptophyta > Magnoliopsida > Fabales > Fabaceae > Glycine > Glycine soja. The sequence continues at coordinate 15,433,717 of NC_041011.1, forward strand.
ATCAATATTTAAAAATAATATTTAATTCAAGGATGGAGCTTATCTCAACAACGTCTTTGAAAGTAGTAGACATTCAAAGACGGTGCTTACCTCAACAACATCTTAGAAGGCCTACTTTCAAAGATGGTGTTGAGGTAAGCACCGTCTTTGAATGTCAGCTTACTAAGACGATGCTTATCTTAGCAACGTCTTAGAAAGTAGGCATTCTAAGGTGACGTAAGTAACATCTTAGAATGTGAGCAACTTTCAAAGGTGTTGCTGAGGTAAGCACCGTCCTAGTAAGCTGACATTCAAAGACGGTGCTTTCCTCAGCACCGTCTTTGAAAGTTGCTCACCTACTAAGACGGTGATTTTGGACCCGTCGTTGAAATTTTTAACCTTCAACGACGTCACATTCTACGACAGGTGAAAAACGTCATTGTATCCTCTGTTTGACCGGCATAGAACGCTTTTTTATAGTAGTGTGAAACCCTTTCTATAACGGTTTTGACATGAAAACCATCTTAGAATGTATTTTTTTTTAAAAATAAAAAATAGAGGATTCTAAGACCGTCTTAAAAAGTAGAAGGCAATTTCTAGGGAAACATCTTAGAATGTGTTTTTTTAAAAAAAAATTAAAGAATTAAAAATATTAGTTTATTTATATTTTTAAACAAGAAATAAAATAAAAATAAGTTGATATTTATAATTATAAGAAACAATAAAAATTACTTCCTTATATTTATGTTTAATTGTGTGAAACTATTTGCTATCTTCTGTAACATAGTACTATACAATAGAAAAATGTAACTTACAGGAGATATTCAATAACTGAGTGGGATGAAAGTTTAGGAGCATGTTTGCTTCCAGAATTGGATTTGGTACAATCATATACTATTTAAGACCCATATTTAAAGTAAAAGTAGGATTAGTCAATGAATGTTTTATTACGGTGAGTCAATTTGTGAAACCTTTAAAAATTTATTTAAATTAATTTTTGTTTATTACGTATAATTGGTTTGTCAGATGCAATCACAACTAGATAATCAAACCTACCTGAGAAGGTATAGGTTCTCCTTCCACTGCTTCTAGCAATGAAGATATAACTCGGGCTCTTATCTTTGTTTTCTTCAAAATCATGTTGCAGATTGCTTAAGGCTCCACAATTCCCTTTAAGGTCACTTTATTTTTAGCCATATCAATCACCACTCCCTCAACTCTTGTTAGAAGATAAAAACAAATTAATGAAGATGAGTGGATATACATATGCATGACATGGGGAATATATTCAAAATTAAGAAAATTAAGAGATAGCTGACAGAATAGAATGAACCTCTCATTTTCACCATAGATTTCTTATTTTTCTTGGTGCATCCTTTACAATGTAAGTCAAGAAACAACACATACGGAGATGGTGGTTTAGGCTCTTTCTTTTCTTCTTATGGATTTTCCTCTGGCTTAGACTCATGAGCCTTTGGTGATTCCTACCAATAAAAATAAAATAAAATAGTATAACAAAATATAATGAGTTCTAGCCTAGATAAATTTGTAAGATTAACTGATAGCAATGCGAAAGCAGAATGCCAAAACTGAAAGTACAAAGATGCTTAATTATGCATTATGAGGAGAAATGAGACTTATGCCAAAACTGAGTGTAAGCATGGAAAAGGTTAGATACACAAAGCAAGAGGTGAAAGTCTTAATAAGAGAACTTACTTGACTAATCACAAAATTGTAGTTTTCCTTAAACCACTGCCTCATGTCACTTTCTGAAGTGGCCTAAAGTTTCTCTATTCCACCATTACTAATTCTTGATACAATAGTTATCAAAGTTGTTGTATCAAAATTTATTAGATCACTTGAACTTCTAAATTTTTAGCTAGTTGCTTGGCCAATTGCCCCACTTGAACTTCTAAATTTTTAATTTCTAACTCTGTGCTTTTATGGTTAGACATGCATACTTGCATAAATTTAGTCAATGTATCCTTCAGCTTAGTGGTCATCTTGTACAAGTTAGGACCTTGATTATGAGGTCGATTGGATGGACCTCCTTGATCCTTGTTGAAATGATTCCCAGGATGGGACCTCCAACCTTTGCCCTAATTGTGAGAGAAGTTGCCCCCTTGCTGGTATGAAGAGGTTTCAACTTGATTTTTCCCTCTGCTGAAGCATCAAGCAACTATTTAGAGTGGGGGCACAGGCCATCAATGAAAATGTTGAGCTGAATGGGCTCACTAAACCCATGGGTGGTTGTCTTCTGGAGTAGCCCACATAAAAAATCCAGGGCTTCACTCAAAGATTCATCAGGGAACTGGTGGAATGAGGAAATCTCTGCCTTCCCTTCAGCTGTTTTTGACTCTGGGAAATATTTCTTCAAAAAAATTTCAACTACCTCTTCCCAAGTTCTCAAACTATTCCCCTTGAATGAATGTAGCCATCTCTTGGCTTCACCAACTAGCGAGAAGGATAATAAGTTGAGTTGTATGGCATCTTCTGAGACTCCCGCTATTTTCACTGTATTACATATTTCAAAGTAGGTGGCTAGGTGAGCATAAGGATCTTCACTCGATAGGCCATGGAAGAGGTTGTCCTAAATTAGCTGAATTAGGGAATGTGGATATGAGATATTGGTCGCTTTGGCCATGCAATACTAGTAAAGAACTAAGGTGTGGAGGAGCTAGAGTAATCCTCAAGGGTCACCTTCGGCGGTCTGTCTTTGCCATGATAGTTTCCCCAAAAGTATACACAGCGACTCCTTCAAGTTAACTGAAATGAAGAATATGATTCAGAGGATGGGATTCCTCTATCACCTTGATCAATTGTCACCTTTTGTAGCTCATTTCTTAATCTGGTCGTGTTGTTCTTTCTATGCTGCTTCAATCTCCAAGTTCAGTGGAGCTAAGTACTCCATTGGATTTTTACCTTGCATACAAGAAGTAAGCTACAACAGAACAATTAACCAGGACAAAGGATTAAATTACCAATAAGAATGGAATTAAAGAATCAAAGAATAAAGAATAATTGCTTCAAGATTGAAATATGCAACAACTAAGTACAAAAAGCAAAATCCCCGGCAACGACGCCAAAAACTTGTTAACTCATTGGCAAGTGCACCAAATTGTCCAAGTAGTATTCTAAAACGGTAAGACCGAGTATCGCTTCCATAGGGATTTTGTTTGTACTCAAGATGGTGTATATACATATTTTGTGCAATTAATGAATGGATTTAAGAAGTGCAATTCAAATCATTTTGTTTGTATATTAGATATTTATATAATTCTAGACTAAGACTGAGCAACGAAAACAAACACCGGGAACAATGAAGAATCGCGAACATAGGAGTTGAATATGTTGGGGGCTTCCTACCGAAACTTCTCTTGACATAATATAGTTAATTTTTCTCTATTTAATAGTATTCTAGTTATCACCTATATCTATTAAAGTACTCTAGCCATGATAACTCACACGATAGAGCCTAATTCCCTTAATTCCTTTCTTAATCCCTCAAGAACTAAATTCATGGAACCTCATGACTAATAGACATGTATAAATACCACCTCACACTATCCCTAGCAATGAAGAATTTAGATATTCTTTCCAGTTCATAGGATTAACCACATTTTACAATGCCTAAACCCTTACATAGCATATAAATAGGTGATCAAACCAAATACAAGTGAATATGCACATAAAGAGACAATGAAACTAGTAATAATATTAAATAAATAGTAAGAGTCATTACATCAAGAGAGTTCGGTAGAAAGCTCCCCAACAATGGGTTGTTTGGCCTCTCATTGTTATGAGAGACTTAACTATACAAAAAGGGTGGAAATATGAAGGGAAATGGAAGGAAGATGGATATGTGGATAAGGAGTGGCTCCCAATGGTTGTCTTCTTCTCCTTCCTCGAGCTCCAGGGTTCTATATTGTTTCCCACGCAGGTAAGTGATTAGGTGCTAAGCACACGACGTGCGCTAAGCGCCCTTTCACCTAACTTCAGGCTCCCTAAGCAACTTCTTCACGCTATGTAGGGATCTTCTTGCTAAGCGACTAGAGCTCGCTAAATGAGTCTGACACGCTAAGCCCGAATCCTCAGGCTTCAACTTCTCTTCAAATCCCTTGTCTATGTTTCTACCAAACAAAAACACCTAAAACAGTATAAATTTAACAGTTGAGGCATCTATTGCACAAAACTTGTAGCTGATTATAAATAAAAACCACTAAAATATTAACATGCAACAATTAACTTTCCATGGTTGTATGTCTTGGTGTTTGCAATTGAAATGTACACATGGAACCTCACTTATGTAGGAATATGGTATATTATGCAGAGTGTGGCCGTCACATCCCAGGATCATTATGAGTTGTGGCTGATTTGGAGCCTCAACTCTCCAGAGGAAAAAGAATGCTTCTCGTACTCCTAATGAGATTTATGGTGAGGGCTTGGTGATTACTTATTTTAATATTTTGTAGCCTTCAATAATTTTGGACTATTGTATAATTTGATATTCCTTGTTTTAGTTAACCAATGAACCTACACTTTCTTATTATATGTAATTTACCCTAATACAAATGTAGAGGAGAGGATCTTCGTCATCTCTGAATGATATATTGGATATTGGTTAAACTTGAGTATTCTCAATCATCTTGCATTTTTGAAACTATCAGTAATAGGTCTAACAAGAGCAACATAAAGTCTTCATTAAGTTGTATAGTTTAAAAGATAAATGTGTCGATCAAGGAGGTCCATGGAATCGACCTCCTAATCAAGGGCCTAACTTGTAGAAGACGACCACTAAGCTGGAGGATACATTGACTAAATTTATGCAGGTATGCATGTCTAACCATAAAAGCACAAAGTTACCAATTAAAAATTTAGAAGTTCAAGTGGGGCAACTGGCCAAGCAACTAGCTAAAAATCCATAGGCAATTTCGTGGCAAATACCAAGGAAAACCCAAAGAAGGAGTGTAAAATAGTTGTCACCACAAGTCAAGGGAGGGAGAGAGTGGAGAAGAAGGAAGAGAAAACTAAGGGAGAAGTAGAAAGTGAGGGAGAAAAAGAGGGATAAAATAAGCAGGGTGAGGGGAAAAATAATAAAGACAAAGCATGATGAGTGAAGAAAAAAATAAAAGGAGAAAAAAAAAAGATGAGAGGAAAGAAAGCAAGGAGGTGGTCTTTGAACCTAAGACCAAAAGTCTATTGGCGAAGGAGATTAGGATAGAATCATCAACCATGCCGGTGAAGGAAGCCCCTTATCCTCTAGTGCCTTCAAAGAAGGAAAAAGAACGACACTTTGCTCGATTCCTTGACTTTTTCAAGAAGCTAGAAATATGTTTTTGAAGAGCTGAAGAAGGAGAGTACAATAAAGAAGCCTAAAGTGGACTTGAAGGTCCTGCCAACCCACTTGAAGTGTGTGTTCTTGGAAGAGAACAACACAAAACCTGTGGTGATTAGCAATGATTTATCTTCTAATGAAGAGTCTAGGTGGGTCGAAGTGCTCAAAAAGCACAGGGCAGCCATTGGGTGGCATATTTCAGACCTCAAGGGAATTAGCCCATCTTATTGCATGCATAAAATTATTATGGAAGTTGATTATAAGTCGGTGAGACAACCACAAAGAAGGCTTAATCCTTCGATGAAAAAAGAGGTGCGCAAGGAAGTCCTTAAACTTCTGAAAGTAGGGCTTATCTATCCTATCTCTGACAATGCTTGGGTGAGTCCAGTGCAGGTGGTTCCCAAGAAGGGTGGGATGACTGTGGTGAGAAATGAGAAAAATGACCTCATTCCAATCTGAATTGTCATAGGTTGGAGAATGTGCATAGATTATCATAAGTTGAATGATGCCACTAGGAAAGATCATTTCCCTCTTGGATGGATATTCTAGATACAATCAAATTGTTGTAGATCCCAAGGACCAAGAGAAGACGACATTTACATGCCCATTTGGTGTCTTTGCCTATAGAAGGATGCCATTTGGACTATGCAATGCTCCAGCTACCTTTTAGAGGTGTATGCTAGCCATATTCGGTGACATGGTGAAGAAATGCATCGAAGTGTTCATGGATGTTTTTTCGGTGTTTGATCCATCCTTTGATTGTTTTTTCGGTGATTAAAGACAAGAAAGGGTCAACAAACTTAGTGGTTGATCACTTATCAAGATTGATTAATAAAGAAGTGACCCAGAAGGAGCTGGATATCCAAGATGAATCCCTAATAGCTATGTGTGAGAGGCCATGGTTTGCAGATATTGCCAATTACAAGGCAATGGGGATCATTCCCAATGATCATTCCTAATAAGTGTGGGGCACTTTAATGCAATTGTTGACCTCAGACTACACGCTAAGAGCGTTTGCTGCGCTAAGCACATAATCCATAACTGTAGGCAGTTTCGACAACTGCCCCTTTCTTTTGCCTAACTCTCCCCTTCACTCTCATTTCTTTCTTTTCCTTCATATCTCTCTTCTCTGAACCCTCTCCTCTACCTTCTACGTTTCATCTTTTTCTTCCTTCCTCTCAAACATTACTCCTATTTTCTTACCTTCCGAGGATTATAAGCATCCTTGTTCTTCTTTAGCTTCTTCATTTCCTTTTTTGTTGTTTCATCTCTCTCTTTAATCATTAGTTGGTTATTTTGGTGTTGTAGGGTTAACCCAATTTTTGTTGTTTGGTTTCATATTTGTTACTGCTGGGTCTTTTTGTCCTGTCATGTTGTGTAGTTCTTCTACCTCTCTAGCATGTGTTTGAACCGCTAAGCCTATCCTTATGGCTTAACAAGTTTGTACATTTGGAGATCTTTTCTGGGTTTGGTCATGAATTCGCTAAGCCTGACCTATGTGCTTAGGGAGTTCATGCTATTCTTCATAACTTTTCTGCGTTTCTGATGAACTCGCTAAGCTTGGTGTGTGCACTTAATGAGTTTATGCTTTTCTTCATAATTTTTATGGGTTTTTGATGAACTCGCTAAGCTTGAGAGTTGCTGGTGTAAGCTCCATTAGAGCTTGTAGGCCTAGGATCTTCTTCATCAATGGATTCCTTTGCTTCTTGGAAGATGAATGGCAGCGGAATGGAGAAGGAAGAGAGAGAGGAGACACCACTTCAAGGAGAAGATGAGTCTAGAAGAAGCTTAGCACCATAGGAGGCCATGGATAAGAGCTTGGAGGAAGAAGGAGATGAATGAATGGAGAGGGAGGGAACAGCACGAAATTTTGTGCTCTAAAAGAGCTCTGAAATCTGAAGTTAATATTCAAATGATCAAAGTTTTTTAACAAATACACACACTTGACCTCTATTTATAGCCTAAGTGTCACACAAAATTGGAGGGAAATTCAAATTTCACTTGAATTTGAAATTGAATTTGTGGAGCCAAAATTTCACTAATTATGATTAGTGAATTTTAGTTATGGTTCAGCCCACTAATCCAAGATCAATTCCAAGATTCTCCACTAAGTGTGCTTAGGTGTCATGAGGCATGTAAAGCATGAAGGACATGCACAAAGTGTGATTATATGATGTGGCAATTGTAGTAAGCAAATGTTCACCTCCCCCTCTAAAATTTAATTGGATTGGGCTTCTACCAATTCAATTAAATTTATTTCCAACCACACACATCAAATATTCACTTAGTGCATGTGAAATTACAAAACTACCCCTGATACAAAAACTAGTCTAGGTGCCCTAAAATACAAGGGCTGAAAAATCCTATATTTCTAGGGTACCCTATCTACATTATGGAGCCCTAAATACAAGGACAAAAATTAATGGAACCTTAATCTAATATGTACAAAGATAAGTGGGCTCATACTTAGCCCATGGGCCCGAAATCTACCCTAAGGCTCATGAGAACCCTAGGGCCTTCTCTTGCATCTTTGGCCCAATCTTCTTGGAGTCTTCTATCCAATGCCCTTGGGGGGTAGGATTGCATCAGTATCCTTGTGGAACCTTCACCCGACGAAGACACTGACAAAAACTTATCTTTTCCTTCTTGGACAAAGTATGGCAGGCTAGGGGCAAGTAAATTTTCTTCCCATCAGACCTTGGATGCAATTGTGATCATATACCCATATCAGCTAGATCTTGACGGGTATTCAAGCCATCCTTCGTCTTGCCTTGAATGTTAAGGAGCATCCCAATCACACTGTCACAAACATTTTTCTCCACATGCATAACATCAATACAATGTCTAACGTCAAGATCACACCAGTACGGAAGATCAAAGAAAATGGACCTCCACTAATCCAAGATCAATTCCAAGATTCTCCACTAAGTGTGCTTAGGTGTCATGAGGCATGAAAAGCATGACGGGCATGCACAAAGTGTGACTATATGATGTGGCAATGAGGTGTAGTAAGCAAATGCTCGCCTCCCCCTCTAAAATTTAATTGAATTGGGCTTCTACCAATTCTGTTAAATTTATTTCCAACCACACACATCAAATATCCACTAAGTGCATGTGAAATTACAAAACTATCCCTAATACAAAAACTAGTCTAGGTGCCCTAAAATACAAGGGCTGAAAATCCCATATTTCTAGGGTACCCTACCTACAATATGGAGCCCTAAATACAAGGAACAAATATAATGACATCCTAGTCTAATATGTACAAAGATAATTGGACCCAACCTTGGCCCATGGGCTCAGGAATCTACCCTGAGGTTCATGAGAACCCTAGGGCCTTCTTCAGCAGCTCTAGCCCAATCTTCTTGGAGCCTCTTGCTCATGGTTCTAGTGACTGGTCCCTTCCTAGGGAGGATTGCATCATCCCCTTCCCCTTAAAGAGGATTTGACCTCAAATCTGTTAGTTCCTCCTCCTCAATATTAGCTCTACCTGCAAAAGGAATTAAATGAGAAATGTTAAAACCTATAGGCATTGTTATTGATCCTCTCCAAAACCTGAAAAGGTCCATCCCCTCTAGGGCTAAGCTTGGATTTCCTTTTAGTAGGGAATCTATCCTTCCTAATATGGAGCCAAACCCAGTCACCCTCTTTAAGAACTAGCTCTTTTCTTCCTCTATTGCCTTTAGTTGAATACACCTTTATTTGGTTCTCTATTTGGTTCTTAACCCTCTCATGCAACTTCTTTACAAATTCTGACCTAGATTCCCCTTCTTTATGTATAAAGGAAGTGTCCAGTGGGAGGGGAATGAGGTCTAACGGTGTTAGGGGATTGAACCCATAGACAACCTCAAAAGGGGACTGCTTGGTGGTTCTATGAACCCTCCTGTTGTAGGCAAATTCTACACGAGGAAGATACTCATCCCAAGACTTATGGTTGCCTTTCAGAAGAGCCCTTAAAAGGGTGGATAAAGACCTATTCACTACCTCTGTTTGCCCATCAGTTTGTGGATGACAAGTGGTAGAGAAAAGAAGTTTAGTTCCTAGCTTAGCCCATAAGGTTTTCCAAAAGTGGCTAAGGAACTTAGCATCTCTATCTGACACAATGGTCCTAGGCAAATCATGGAGTCTCACAACTTCCTTGAAAAAGAGTTTTGAGATGTGGGAAGCATCATCCACCTTGTGGCATGGTATAAAGTGTGCCATCTTGCTAAACCTATCCACCACCACAAAGATAGAGTCTACACCTCTTTGGGTTCTAGGAAGCCCAAGGACAAAGTCCATACTAATGTCTACCCAAGGTGCAGATGGGATGGGTAAGGGTGTGTATGGCCCATGAGGCATCACCCTAGACTTGGCTTGTAAACAAGCCACACACCTAGTGCAATGCTTATGGACATCTTTCTTCATATGGGGCCAATAAAACTTTTTCTTGAGTAAGACAAGGGTCTTGTCTATCCCAAAGTGGCCCATGAGCCCACCCTCATGGCTCTCTTTCACAAGTAATTTCCTAATGGATCCTTGGGGTATGAAAAGCTTTCCCTTTTTGAACAAATACCCCTCAGCTAAATAGAATCCATCTTGGGCCTTTTTCCCACAACTCTCATAAATGGGAGAGAAATGTTCATCTAAATCATACAAGTCCCTAATATTATTAAATCCTAAAATTTGAGCTCCTAGGGAGCAAAACAATGTGTGTCTCCTAGAGAAGGCATCAGCCACCACATTTGTTTTTCCCTTTTTGTATTTGATAACATATGGAAATTTCTCTAGGTACTCTACCCATTTTGCATGCCTCTTGTTTAACTTGCTTTGTCCTCTAATGTACTTAAGTGATTGATGATCACTATGAATGACAAATTCCTTGGAAACAAGGTAATGTTCCCAAGTTTGGAGGGCTCTTATTATGGCATAAAGCTCTTTATCATAGGTGGGGTAGTTGAGGGTGGCACTATGAAGTTTTTCACTAAAATAAGCAATAGGGTGCCCACCTTGTAACAATACAGCTCCAACTCCCACTCCAGAGGCATCACATTCTAGCTCAAAAGTTTTAGAAAAGTCAGGAAGAGCTAGAACAGGTGCCTTAGTAAGCTTTTCTTTGAGCAAAGCAAAGGCTTGCTCTTGTTTTTCACCCCAGGTAAATGCCACATTCTTCTTCACCAGCTCATTGAGAGGTGATGCAATTGTAGAGAAATTAGGAGCGAACCTTCTATAGAAGCTTGCTAACCCATGGAAGCTCCTAATATCTCCCACACTTTTTGGGGTGGGCCATTCTTGGATGGCCTTGATTTTCTCAGGGTCCACTTGGACCCCATTTCTACCAACTAAAAAACCTAAGAAAACTATATTATCTACACAAAAGGTACACTTCTCTATATTTGCATAGAGGGTGTTTTTCCTAAGGATTGAAAGAACTTGCCTGAGATATCCTAAGTGATTATCTAGGCTCCTACTGTACACTAAAATATCATCAAAATAAACAACTACAAATCTACCTATGAAATCCCTTAAGACATGATGCATAAGCCTCATAAAGGTGCTTGGTACATTAGTGAGCCCAAAAGGCATCACTAACCATTCATACAAACCAAACTTGGTCTTGAAAGCGGTTTTCCACTCATCACCCTTTTTCATCCTGATTTGGTGATAACCACTTTTAAGATCAATTTTTGAAAAGATATTGGCACCATGGAACTCATCAAGCAAATCATCAAGTCTAGGAATGGGGTTCCTATACTTTATCATGATTTGTTGATGGCCCTGCAAACTGTACACATTCTCCACGTACCATCCTTTTTGGGCACCAACAACACCAGCACAGCACATGGGCTTAGGCTCTCTTGGACCCAACCCTTCTCCAACAATTCTTTAACCTGAGACTCTATCTCCTTAATCTCCTGAGGGTTAGTCCTATAGGCTGGCCTATTAGGAAGGCTTGCTCCTGGGACTAAATCTATTTGGTGTTCTATTCCCTTTAAAGGAGGTAACCTAGGGGGTATCTCTTTGGGAAATATATCACCAAATTCATGTAAGAGTTCTTGGACCTTTGGGGGTAAGGTCTCAAATGTAGGAATTGTGGCAATGCTACGGGATGTTTCCCTTGATAGGAGAAGGTAGAAAGATTGTTTAAGAAGGAGTGCTCTTTTAATATCACCTTTTGTTGCAAAATGATTTTCCTTCTTAACAATCTTCTTGGAGGAATCATTTTCCTCTTTTTCCTTCCCCTTGGCCTTTGAAGACAAGGCCTTACTATCCTTCTTTTTCTTTTGTTTTTCTAGTTTTTCTTCCTCATCCCTCTTATCTTTCATAGTTGATCTTTGGCCACCTGTGAAGGTGTTTAAGGATGCAACACAAATTTAGTGCCAAGATGGGTGAGGGTAATCTCATTAGTTAGGCCATTGTAAATGATCTTCCTATCAAATTGCCATGGCCTTCCTAAAAGAATATGTCCTGCCTCCATGGGAACTATATCACAATTAACTTCATCCTTATATGTCCCAATGGAGAAAGGTATCTTCACTTGTTGGTTAACTATCATTTCCCCTTACTCATTGAGCCATTGAAGTTTATAAGGTTTTGGGTGGGGAATGATAGTGAGGGTCAACTTGGAAACTAATCTTGTGCTACAACAATTGCAACAAGATCCACTATCCACAATGAGAGAACAAGTTTTATCTAAAATTTTGCATCTTGTATGAAATATGTTCTCTCTTTGGGATTGAGATAGATCACAAGATTGACTTCTAAGGAGCCTTCTAACCATTAAGAGGTCACCTTCTTCATAGGGGTAGACTTCCTCACTAGACTCTTCACCCCTTACTTCATCTTCACTTCCACTAGAGGAAGGGCAAGAAGTAGTCTCCTCTTGACTACTATAAATGTCTTGACCCCTCATGATCATGGTTTTCTTTGTGGGGCATTGAGAGGCAATGTGACCTCTCCCAAGACATTTGAAGCATTTAATATTGCTAGTCCTTTCTTGGGAACTAGTCTTAGGGGTGTATTTCTCTATGGTCTTACCCTTATCTTCCTTAGGTTTTGAAGGTGCAGCCCCCGAAATTCCATGGGCTTGGTCCTTCCTTGGATAAGAGTGAGAGCCATAAGATTTTGAAGAAGGCTTTCTTTTAAGTTGTTGCTCCACTCTTATACAAAGTTGGACTAGCTCATCTAGGTCCCTCACTTCCATATTAAGTCCACTAAGGAACCTAGCTATGCTTGTTCTTTCCTCTTCCCTAAGTCCAGCTCTTAAAAGGAGTAGTTCCATTTGTTGTCTATATTCTTCAACACTCATACTCCCTTGTCTAAGCCTTTGGAGCTTGTCCATAAGCTCCCTTTCATAGTAGGAGGGAATGTGCCTCTTCCTAAGGGCACTCTTAAGATCATTCCAATACTCTACTAGAGGATCCCCATGAGTTCTTCATTTCCTAACAAGGGAAGTCCACCAATAGAGGGCATACCCTTGAAAGCTAAGGGTAGCCAATGGAACTTTTCTCTCTTCGCTAATATGATGGCAAGCAAAGAGTTATTCAACCTTCATTTCGCAATCTAAGTAAGCCTCAACATTATCTTTTCCATGGAAATATGGGAGGCTAATGTTAACCTCTTGAGGCCTTCTATCCTTTTCTCTTCTTTGGGAGTGATGTTTAGTATGTGAACTATGACGCCCTCTATAATAGTCGCTAAGTTCTTCCCTTAAACTCTTGCAAGAGTCATGACTACTATAGGAGGCATGTTTTTCTCTTTTCATTTCTTTCATTATTTTTCTTCTTTCTTCCTCTCTTATTTTCTCTCTTTCATCTTGACTTATTTCTTCCACTCTTTTTTTACCTTTTTCTTTTCTCTCTTGTTTTTCTTTCCACAACTTAAGGGATCTCAACTCGTCTAATATCTTATACAAGGGGTCCTTAGGAGTAGAACCCTCACCATTAACACTAGATGAAGAATGAAGACTCATGTTGGTTCCTAAGTTATGGTTCTTTCTTATTGGGGGTTTGAAAAAAAGGTAAAATAAACTATGGTTGAAACTAGCCAAAATAAACACTAAAAAAGGTGTGAAAGATAAGGTAAAAACTAATTGGTAAAAGGCAAGCTATCTTGGCGGTTTGACAATAGAGGGTAAAGGAAATAAGCTATGAAAGTAAGCAAGAAATTAAAGTGCAAGAAATGCAAACTAGGCGGATCCTAAGAGTGTTTGGATGACCTCATTTAAGGTTCCCAACAAAACACTCACTATCCTAAAGGAAAGTTGCCTAAAATTATTACACACAAATGGAAGTAGGGTGACCTATTGGAGGCTCCCAACTTACTTCCAATGAAAGGCCTTTTTGTTACAAAATTTGAAAGCAAAGCAAATTGTCAATTACAAAATTACAAAAAAAAAGTCCTCAATTATGGTGGCTATTCTCTATTTAGTATTTCACTCAATTTGGAGTGCTTCTTACTCCAATAGCTCTTAAGGTGGTTGGCCCCTTGCTTCTTGACTCAAATTCTTCAAAATATGGCACCAATCCTCCTTTCCAATTCCCTATATGGCAACTCACAAGCAAGGAAACAAAGAGACAACCAATAACCAAAGACCAAAAAAAAAATGAAACGAAAGCTAAACCAATAGAGTTTTAACAATACAAATTTCCAAGGATTATTCAACAATTAAAGCAATGAAAATCACAAAAAAGCAAGCTAGAACTGAAAGAGAAACCTAGAATGGCTCTAGAGTAGAGTAGAAAAACTCAAAAAAAAAAGACTCAAGAAACCTCTAGTTTTGACACTTGTTTTCACAATAATTTTCAATTGAAATTTCAGAACTAGGATTGGTATAAAATAGGCACCAATTATAGAACAAATTTTGAGCCAAAACAACAAGCACACTTTCCTTTCACTTTTTTTTCCTGGACACTGATTTTTCTGCCAACTTGTGCGATTTTTCTTATTTTTTCGTTTAATCCAAATCGCTTGGTTCCTTTTTATAATTTTGGTCCAGATGTCTAGAAAATTCAGTAAACCTTTCAGCTCCAAAAAACATAGTGACCAATTCCGAGTAATTTATACAAGTTCGTATGTTCAAGCTGCCAGCACCAGCGATTTCAACCTAGAAATCAAGAGTAGTGTTTATGTTGCTTATGGCTTGGATAGTTACAATTTGTGTTTGCTTATGCTCAATTATCTTGAATAACACAATTCAAGAGAGCTTAAGACTTATTTTGATTCACAACTCAGCACCACAACTCAACTTCATCATAGGCATCATGTAGGAAACTTAGAAAACAAAAAAAAGTTCAAGAACAAGACTACTTCTAGGAATTGATTTAGAACATGTTATGAACTAAATAACATGCATGAATTAGACTCAAAATTCAAAATATAGGCTAAGAATGAAAAGAATACATGAACAAATATATCTAGAATTCAATCAACAAAATAAAATTCAACACAAACTTAGAACATAATGTGACAATTACTATGACTAAACATGACTCTAAGACAACATGGATTAAGTGATTTACACTTAGATTTTTGGGTTTTTTTTTAATCAATATTTTGGAAGAACATTTAGATCTAACGTTCAGCACAAGAATATTATGAATGAAAATGATAGAACCTAAAATCAACACAAAAACAAGATTCAAGAGTAGATCTACAAAATTTGAACCATAGAAATGCAAGAACAAGTGTAGATCTAACATTTAATCGGTTTATTTTTTTGAATCTACTCTAAACAGCACCAAACCACAAGACAATGGAGGATATACATGGAGAATAAGATGAAGAGCAAGGAATTAAAGAGAATTCACCGAACAAAAAGATAGAGGAAGCAAAAGAACATCACCTAGATGAAGATGCTCTTGATACCACATGGTGTAAGCTCCATTGGAGCTTGTAAGCCTAGGATCTTCTTCATCAATGGATTCCTTTGCTTCTTGGAAGATGAATGTCAGCGGAATGGAGAAGGAAGAGAGAGAGGAGACGCCACTTCAAGGAGAAGATGAGTCTAGAAGAAGCTCACTACCATAGGAGGCCATGGATAAGAGCTTGGAGGAAGAAGAAGATGAATGAAGGGAGAGGGAGAGAAGAGCAGGAAATTTTGTGCTTGAAAAGAGCTCTGAAATCTGAAGTTAATATTCAAATGATCAAAGTTTTTTAAAAAATGCACAGACATGACCTCTATTTATAGCCTAAGTGTCACACAAAATTGGAGGGAAATTCAAATTTCACTTGAATTTGTGGAGCCAAACTTTGGAGTCAAAATTTCACTAATTATTATTAGTGAATTTTAGTTATGGTTCAGCCCACTAATCCAAGATCAATTCCAAGATTCTCCACTAAGTGTGCTTAGGTGTCATGAGGCATGAAAAGCATGAAGAACATGCACAAAGTGTGACTATATGATGTGGCAATGGGGTGTAGTAAGCAAATGCTCACCTCCCCCTCTAAAATTTAATTGGATTGGGCTTCTACCAATTCAATTAAATTTATTTCCAACCACACACATCAAATATCCACTTAGTGCATGTGAAATTACAAAACTATCCCTAATACAAAAACTAGTCTAGGTGCCCTGAAATACAAGGGCTGAAAAAATCCTATATTTCTAGGGTACCCTACCTACAATATGGAGCCCTAAATACAAGGACCAAATATAATGACATCCTAGTCTAATATGTACAAAGATAATTGGACCCAACCTTGGCCCATGGGCTTAGAAATCTACCCTGAGGTTCATGAGAACCCTAGGGCCTTCTTCAGTAGCTCTAGCCTAATCTTCTTGGAGCCTCTTGCTCATGGTTCTAGTGACTGGTCCCTTCCTAGGGAGGATTGCATCAGTTGCGCTTAACGAGTTCTTGCTTTTGTCCATAATTTATGGGTTTTCCTATGTTTTATGCATGTTTGATGCCTTGGCTAAGCGTACACGTCGCGCTTAGCTAAGCGTCTTTTCAATTGTCACTGTGTAGTCTTAGCATGCTCTGTCATGCTAAGCCCCCCTGCATAATTCAATTGACATTTATTGTTTTTAATGTTGTCCGTTGTGCCAGGCTTAGCGCTTCTCATGCGCTAAGCCAACCACCTTCTCACCCTCAAGCTTAGCGCGCCTCTGTGCTAAGCCTAATTACTTCTCTGTTTAGCGCAACTGATGCAATCCTCCTGCATAATTCAATTGACATTTATTGTTTTTAATGTTGTCCGTTGTGCCAGGCTTAGCGCTTCTCATGCGCTAAGCCAACCACCTTCTCACCCTCAAGCTTAGCGCGCCTCTGTGCTAAGCCTAATTACTTTTCAATTGTCACTGTGTAGTCTTAGCATGCTCTGTCATGCTAAGCCCCCCTACATAATTCAATTGACATTTATTGTTTTTAATGTTGTCCGTTGTGCCAGGCTTAGCGCTTCTCATGCGCTAAGCCAACCACCTTCTCACCCTCAAGCTTAGCGCGCCTCTGTGCTAAGCCTAATTACTTCTCTGTTTAAGATTTAGGCTGAGCGCGTCATGTGCGCTAGGCCTAAATACCTCTCTGCCTTTATTTGGGTTTAGCGCCACTAGTGGCGCTAGGCCCCCCGTCTCCTGATTCATGATTGCGCTAAGTAGGACCCTCACAGCTTAGAGCCCTAACGTTTCATGTGCACTAGTGCTAAGTGCACCCATCGTGGCTTAATGCCTCATTTTGTTTTTGTTGCTTCCTTTCTTTACTTACTTTTCCATCTGTAATTCTTCTCATGCTTCTGATGTTCTTGGTATGGTTTTGGTATTCTTTTGTGTTGCAGATGGCATCCAAGAAGAAGTGTGCTGCTCTCTCTCGCCCTCACGAGGCCTATGACTCTTCTCGGTTGTGTTGGAGGAGGCATGGGATAGATATCAGAATAATGTTCCTCTTTGAAACAACTTACCAGAGAGGAACGTTGAGCTGGCCTACTCGCACTATAACAAGTTTCTCCATGAGCTCGAGTGCCACCATTGGCACCGGCACCTCACTCAGTCGATGGAGAACTAAATTGACGTGGTGCTAGTCAAGGAATTCTATTATAACTTGTATGTTCCTAAGGATCGCTCCCTTAGGCAATGTAAGGTTAGGGGGAAGATGATTAAGTTTGATTCTACCACACTGAATTCCTTCCTAGAAACCCCTGTAGTTCTCTAGGTGGGGCAGTGTTACCTTGAGTACTCCCGATACTGCCACACATATCCTGATCACCAAGCCGTAGAAGCTAAGCTATATGTCTCTGGAAGAGGCTTTGTCCTGAATGCTAAGGGCACACCCTGGAAGCTGCTGAGGAAGGATCTGACCACCTTGGCTCAGACTTGGAGTGTCCTCTCATACTCCAGCATTGCTCCCACCTCATATACCTTAGACCTTAACATGGATCGAGCTCAGCTGGTTTTTGGGCTTGTCATGAAGATGAACATGGATATGGGTGCCATGATCTCTTCTTAGATTTCTCAAATAGCTCAATCCAACTCCTCGAGGTTGAGCTTTCTGGCTTTGATCACCGCTCTTTGTGAAGCCCAGGGGGTTGTGCCTGACTCCCTTACCTTTGAGTCCCTAAGCTCGACCATTAATTTGGCCTATATTTGCAAGAACTACTAGAACCTCGTCGAACCATCTATCACTTTTCAGGGACCCGCAAGGCTAGAGCTAGGGCTCCAACAGAGGCACCCCCAATTGCTCCCCCACCTACTAGGCCATCATCATTTTCTTTCTCCTCCACTCTACCAAACCAGAAAGTCCCCTTGTTGCAGAGTATTCATCCCGGGCAATGCTTGTTGGCCTAGAGCCTCCACCACCTATCCCAATAGTAGCCGGTCATGACCCTTAAGGCTTTCTTGGAGCGGGTGGCCTGACCCGGAGTCCAAACTTCCCTTGTTGGAGGGGAGGGTGAGGCTCCTGATGCTCCGGACCAGATGCAGAGGCTAATGAAGCTAATGTTGGTGCTGCTGATGCCGAGATTGATGCTAATTATGTAGCCGATGTCACCTCCGCATAGGAAGCCTGGGCACCATGGCCTACCCATGATTGAGTGGCAGGATCAGGACTTTATTTATTTTCTTCGCATTGCAGACATTTTATTTTCATTATGGGTTCGCAATTTATTTATGATTCAACATTTAGTAGTTTTGGTAACTTAGACAGTTAGTTGATGCATGATAGACAATCTGATACTTTTTGGGTTTAATCGAATGATGGTTGGTAGGTAGAATCTCTCTTTTTGGTTTGATTGATTCACAAATTTTTGGTGTGGTCTATGGTTTGAATCGATTGCATGATTTGGGATGAACTGCATATTGATAATCGTTTTCTGAAAATTTTGACTTCAAGTGAGCGTGCATTGTTTGGATTGATAGAGTGTGAAAATCTTGTGCGTGATTGAAGTGGTTAGATTGCATGATAGGAAATTAAGGATTGATGAACTAATTACTTTGTAAACCGATGAGATGGGTGAACCTCACTGTGAGAGAATGGATGATTCTAAATTACTGATTTATGAGGGATCGACGACCATCCACAATGTCCCTTTGTGTAGTGATCAAGTGAAGGTCGGTGTTGAGGAAGTTCGAGATGCTGATGCTTGTGTTCCTATACCCACTAAAGAGGTTCAGTTAGTGGGGCAGACACTTAACACCTTTCTTGCTTGGCCGGCACATCTTCTACAACCTTTTTCAGAACAAGTATTTCATTTTGTTGTATGTGTTATTATTAAAAAAGGATTTGTTACAAACAAAGTGTTGATTGTCATTCACTTATGTTTATTAATTGTGCATGATAAATAGGGACTTGAGGGACCGCTGAAACCTGTAGATAGGTCGGATCTTGATGTCGATCCCCTATACCTGATGACATTGACCATTGCATAGCTTTTCCTCAAGCCTTTGCAGGTGTTGTGGGATGCAATTGTGTTTGGGGTGTATAATGATAACTTCCCCTTTTACATAAAGCATGAAGATCTTTCTAAAATAGAACACGATTGTCATGGTCTCAGCATCTTTGTTATACAACTGTGGATTCTGTAAGTTACTTTATATCATTGTATATTATCTAACTAGTTGTTTTAAATTCATGCATAATTTACTTTATTTTAACAACAATAGGCATATGAATGAGACAAGTATGTGAGCGGGGAATGCCTCTGTGTATGGATTTCTCGAACCATACTCCATACACTGGGCAATCGTAATTTGAATAAGAAGATTATATTAAGAAATGGATGCAAAATTCACATAGAGATGCCTTCCAAGGAGCCTACTTGAATGGGTAAGTAAAACTAAACAAGTCAATTTAAATATGTATGCATTATAATAACTTAATGTTCTTCAATGCAATTCACATTGGCAAATGGTCAATATATGTCCTAGAGAAATCTTTTTAAATAAAAATAATATGTCTATTATATATATATATATATATATATATATATATGTCATGAGTAGTATGGAACAAGGTGAATAGAAAAAACCCATAACCCTTGTAGATATTTCCTAAGGTACTTGTTGGTTTTGGGACCAATGTTTTTGCTTTTCTACTTTCACCAGAGGCTATCCTTTGGTGCTTATTACTTATTACAAGTGTTTATTGCTGGTAAAATATATCTCATTGTACAATGATATTATCCCTTTAGCTTATCAATTATTTAAAACTTTTATCATTTAATTTTTTCATATTATCTTGGAATTATAATAATTATACAATATTTTTTGCAACCCATTATATTGATTGAATTTGAATCAAGAAATCAATTGCTTTTATGAGAAAGTTTGCTTTGTGGTATAATCTTTTCTCCTTTCTATATCTAGTTTGACTCATTCTCACTAATTATACCAATGTGCCATGTTTTGGCTGAACATGTTATGCCATATATAAAGACTTTTGCTTGTTACAACAGTTAGAGTCTTCAATTCAAATATCTATTTATAATATATAAAAGTTAAGCTCCTTACTCTTACGCTGCCACGTCAGCAAAATTGATGATTTACAAGAAATAGAACATTATCCTTTTGTGTCTATCACATCTTTGTTTCTTCTTCCTTCTTCAATGTTACAACTTAACAAAACCCTATACCAAAACATTTCAATTCAATCTTAGTGACCTTAAATGCTTCTCACGTTCACGACCCTCATTCTTCAATCACTACTATATAAATGTTTTTCTAAGACGATCGAAAATAGGATACAACGACGGTCGTTGACCGTCGTAGAATCCAATGTCATCGAAACTTAAAACTTTCAATGATGGGTCAAAAAATACTGTCTTAGAAAGTGAGGACGTTTCAAAGGCAGTGCTGATGTAAGTACCGTCTTAAAAAACTTACTTTCAAAGATGGTGTCTACATCAACACTGTCTTAGAAAACTTACTTTTAAAGACGGTACTTACATAAGCACCATCTTTGAAAACAAGTTTTCTATGACGGTGCTTACGTCAGCACTGTCTTTGAAAGTTTGCTTTCTAAGACGATGCTCATGTAAGTACCGTCCTTGAATTAAATATTATTTTTAATTATTAATATTTTTTCAGCTTGATATTCCATCTGAAAAAATATAAATAATTAAAAACAATTAATAGCATGATTGTAATTAATATTAATAGTAAAATTTATTTTTTAAATAAATATTTAAATGATAGATTAAATCAAAATAAGAGGTTTATGTATTATTTATATTTAATCTATCATTTAAATATTAATTTTATAAATAAATTTTATTATTAATTACAAGAGATTAAGAAAAAAAATTCCTAAGACAATTTCATAAGATGAATTACAAGTTATTATAATTTTTTATATAAAGTTATTTTAATTCCTAAGACAAATTTCCAAAATTAAATAATTATTTTTCAGAAGAATTAAGAGGACCAAGTACCTCTTCTTTAATAGGATTGATGATATTATCTCTTATAGCATTCACAAAGAGAAGCTGAAAAAACAAAAAAATACTAGATAAAAAAATATTTTAAAATTCCACAAATTCGTATTTATAGATATTTAACTTAAATTTGAGAAAACAAAAAAAGACTAAATGAAACTAACCCGTGATTTCCCTTTGTAATTTCAGTTTGTTCACCAAGAGCAGCTTGGAGTCTCCAAAGATGACATTAAAAAATTTTAAGCATGCTAATGAAGGAAAACAAAGTTATTGGCTTACTGAGAATTTTTGTTCCTAATATTGAACAAAGAACATAAGGAAATAAAACCTATGCATATTATTTCAAACATACTACACAAGGTCATATTCATCTATATGCATAGACGGATATACCTGAATATGCTACACAATAAATTTATATCTGTATATTATATTATAAGAATTGACATCACCTCCTCAGCAAGTTCCTTTTTTAGCATTTTGTTAACAATCTCAAGAGGATAACCACAAAATGTATTATACATGTGCAGTGGGAAGACAAAATGTACCAATATCATTAGAAACAACTACGAGATGAACATAAAGCAATAAAATTGAAACTAGCTAAAGTATATATCATAATAAAACAAATCTAGTGTCACTATCAAACGAAAAAAAAAAACAGAAACCTACTATTCTGGTACTTAAAAGATAAAATGTCAGCCCAATTTGCTTCTAGTGTTAAATATTTCACTTGAGTACTTGATTGATTCTACTCATCTCAATTTGGTCTATCTATAATTCCATACACCCTATGTATATGGCAAGACTTTAAAAAAAATATAAAAAATAACAAACTCAGACCAATAATATAAGACTTACAGAAAATTAAACACTCACAAGCAAGCCACATGAATTGACTAGAGACATTGTCGTAGATATGAATGAGACAACATGCAAGTTACATTATTTGATGGTACACACCAACGCAGTAATAAAATGAAATGATGATTACCTAGTTGCTCCCTC
Organism: Glycine soja; assembly: GCF_004193775.1. Taxonomy (NCBI): domain Eukaryota; kingdom Viridiplantae; phylum Streptophyta; class Magnoliopsida; order Fabales; family Fabaceae; genus Glycine; species Glycine soja. The sequence goes on from NC_041011.1 coordinate 15,455,879, forward strand.
GTGGTATAGTCGTGCTTGTTCTTCCTGACTCCCTTCATCAATTGACCACCAAATGAATTGTCAGAATTCATATGTGGTTGCAGCATAGTACATGCATATGGTAATTAAACAAGATCACAACTTCCCTTTTTGAAAACTTTGATCCAAATTAGATATTGGATTAGCATCTAAAGTCATAGTAGTGGCAAAAATAATAACAGATAAAAATCAGATTTCTCCCTGCACATTTGGATTTGAAGGCAACCTTGGGTAGTGGGTACACAACAAATACATACATTGAATTTGTGTAACAAACCAATAAGAACATCCAGTTTTTCTGCATATTCAATATGAAAGGTCCCAAATTAAAAAATGCACATAATACATATTCTACATGATATCACTATGCAACCTCATGGACTCAAATAACTGAGCTGCTTTGATCCAAATTTTACTGAAAATAGCTTATAAAATAGAATGCAGTAATGAAGGATTTATTTAATTTGAGAAAAAAAGAACAGAGGGAAAGGAGGTATATATATCACTTGTGCCACTCATTTGTTGATTGTTAATTTTAGTTATAAATTGGAAAAGAGCTCAGAATTAAGTGATAACAAAATAAAGCTCAGGGGAACAGAATGACAAATGAAATCAGACCAAACCACTCAGTTTAAATCTAAAGTTTTCCCTAACAATAATAGCAATAAAAGAAAATTCATTACCTAGAACCATGATGCAAGAACCCGAAGCAATCATGAGCTCTTGAAGAAAATATAAAATATATTCCTCCACCAGCTCCACTTTGTAGCAGAAGCACAAGTTTCTCCCCTAAGTTAGATGCAGGAGGAAAAGGGGAGAGAAAATAACTGGAAGAGGTATATGTACAACACAAGCAGGTGTTCCCTGAAATGCAAAACAATTAGTTAGAATGAGATTGTGACACTAGTAATTATTCAAATACTAAGACAACGGAAAACAGTTAGTTAGAATGAGATTGGCAATTAAACTCTAACTCTCAAACCTATCTCAAACTCTAATAATCTTTACTAATGGATTCTTCAAAGAAGTAGTTATTGCAGTGAACAATACACCATAACGAGACTAATGGACAATAATTCTATTTTGTAACATAACGCATGGTGAGAAGAATCACAAGCTGAATTTTAATCTTGGAATCCAATTCAATAATCACCCTATGAAGCTTCATGCCCCTTATTAGACGTAAGCTGGCAAGAGAGCCAACAATTCTGCTTTTTAAGGTGAGGAATTTCCCAAATTACCAATAAAACATGCTATAATAGCATCGTAAGACTCATGGACAAGACCACCCACCACATGCAGTAACATGACTAGGCTTGTAAGCACACCTATCTACATTAATTTTAAGGCAATTCTCCCGTTTGATGCTTCAAGGCAATGAGAGCTTCATTCCTAGACGATTCTCTGGATGAGGACAAAGTTATAGGTGATCATATTCACATTACTCAAAATGTGCTGATGGGTAACCATATCTTTCAATAACTTCCAGACAGTAACACCAAAATAAATTCTCCAACTAACAGAACCTTGACCCACATTTTCATATAGTGCCAGAATAGATTAAAAAGTTATTAAATGTTTGGCATCTCATCGGATCAAATTTTATAGCCTCTACATGTTTAACCTTGTTATGACATGAATTTCTCTTTTAACGCACAAGGAAAATAAAATACCAAACTCACGCTTAGTCTCTATGGCTTCTACCTCATCTTCGATCAAATATTTGTAAACACGTAAACAAGCAATCAGCATGCAGTTTATCAATGAGAGTAGCATAAGAATACTGCTTGTTTACTATTTTTTGTTGGAAAAAAAATATCGCTTTGAATTAGATAAAGACCAATATTATAAGTTACCAAAAAAACCCAATGCATTACTTAGAAAGCTATGTCTGACCTGATCCACATTTTCAAGAAAAAGAAATAAAGTTTGGATTTAATATTATTAACTTTTTGTCCAGATGTTGAAAGCGTATCCTTAATCACATTCACATGATGGTCAAAGCCTCTGGCACCAATATTTTAGCATCAGCAAAAAAATAAAAAGAGATCTTTGGTCCATTTCTGCCCATAGATATCGGAATCCAATTACCTGTATTCCCCTTAGCCAACATGCAATCTGAAAATCTTTCAATAGAAAAAAGTGAAAGAGAATCACCTTGGTTAATGCCTAACATAAATATTATCTTTGACAGTAAATGCATGAGTGTCCTGCCCAATCCGCCTGACTTCAATTTATTCATGCTTCAAACAGGGTAAATTAAGTCCTCTTTGTTAAATATGTTTATTTAGTTTCCACAAGCTTGGCTGCATTGTGCAGAGTTTATAAAAAGCTTGGCTGCATTGCACAAGAATTAAAGTTAGTCTTAAAAGCTACTAATGAAAAATACAAGTCCATGGTTGATGAGGCATGACATGAGACAGCTTCAAGGCAAAGTGAAAGCTAAGTGTGCTGTTTGTTGTCCAAACAGACAGCTTCATGACATGAGACAGCTTCAAGAAAAAATAACTAGTCTACTTCCCACTCAGTTCTACTACTAGTCAACACTTACTTTGTTTGCTGTCCAAATTCTTAGGTGAATAAAATAATAATTACCATCTTGTAGAATGTTATGTTAATAATAAATACTAATTGGACTGCAATATTAGAGTTGGATAAATACCTCAATGAACTTTTGAAAACCATGGCCTAGAGGAGATCCATGATACAAAGCATGAGTGCACCCAATAGAAATCATCAATATTCTGAAAATGGCATTCAAGCAAGCATTAGTTGGGAAATTAGCATCTAGAATACAAAGCTTAGCCAATGAGAGAAACTAATGTAGTCCTTCTAAGATAAGTTCTTTGTAAGATAAGTTGAGATTTGACCAAACAGGTATACATAGTCGTTCCTGGTCAAATTCCCAGTTCAATCTAATTTTGACAACTAAGCAGCTTGTTAGAATCCCAAGTTAGAAAATAATGTTACAAATAATGTACCTATACAAAGGGAATTTGCTGCCACCTATTCATATAAAATCCTAAACACAAATTTAAATTGAGTAAAATACAACAGTTTGAGTTAGATACTTTGGAAGTTCATGATGTAACTGCTTATATCAAAGACCTTAATGTGAGGGCACCAAGGATGAAACTCTTTACAACTGGATCAAGGGACTTTTATACCATGTGAACGACCAACTCTCTTAAAAGCTTAACTTATATGTTTTTATTGTTAGACTAAACCTTTTAACCTGTGATGTTGCAAACTACAAAAGAAACACAGGTCATTAACAAAATGCGGAAAATAAAAATTAAATCATACCTCCAGCCAATGCCATGAAGTGTTGTCTTGTTTTGGTTCTTCCAAGCTCTCTCTCTCTTTCTCTCTCTAGATGGTGTATCAAAATGAATTCAAAGAGATGAGCTCAAGGACCAAATACATGTGCAATATATGGCATTCTACCATCAAGAATGCATTTAGTAGCCATTACCACTCATTATTGGTTGTTATAATTCATTAGTGACCATTACCACCCATTAACAGCCATTCAATTTGGCTTCAAAAACTGACGAGCGTTTCAATTTTTCAAAATGTTGGGACCAGAAATTATTACATTCTCCCACTTGATCCAAACATTTTGACTTAATGCTCAATCTTCTTAAGAAATGAATATACGAATCATAGTGATAGTTCCTCTTATAATGAGTAATATCATCCATGTTGATGCAATCCTACCTCCCAATGGCATTGGATAGAAGACTCCAAAAACATTGGGCCAAAGATGCAAGAGAAGGCCCTAGGGTTCTCATGAGCCTTAGGATAGATTTCGGGCCCATGGGCTAAGTATGAGCCCACTTATCATTGTACATATTATATTAAGGTTTCATTAATTTTGGGTCTTGTATTTAGGGCTCCATAATGTAGGTAGGGTACCCTAGAAATATAGGATTTTTCAGCCCTTGTAATTTAGGGCACCTAGACTAGTTTTTGTATTAGGGGTAGTTTTGTAATTTCACATGCACTAAGTGAATATTTGATGTGTGTGGTTGGAAATAAATTTAATTGAATTGGTAGAAGCTCAATCCAATTAAATTTTAGAGGGGGAGGTGAGCATTTGCTTACTACACCCCATTGCCACATCATATAGTCACACTTTGTGCATGTCCTTCATGCTTTACATGCCTCATGACACCCAAGTATACATAGTGGAGAATCTTGGAATTGATCTTGGATTAGTGGGCTGAACCATAACTAAAATTCACTAATCATAATTAGTGAAATTTTGGCTCCAAAGTTTGGCTCCACAAATTCAATTTCAAATTCAAGTGAAATTTGAATTTAAATTTAAATTTCCCTCCAATTTTGTGTGACACTTAGGCTATAAATAGAGGTCATGTGTGTGCATTTTTTAAAAAACTTTGATCATTTGAATATTAACTTCAGATTTCAGAGCTCTTTTCGAGCACAAAATTTCCTGCTCTTCTCTCCCTCTCCCTTCATTCATCTCCTTCTTCCTCCAAGCTCTTATCCATGGTCTCCTATGGTGGTCAGCTTCTTCTAGACTCATCTTCTCCTTGTAGTGGCATCTCCTCTCTCTCTTCCTTCTCCATTCCGCTGCCATTTATCTTCCAAGAAGCAAAGGAATCCATTGATGAAGAAGATCCTAGGCCTACAAGCTCCAATGGAGCTTACATCACATGTATTACAATATGCTCAATTTCCCAAGTAGTATACTCAAAGTGGTAATAAAACTTAATGAATAAACCCAATGTTTATTCTTGGTCCAAAACATAAATTTTCTCAAATAAATCAATGTGCACCTAAATATGAGAAAATATCACAATATAAAAGTTTCAATTTCAACATATAAGTATACAATCATAAAGTGGACCTAAGTCCCATTCTTTCTACATGATCCTTAAATTTAAATGGTGGCATGCCCTTAGTTAAAGGATCAGCGATCATCAACTCAGTGCTTATATGCTCAATGACCACTTTCTTGTCTTTTACTCTTTCTCTAATGGCTAAGTACTTGATGTCGATGTGCTTACTTCGACTTCCACTTTTGTTGTTCTTAGCCATAAAGACAACAACTGAGTTATCACAGAAAATTCTCAAAGGCCTTGAAATAGTATCAACTATCTTCAGCCCATAAATGAAACTTTTAAGCCATACACCATGTGATGTAGCCTCAAAACAAGAGACAAACTCAGCTTCCATGGTAGAAGTAGCAGTCAAAGTCTGCTTAACACTCCTCCATGAAATAGCTCCATCGACCATCATGAAAATGTACCCAAATGTTGATCTACGAGAGTCAACACAACCAGCATGTAATCTTTTGTCCCTTGAAGGTACCTCAACACTTTCTTAGCAGCTTTCCAGTGGTCAATACCTGAATTACTATGATATCTTCCTAACATTCCAACTGCATAAGCAATATCAGGCCTTGTGCATACTTGAGCATACATGAGGCTTCCAACAACTAAAGCATGAGGAATGTTTTTCCTTTGTTCCCTCTCAAAGTCATTCCTTGGACTTTGGTTCAAATTAAGCCTATCACCCTTCACAATGGGAGCAACATTTGGTGAACAATCTTTCATCCGAAATCTCTCTAGAATTTTGTTAATATAGGTTTCTTGTGATAAACCCAAAATACCTCAAGATCTATCTCTATGAATTTTAATGCCGATGACATAAGATGCATCACCCATATCCTTCATGTCAAAATTCTTAGAGAGAAATTTTTTCACCTCATGTAGCAAACCCCGATCATTGGCTGCAAGTAAAATATCATCTACATATAAAACAAGAAAACATATTTTACTCCCACTGACCTTGTGGTATATGCATTGATCCATGGGGTTTTCATGAAAACCAAATGAAGAAATTATCCCATGAAACCTAAGGTACCACTGACGGGAAGCTTGTTTTAAACCATATATACATTTATTAAGCTTGCAAACCAAATGCTCACCACTATTAGAGGAGAAACCTTCAAGTTGTTTCATATAAACCTCCTCCTCTAAATCACCATTAAGAAAAGTTGTTTTCACATCCATTTGTTGCAACTCAAGGTCAAAATGAACAACTAATGTCAAGATTATACGAAGTGAATCTTTCGTAGATATTGGAGAAAAAGTCTCTTTGTAATCTATTCCTTCCTTTTGAGTAAATCCCTTAGCAACAAGTGTTGCCTTGTATCTCTCAATGTTGCCTAATGAATCCCTTTTGGTCTTAAAGACCCATTTACATTCAATGGCCTTTGCCCCATTAGGCATCTTTACAAGGTTCCAAAATTTGTTACTCTGCATGGAATTCATCTCATCCTTCATGGCATCATACCATAAATTTGACTCTTTACAACTCATGGTTTGATCAAAAGTTTCAGGATCATTTTCAGCTCCAATATTATAGTCAGATTCTTACAAATATACAATATAATCACTAGGAATAGCTGATTTTCTTACTCTAGTAGACCTCCTTAATGTTGCATCAACATTTTCTTAGGGATCATGTTGTTCAACTGGTTGTTCATCATTTTCATGAATTTGATGATCAACTTGTTCTACTAGATTATCAACAACAGTTTATGGAATGCCAATCATGTGTTGTTCATCATCCGTTTGAACTTGAGGGGTATGAATTACAACCAATCTTTCATTTGATGTGGAAGGTTGAGACTCTATATAATCAATTTCAGAACCTAAGTCCCTCAATTGATCACTCCCACTGATCAAGTCATTTTCAATAAACTTGGCATTTCTTGATTCCACAATCCTAGTAATATGATGTGGACAATAAAACCTATAACCTTTAGACCTTTCAACATATCCAATGAAATACTCATTAATGGTCCTCAGGTCAAGTTTCTTCTGTTGTGGGTTATATATTCTCACCTCAGAGGATAACCCCAAACGCACATATGTTTCAAACTCGGTTTCCAACCTTTAAACAACTCAAAAGGTGTCTTTGGGACAACCTTGGTTGGAACACACTGTCATCTTTAGTGCTTCAGCCCACAAGGATTTAGGAAGATTGGAGTTGCTAATCATACTCCGCACCATGTCCAATAATGTCTTGTTCCTTCTTTTTGCCACACCATTCTAATTTGGAGAACCAGACATAGTGTATTGGGCAACAATCCCATGTTCTTGAAGAAACTTTGCAAAAGGACCAGGTGCTTCTCCATTCTCAGTATATCTGCCATAGTATTCTCCACCTCTATCTAATCTCACTATTTTTATTTTCTTGCCACATTGGTTCTCAACTTCAGCCTTAAAGACTTTGAAGGCATCCAATGCTTCGTATTTGTTATGAAGCAGATAAACATTCATATATCGTGAATAATCATCTATAAAGGTGATAAAATATTTCTGACCACGTGCATCCATATCTGGACAAAAAATATCAGTATGAATTATTTCTAATATGCTTGAACTCCTGTTAACACCTTTCTTAGATCCAGAATCAATCCACCAGGTGTTAATATTAACACTAACCATATTAGATTCATAACATACTAATGAGATTGATTTACCTTTCTTCTCAAGCCATTTCTGGAATCCGGGGTAATTCTTCTTCGTGTGTCCCTTCTTCTTGCAAAAGAAACACTTTGCCACCTTCTTAATATCAGCTTGAGGTGGTATTTTACCATTCCCCTTCTGATTTACTTGAGATTTAGTTGCTTTGTTCTTCCCATAAGCAGTAGTTAGCAATGTACTTTCACCCATCTCCATTACAAGCCTTTCTTCTTCCTGAACACACATGGTCATTAATTCATTGATAGACCATTTATCTTTATGTGTGTTGTAGGAAATCTTAAACGGCCCATATTCATGCGGAAGGGTGTTCAAAATGAAATGCACTAGGAAGGACTCAAACATATCAACCTTTAGTTTCTTAAGTTGAGCTCAAATATCTCGCATTTTCTTGATGTACTCACGCACACCTTTCACACGGGTGAGCTGAAGAGAAGAGAACTTCATGATCATGATGTTTGCTAAAGTCTTATCTGAAGTGATGAACTGGTCATCAATGGCCTTAAGCAAGTCTCAGACCTTTTCATGTTGGTCAACAGAACCACGTATCCCAGCCAAAATTTTGGTCTTAATGAACATCACGCTGAGCCAGTTGGATCTCTCCCACCGCTCATATAGTGCAACGTCAGCTAGGCTACGTTCATCAGTGATTGCAGGTGGTTCGTCTTTCCTTATATCATAGTTTATGTCCATCCACCCCAATTGCAGAAGAATTCTCTCCTTCCATATCTTCTAGTTATCTCCTTTGAGTTCGGGAACATCACATTGAATATCAGAAAAACTAATAGTTTGAGAAGCTGCAAAATTCAAAGGCTTATGTCAAAATTTGAGGTGTGACACCCTCTACCCCGACATATAAATAAATAAAATATATAAAAATATCGGTAACCAAATTCACACGGGTAAAAGGTTCACATTCACTTCACTATTATCAATTAAAACTTATTAATAATATATTCGGCTCAAAACAAGGCCTTCAAAATTTACAAAAATATTTTGTTAAATCAGTGAGATAAATTAAAATAGACTAGCATTAGGCAATTAATATAAAACTTATGTCCCACTGTCACATCCTATCAGAGCATTGTGTCCCAACGTCCTTCAGCACAAGGTTCCTTTAAGCATTTCACCTAGTCATCTGCTCCCCCGAACACAAGGTTCAAGATCATCACAGTATCCAAACACAAACAGCAAACCGGGAGTGAGCTATCACATTCCTAACTATTAGAGAGAAACAAAACAACATATAGTAGCCAAATACAATTTACTTAGCATATCTCACATTATTTTATCACTTTGTCATTCAAAATTCACTTTTCATCCATCAATCACACTTTTCAATCATCAATCACATAACACAAGAATCACATGTTCTAATCAAGACATAATAACACCTCAATTTCATAATAAACAATTAACAAGCGCATGAGACAATTATGCTAAGACTCAAGCCTACATGCAATGTGATACCATGTCAGTGAAAAACCACCCTGGGGCGCTTAGGAGTACATAACAAGACACACCACACAATGGGTTTGTCAGGTCACTCTCACTAAGTAAGATCACAGGGAGACCAGTCAGGGTCACGATGTTTTGCGAGAATGATCCAACCATATGGGATCAGCATAGGCTTAAAGGAGCACTCAAACCCGGTGGCCCCCAAGGCCTACACTCCGAAGAGTTCGTCAGGGCCTCTCCCTCCTGATTCAGGTCCAACCCCTAAAATCATTTTAGCACACAGACACTGCTAGTGAATTATACAATACCCACGACCTCACACTCGTGTCTTAAGCACGTACAGCATATTGCGCTACAATTTAACACTGGTTTCTAAATAGGAACCTACCCTTTCTCTTTAACACTGGTTCCTAAATAGGAAACCTACACTTTCTCTTTAACACTGCGCATTTACACTTTTCTCAAGATAACACTGGTTGGGTTATTGTACAATTCACAGCTTACAACACAAATAATGTCACATCAAGAGTTAATCACACACTTATTCACAACCAAAACTCATTCACAATTTCACATCTCATAATGTCACAATCCACCATCACATGTTTTCACATATCTCACAATTCAACACATGTTCTACTTTACACTTTTACTCAATCTCAATAACAATATTATAATCTCAAGGCAACATATTATTCCATAATTCATCACATATTTCATTTATAAACACTGCTCATGAATTATACAATACCACGACATCACACTCATGTTTCAAACATGTTTAACACAATTGCACTACAATTTAACACCGGTTCCTAACTAGGAAACCTACATTTTCTCTTAAACACTGCATGTCAACGCTTTTCTCAAGATAACATTGGTCGGGTTATTGTATAATTCATAGCTCACAATATAATTATTGTCACATCAAGTGTCAAACACACACACTTATTCACAATCAAATATCATGCCCACAATTTAACATCTCATAACATCACATCAATCATCTCATTTTTACATGTATCTCACAAATTGACACATTCAACTTTGTACTACTCAATTTTCACTATAATATTATAATATCATTATAATAACTTATTACACCTTATAACTCATACACATCACACAATAATAATATTTGCATGATACAAAACATATATATGTATATGTATATAGTAAATTAAACTACATTGTTTTTTATCAAAGGATTTCTATAACAATTAATTTAATATTACGTCAAAAGAAATTATCACTAGACATTAACCTTACCATTTTCTTTAATTTATTATTCTAGTATTACAATAATTATATACACATAACATGTTGATCATCGTCGTAGAAAAATTAGAGCAAGATAATAATTTATATAAAATAAGTCATTGAATAATATTATTTAAAATATAATTTACGTTAATAAAAAGAGCTTAATTTTTCCAAGGAGTTCACACTCAACACAAAAACACATCAATTTCATAGCAATTTCTCATTGGGACATCAACTGATTCATCAAACATATATAATTCACTGTAATAATTAAAAGGATAAAATGAAAATTGCAAAAACACCCAAAAACTCATTCCAATTGATATCTCTAAGGATCCCTACACATGTTCTCACTAATTCCCAATTGTGAATAACTCATCCCTTACCTCTAAGCGGGCTCACGTGTCTTCAGCCAGCGATAACAACATCTCTAGCGGTTCCGTGAGATTCCTCCAATTTTTTTTTCTAATTGCTCCGATAGAGTTCCCAAACGTCAAAAAGACAGAGAAGGGATTGAAGCCTCCACTTGTACTGTCATCATGCGATTTATTTTTCTCCCTCCACAAATATTATCTCGCAAATCCCAACGGTGAAAGCGTGCTAAATTCCAACGGTTAACGAAACCAGGATCGTAGTTTTTCCGAGATAGCTCTCGGTTTCTGCGGGAAAGGAAAATACTACAATGTGAGGGGTATTTCTCTTAGCTCAGGCACAATATCGAAATTCCCAACGGTGAGAATTCTCGGAATGGAGTTGCGAACGTGGTGCCCAAATTTCACAGCGATCCAATGGTGAATGAGTCCGAGATCTTCATTTTTCTGAGACAGGTTAGGTGGCCTACGGAAAAAAGAGAGGATTTTGGGAGAAGAGAGAAAAAAATGAAATTGTGAGGCAGAGGAGGCTGAGGAGTCAGTCTGAAACTGACATATCATGTTGCTATTTATAGTTAGGGGCATTTCGACCTATTATTTACTCTATTTATTTATTTATTATTTATTATTTTATAAAAGCAAACTTTATTTTATTCTCTATCAAACAAATAAATAAAATACCCTTTTTATTTTCTCTCAAATCATTATTTTAATTAATAATTATATCTCCTTATTTATTTATAAAATCTCATCATTATTTTTAAAATTCTATTTATTTATAAATAAAAATTGTTTTTAATCTAGTTTATGAAAATTTGGATGTTACATGAGACATACTAATCTTAATTGTATCTTTTACCAATGTAAACATACCGTAAAATTGAATCTTGTGACATAAAAATTGCCTATGGGCTAAATTTTTAATTCAATAAGAAACAATTAAACCTTATGATAGAATAATCAAATTACATGCTTAAATTCATGATTTACGGGTACAACATGATAGAATAATCAAATTTCTATCGCAAATATTTACTTTATGATAAAATCGACAAATTATACATACCTCATGATGCTTGTGGGTAAACAATGAAAAATAATGTCATTTTATCCCAATTAATTATATAAATATAATAAAAATTCTCGTGGGATAAAATTCATTATATAAGTATAATTAATTACAATATTATGTCTAATTCCTTGTATGATCTTTAACCAACTTAATATATAATTTTAATCAAAATATGGATGTTGTGGCTAGTCCATAATTAATCAAAATTATAAAGATCACTTAGACATAAAACTTAATCATATGAGAATAAATCATATTATCATTTCAAGATTAAGATATAATATAATTATGAATAAGATTCTCATATAATTTCATAATTGAAACATAATATTTGATTTCATACATATATGCATAGAATAAAATTTTCCAGAATATATTCAAGCATAAATTAAATCAAAATTCCATAAATTGTAAAGCAGAATAAGTATATAAGGTATGAAAACGATTGCTTATCAAAAAGGCTTTATTGATTCAGTGGTTTGCACATACTACAACATTCTACATGGGTTCAACACCCAGCTAGCCCAAAACATGAGATTTTTCATTTTTTTAACACTATTCATCATCTTCAACCTCTAGCACGTCAACCCCACCCATATGCAGACCCGGTTGGTTCTCAGTCATTTGGACACCATTTTAAGAAACAAGGCCCTTCATACCATAAGAAACACATGTCATTAACAAAATGCGGAAAATAAAAATTGAATCATACCTCCAACCATTTCCAGGAAGAGTTGTCTTGTTTTGGTTCTTTCAAGTTCTCTCTAGATGGTGTATCAGAATGAATTCAAAGAGATGAGTTCAGGGACCAAATACAGGTGCTATATATCGGCATTCTACCATCAAGAATGCATTTAGTAGCCATTACCACTCATTATTGGCTGTTATAATTCATTAGTGGCCATTACCACCCATTAACAACCATCAATTTGGCTTCCAAAAATGAAGAGCGTTTCAATTTTTCAAAATGTTAGGACCAGAAATTATTACATTTATACGTAAACAAAACTCAAAGGGAACATCTACAACTTATTTTAACACACATTATATACAATAAGCTTTGAATGCACCTACTTTTCAACCTAATAAGTACTAATTAAACCTGATATTTCTGAATCTTATGAACTCTTAATTGCATTATTGCAATGCACACCATACACAAAGACTAATAAGCCAGAACAAGATCCAACTTTTGTCAATACTGAGGATCAAAGCTATATGATGTTGTCAGTCCCCTCATCAAACAGGTATAAGCCTAAGTTAAGTCCAAGGAATTAGTATTTTAACAATTTCTCCAAGAGTCATATATGTTTGCACAAATTGTTAGTTGAATCTCATCAAAAGGGAAAGCTAGACTTTTAGTCTCCAATAAAGATTAAATATTTCGTAGACAGAACGGATGCCTTGTTGCATTTACATAGTTCCATCATACTTCCAACCCTAATCGAGTTTCTTTGAAATGCAGCAAGCTATATGGTTGCACAAAGAACAAGAGTGCAGATACAACCAAATTCAAAGAGGGGCACCACAAAGCCCTCTTACCTCAGAGACTATGTATAAGAAAGAAAGGGAGAAAGGAAGATGACCTGGAAGCTGACCCGCAACAGTGATGGAGAATGGTCGACGACAACGATGACACTGCTGGTGTGCTTCACGATGACACTGCTGGTGTGATTCACGACGACAACCAACTTAGAGAGACAAAGCTTAAGGGCACAACAGTACTCAGGTAGTGCAGGCTAGCTAGACTACGAGAGTACGCAAGGGAAAGAATAAATTTACCAGCATACAAAGATGGTCATTATAAAACCCGTTATTGGGTAATCCAGTTCAACGACGATGCCTATTAAACCCGTTGTTGACATCATTTTCGGTAAAAACGTCATTGAAATAAAGCGCATATTTACTAAAATGCCACCGCCTGTTAAACAACAACGTTTTTCGGACCACCGTCCTTGAAAGCGGGTCCTAGATGCAAGAGTTTGTAGTAGTGAATATTTTATATTACATTCTATAACTATTTTCTTTTACATTTTACATATCATTCAATTTTTTCATATTAGTAATTTCTAAATTCTAATATATATTTTGCTCTATAAATATTTCACATCAACAAAGTTCATGATCTAAAATTATTTTTCCAACTAATCTATAAAAAAATATGTTGGTTAAAAAAAGTTGAAATTTATTTATTTTTCAAATTAGTCTGTGAAAAATATATTTCACTTCAACTTTAACTATTGCAAATATAATTTTTATTTACTATCTCCAATATTACATATCACAAAATGCAATTTTTTTTACATTAAATTAGTTTAAACAAATTTTATATTGATTAAATTTATTTAATTAATATTTTTAATTTTAACCTAATTTGCACTTTTTAATATACTCCAACAAGAAACTCCACTCCATGTAGCGATACGGGAAAATATGATTTCAAAATTCATTAATATTTTACAAGAGGGGAACTTATACACCATACATAATTTAAGAATTGTCTCAGCAAATGATGCATATAAACCTGTCAAAGGAATATTTAAATGATTATTTTTGCTTACTACCGTTGTCAAGAAAATCAGTAGCATATCCATTAGCATTCCTCTACACTATTTTGAGTTTGGTTCAATGGAAACTCTAGCTCGAAGGATGGATGATAGAGCAGTCTTAGCAAGTACAACATTAATTTTTTTGCAAATTCATAACTAATTTATGTCACTCTAACATATCTCATATTTTGTTTAAATAATAATTTTGTACAATTCATTAATTTATATTTCTTTGCATAATATGTGTGTGTGTGTGTGTGTGTGTGTGTGTGTGTGTGTTCTAAATAAATGGATGGTTAAATTATACTTAACGTTTACATTAAATGATTTTCATATGCATTTCACTATGGAAATTGAAATTATTTTTCTAAATTTAAGTTTTATATTAAGATATATATATATATATATATATATATATATATAATCTTTAAATAACATTTAAATAAAAATTGATCCATAATTTCCTATCTATTTATTTTTATATTAGCATGTTTATTTAATTTGATATTTATTTATTTATTTTAGATGTTTCTTTACTTTCTTAAGTATTATTTTCAATTAAACTTATTTAATAAATAAATAATTTTAATTCAATGTAGTCTATATCATACTTTCTGCTTACAATAATTTTATTATATTTTATTTACTATAGTAATTTTAATTTACTAACAATAATATTTTAATAATATTTTTTAGATGAGTATTCAATCAACTCAACTTCAAGTACAAGAATCAATATCATTCTAGACAATCCTGATTTTGAAAAGTTCAAATAGAGTAAAATGAACTTCCTTCCTTTATTTTATTTTATTATACACATTTTGTAACATTCAACAAAAAATTGTTAGTTTATTCTAATTCTTTGATTGATGTAGCTAAAAAATTATAAATTTCATTTTAAATAACTACTTTGTAGAAAAAATGGAGCAACATCAAATAAAAGAACTATCTTCTCCAAATTCTACCAACATTGATCTTGACTAGAGAATGTCAAAAAATAGAAGATCTTTGCAAGATATAATGTCCATGAGATGGGTATCAAAATCAAATGTATGCAACCCTATCATGACCTTCATGTTAATAATATTCAATAATATTTTATTTTTTCTTAGTTTTAACATATATAAAATAACATGATAATGTGTTCACAATTCATGCAACAATAAATGAGATCGATGGTTCGGTTGAATTTTGAATTATGTTGCATGTGAGAGATGCCAAAAGAAATTTATAAAAGAGGGAAATCAATACACTTGCAGAGAATGCAGACAGTCATCCAAGTACCCAACAAGGTTTAATGTTTTGTATATAATGAATTATTTTTTATAACATAATTAAATAAATATTAAAAACTTTAAAATCTTGTTTGGTTCAAGATAAAATTGAAAGTATATGATGACACCAGTGTAGCAACATTCACAATTTTCGATTGAGATGCGTAAGAAATTCTAAACACAAAAGCATTTGAACTCCTTCACACCCAAAATGCAAATAAGGCTAACATACCCCCATATTAAATACCTTTTACAAACACACTTTCATCCACTAATTAATATTTTTATGAAAAAAGGAGTCCACTTCAACACAACAAATATCATTGGATGAGTCAGGTGAAGAACTAATTATAAGTTGAAACCCAAAGCTACAAGCATCCAACAAGTCAAAAGGTGCATCTTCATCATCTAATGAAGAAGTTTATCAAATCTCACAAAGTCCATTAGGAAAGAAAGAAAATAAACAAATTGTTAGAAATCAAAGTCCAAAGCTACAACTATTCAAGAAGTTAAAAGATGCATCTTCATCATCAAAAGAAGAAGAAAATCTTTTAAAAAGTGTGAAAAAACAATCTATGATAAGTAAAAGCTCAAAGCTACCAGCATCAAATAAGTTAAAAGATGCATCTTCATCATTAAATGAAGTTTATTCAATCTTTGAAAGTCCATTAAGGAGAAAGGCGAATAAACAAGTTGGTCTGACATCCTTTGATGAAGAGTTAATCTTACTTTAAGTTTAAAATGGATCACACCAAAGAAAACAAAATTCAACAACAGGTCACCGGAAAAAGGAAATAAATACAAAAGGTCTATTTAAATGAACAATTTTCAATGTTTATTTACATCATTTTTATGCTTTTTACCATTATGGTTGACTATTTTTTCTCTCATTAAATATATTTCTTAGACTGCTTTATCATGTCAATTTCACTTTATTCTAATATTGCTCTTATCAAATTTATACATAATTCTTACTTTTATCTTCAGGTTAATCAACTTTTGTTGAGTGGCCAGCCTCCAATTTTAGAATATTCCCTTCTACATATATTGATAAATAAAAAATATCTTAATTTGTACAATTTTTTTTATCTCCTTTAACGAAAAATAATATAAAATATAATTGACAATTATATTTTTAAATTTAATTTATCAAACAAATAATTTATATAAATATTTCTTTAATTATTTATCAACCCGCGCAACACGCGGGTTTGTGTCTAGTGTAATATGACTATAAGTATTTGTGCATGTCTTTGTCTGAGGCACATTCTCCACAAGTATGCCAATGAGGATGTCTCACTAGGACTAGATGTGGACCACATAATGATCGAAGACTCTGTTGTGGTACTCCACTAGGTGAAGGTTTTTTTTGCATTTAAAGATGATACTGACTTGTATATATGAATCATTTATATTAAATCAAACTCACTAGGATGTCTCACTAAAACGAATGTTATTTTTTACACAACATCAGTTTGTTTTTGCATATTTTACCTTTTCTGGTTTATTTCTTACTTTACAACATCAATTTTTTTTTACATCAATTTTTTTATAACCGATTTTAACATTAATACTTTTAAGCTTGGTTCAAAACCGATGTTAAATGCCCAAAATAAATGATGTTAAAAGCATTTTTTCTAGTAGTGTGTATTGACATTATTGTTTTCATTACTTTAAACATTTCTTTTATTTGATACTAATTATTCAATTATTTTGGGCAAAATTTGAATTGCCTGAAAACTATGTGGACTAGTTATGTTTTTCAATTTGTAAGTTTGAGGTAATTTAAAAAAAAAAAACAGACAAGATATTAAAATAAATTACAAAAAAACAACATTGGTTTTTAGAAAAATCAATGTTGTGAATGCATGACAACATCCGTTCTTCTAGAAACAAATGTTGTTGAGCAGAAAACAACATCGATTTTAAAAGTCATTAATAATTAACCGATTTTAAAAGACTATTTTCTAGTAGCGATTCCATTTACAATCAAGTGTATCTCTATATTTAGTTAATAACTAGATGTTTACCCAGGTGTTGCGCAGTTTATGAATGTATCTCAATATTTAGTTAATTTTGTTAACAGTGAAAATAAAAAATAATGTCAACTTGTACAATTTTACCTTATTTTCTATGTTCATTGTTAGTGTTGAGTTGTGACTGAAATCCATATGGAAGTTTATTCTGTTATTTTTTTTGTTTTGTCCTCTACTTATATAAGGCAAGGATGCTCTGTATTTAGAATAAGCTTCCACTTGTGTATTGCATCAGTAATAATAAAGGCTCTCTATTTTCCCTCCCGTGGATGTAGCCTTGATCAAAGGTGAACCACGTAATTCTGTGCGTTCTTTCTCATCTCTCTCTCATTCATTTTGCTGCAACATCTGTGTATATGACATTTCTGTTCTACTGCATCTCCTGCTACTGTTCTTGCTTGTTCTTCATCACTTCCATAACAAACTAGTATCAAGAGCTCAAGTTGTGATCAAGGGAATTCAAGATTCTCGTCTGAATACGAAGATCAAGTTGTGGGGAGTCTTGTTTCTGGTCCTTTCGCTGCTTCTTTGTGATCAAGAACACTCAAGAAATCATGTCAAACATAATCAAGATTAAGAAATTCAATGGAAAGAACAGCTTCAATCTGTGGCACATCAAGATGCGTGCTTTGTTGAAGGAACAACGTGTTTGGGCTCTTGTTGCTTTTGCATCTGTGAAGAAAGAAGTGACTTCTGAATCAAAAGAAAAGGCCTCTGTTTCAAAGACTGAAGAACTTGCAGAACAAGAAGAAAAGGCTCACTCACTAATTTTGCTTTCTTTGTCTGATGAAGTTTTATATGAAGTTGCAAATGAAGAAACTGCAAGTGGCTTATGGCTCAAGTTGGAAAAGCTGTATATGACTAAGTCAATTTGCAACAAGCTCTTCTTGAAGAGGCGTCTATTTGGTTTACACATGAATAAAGGTACATCTCTTAAGGATCATCTTGATGAATTAAATTCTATTTTGATGGAATTAAGAGATATAGATGTTAAGATAAATGATGAAGATGCTGCCATGATTCTGTTAGTCTCTCTACCACCATCATATGACAGCTTTGTCAATTTTCTTAGTGTTGGTAAGGAATGTGTCACCATGGAGGAGGTGAAATCCAGCTTATACTCGAGGGAACTTCGATCTAAAGCATCTGGAAATTTTGAAGAATCAAATGGATCTGATCTTGTTGTCTCTAACTATAACACGAACATCAAGAAAAAGGTGTTTGAAGGAAAAATGAAGACTCATGTCAATCCAAAGGATATCTATAACTACTACAAGGAGCCAGGTCATTGGAAGAAAGATTGTCCTAAGAAAAAGGGCAAACCATCTGCTGTTGTTGCCAAGGAAGGTTCCACATCTGAAAATGAGCTTGTTCTCTCAGTTGATAATCATCACCAACATTTTGAAAATCAATGGATATTAGACTCTGGCTGTTCCTTTCATATGTGTCCTAACAAAACCTGGTTTGACACCTATGAAGAGAAATCGGGTGGAAATGTCTTCATGGGAAATGATGTCTTATGCAAGACAATTGGAATTGGCACAATAAAAATCAAGATGCATGATGGAATTATCTGAACACTCACTAAAGTTAGGCATGTTTCAGAGCTGAAGAAGAACCTAATCTCTATAGGTATTATGGATGGAAAGGGGTTCAAATGCAGCACGGAAATTGGGGTCATGAAAATTCAGAAAGGCTCTACAATGGTGATGAAGGGTATAAAAGGGGGTAATATCTATATACTTCAAGGTACAACATGTGTTGAGGATGGTCTAAAGCAAATCACACCACCAAAGGAACTCTTGATTACATTCATGCTGACTGTTGGGGGCTTGCAAGAGTACCTTCTCTAGGTGGTGGAAGGTATTTTCTGTCCATAATTGATGACTACTCAAGAATGACATGGATCTACATCATGAGTCAAAAGAGTCAAGCTTTCAAATGCTTCAAAGAATGGAAAGCACTGATTGAAAAACAAACTGAAAGGAAAGTTAAAAGACTCAGAACTGATAATGGCTTGGAGTTTTGCTCAACAGAATTTAACAAATTCTGCAGAGATGAAGGGATTGCTAGACAACTTACTGTTAGGAACACTCCTCAGCAAAATGGAGTTGTTGAACAAATGAACAGAACACTCCTAGAAAGAACAAGATGTCTGCTATCCAATGTTGGTCTCAACAAAAGTTTTTGGGGAGAAGCTATCAATACAACTTGTTTTTTGATCAATAGAACACCCTTTACTGCTATAGGACTTAAAACTCCTATTGAAATTTGGAATGGCAAAACAACAAACTACTCAAACCTAAGAGTATTTGGCTGCAATGCTTATTATCATGTCAATGAAGAAAAGCTGGTACCTAGATCAAGAAAGGGTTTGTTCATGGGTTATGGTGATGGGGTGAAAGGCTATAGGATCTAGTCACCCTCGAAAAAGAAAGTTCTTCTCAGCAGAGATGTAATTTTTTATGAATCCCATCTATTTCATCCTAAGCTTGAGGTTCAAATTGTTGGAACATAGAGGTGCCATTCTCCTCAAGAAAATGATGTAGAATCTATAACCAAAGACTCAGAAAAAAGGGGTCATTCCAAAACATCTCCTGTGGTTCTTCAAGAAGGTGAGAAATCAAAAGATTCCAGTGCAAATGAGTCTCATTTGGCTGCTGAACCGGATCCTCCACAGCTCAATTCTGGAATCAATCAGAGACCAAAAAGGGTCACTAAACCTCCTGAAAGATATGGTTTTGAAGACATGGTTGCCTATGCATTACATGCAGCTGAAAAATAGATTCAAATGAACCAGCCACTTACCAAGAAGCTATCAATCATCTTGAAGCTCAAAATTGGTTGTTAGCTATGAAAGAGGAAATGGAATCTTTGTATAAGAATCAGACCTGGAAACTTGTTGAACTACCTAAAGGAAGACATGTTGTAGGTTGCAAGTGGATATTCAAGAGGAAACATGATCTTTTAGAAAAGGAAGGGATAAGATACAAGGCTAGGTTAGTTGCCAAGGGATTCAGCCAGAAAGAAGGAGTAGATTTCAACGAAATCTTTTCTCCTATGGTTAGACATACATCCATCAGGGTTCTGCTTGCTATAGTGGCAAACCAAGATCTGGAACTTGAACAACTTGATGTCAAGACTGCTTTTCTCCATGGAAGATTGGAAGAAAATATTCAAATGAAACAACCTGAAGGGTTTGAAGTTCAAGGAAAATAAAGGTATGTTTGTCAATTGTAGAGGTCCTTGTATGGATTGAAATAATCTCCAAGGCAATGGTACATGAGGTTTCACAGCTTTATCACCAGCCAAGGATTCAAGAGAAGTCTCTATGACTGTTGTGTTTATCACAACAAGGTGGAGGATGGATCAATGATCTATCTTCTACTCTATGTAGATGACATGCTTATTGCGGCAAAAAGCATGTGTGATATACAAAATTTGAAGATCCTCCTAAATGGTGAATTTGATACGAAAGATCTAGGGGCTGCAAAGAAAATCTTAAGAATGGAGATCTATAGGGACAGGACTCAGAAAAGGCTATTTTTGTCTCAAAAGGATTACATTCAAAAGATAGTTGTGAGGTTTGGAATGGCTGATTCTAAACCTATCAGCACTCCCCTTTCAGAAAAAAGAGAAGTTGTCTGCTGTGATAAAGGTTCAAGCTCAGGCTTATCAGAACTATATGTCAAAGGTTCCATACTCAAGTGTTGTTGGAAGTCTCATGTATGCCATGGTCTGCACTAGACCTGACATTGCTTATGTTGTTAGCATGGTCAGTAGGTTCTTAAACCAACCTCAAAAGGAACATTGGAAGGCTGTGAAGAGAATCTTCAGATATCTTAAAGGGACTACAGATGTAGGTTTGATCTATGGATCTCACTCAGATTGCTGCCTCACTGGCTATTCTGATGCAAATTTTGCTGCTGATCTGGTCAAGAGAAGGTCCCTAATAGGGTATGCTTACACCCTTGGTGGCTGCTTGGTGATTTGGAAGGCAACACTTCAACCTTCTGTTGCCCTCTCAACTACCGAGGCTGAATTTATGGCTCTTACTAAAGCTGTAAAGGAAGGAATTGGCTGAGAGGTCTGATAAATGATCTCGGAATTAATCAAGAATATGCTAACATCTACTGTGACAGCCTTAGTGCTATATGCTTGGCCAAGGATCAGGTTCATTATGATATAACCAAGCATATAAATGTTAGATATCACTTCATTCGGTCAGAAAGAAGAATCAAAGTTCATAAGATTAGCACTCTGCACAATCCTGCTGATATATTCACAAAGCCAGTTCGAAAGAGCAAGTTTGATCACTACTTAAGCCTGCTCAATGTAGATTGTTGGGGTTAAGATCATGTGTGTTTGGAGGGAGCAATTTGAGTTTTATATGGATGTTAGTTCAAGGTGGTGAATTGTTGAGTTGTGACTAAAATCCATATGGAAGTTTATTCTGTTATTTTTTTTGTTTTGTCCTCTGCTTATATAAGGCAAGGATGCTCTGTATTTAGAATAAGCTTCCACTTGTGTATTGCATCAGTAATAATAAAGGCTTTCTGTTTTCCCTCCCGTGGATGTAGCCTTGATCAAAGGTGAACCATGTAATTCTGTGCGTTCTTTCTCATCTCTCTCTCTCATTCATTTTGCTACAACATTTGTGTGTATGACATTTCTGTTCTGCTGCATCTCCTGCTGCTATTCTTGCTTGTTCTTCATCACTTCCATAACAGTTAGCCAATGTTTAAAATTTGAAACTACACCACTATGTGTTGGTGTAGGCTTAGAATCCCTTTATAAGGTTGTAAGTTGTGAGATTGATTTAAAAAATAAAAGAGCAATCGAAAAAGTTATGTATTATTGTGGGTATGTTTGCATTATTTCCATTTTGCGTGTGAAGGAATTCGGAAGCCCTTCTATTTAGAAGTTGATGAACATATCGATCAAACATTTTAAATGTTGCTACACTTGTATCCAGAGAAAGCAGAAATTCGAAAATGGTGACGATAAAAAATCAAACTTTCACTCCATTTAAAGTAGAGGCGTGACTTTTCGGTAACTTGCATAAGCTGAAATGGTGCCTTAATTTTTTAAACCATGATGCAACTCCACTCACCCACGTATTGAATCTTCAGTACACGCCCACTCCATGAGTGACACATATGCAAGAGTAATACGTGTGTGTTGCACTCGCCTGTAGCAAAAGACAAAATGAAACATTTGTCTTCAATGCATCCTCCAACGATCAGAAAAGGGCAGAATCGTCATATATAAGGACATCATCCACCTGACACGTCTAATTTTGCTTGCAAGATCAAAAGCTTGTCCACCCCAGACAACTTGATAGAAGAAGCCTAAACAACACTGGTCCAAGCTGGGGGAGCTTGACATGCCTCACAAACCTGCAACTCTTACACTAGTCGAGGTTACCACCCTCGACACCGAACAATCTCCCTTGACACAAGACAATTTCCCTTGACACTAGATGATGGAAGCTTGCTTGTGGAGCTTCTATGGGGGCTGGATCTTTGAGCTTCAATGAGGTCCTTCAATGGAGATTTTCCACCATGGAGATGCAGTGGAAGGCAAAGTAGAAGAGGAGAGGGGAGGCACCATCCACTAAGGAATAAGCCATGGAAGAAGGAGCTTCGCCACCAAGAATGTGCCTTGGATAAGAAGCTTGGAGAGGATGCTTTAATGGAGGAAAAGAAAGAAAGAGAGGAAGAGAGAGTTGGGAGCACAAAATTGATGAAGGAAAAGGGGGAGAAAAGTTGAACTTTGAGTTGTGTCTCACAAGACTCTCATTCATCAAAGTTACAACAAGTGTTACACATGCTTCTATTTATAGACTAGGTAGCTTCCTTGAGAAGCTTTCTTGAGAAAACTTCCTTGAGAAGCTTCTTTGAGAAAACTTCCTTGAGAAGCTAGAGCTTAGCTACACACACCCCTATAATAACTAAGCTTACCTCCTTGAGAAGCTTCCTTGAGAAGATTCCTAGAGAAGCTAGAGCTTAGCTACACACACCTCTCTAATAGCTAAGCTCACCTCCTTGAGATGAGAAGCTAGAGCTTAGCTACACACCCCTTATAATAGCTAAGCTCACCCCATGACAAAATACATGAAAATAAAAAAGAAGTCCCTACTACTAAGACTACTCAAAATGCCCTGAAATACAAGGCTAAAACAGAATGGCCAAAATACAAGGCCCAAAAGAAGGAAAAACCTATTCAAATATTTACAAAGAAGAGTGGATCCAACCTTGGCCCATGGGCTCAGAAATCTACCTGAGGTTCATGAGAACCCTAGGGCCTTCTTTAGTAGCTCTAGCCCAATCCTCTTGGATTCTTCTATCTAATACCCTTGGGGGGTAGGATTGCATCACTAGACAACCTCTTTCGCTGACAGGCCGGCTTAGAGATTGGGGGGCTTATGTACTATCTAGGGTCCACAAAACACACGTGACAAGCAATGTGGCCCTCAAATACAAACGTTAGCCCTCCATGTTAGCCCTGCCTCATGAGCATGGACGTTCCACGCTTAGCAGGCGGGCTCCCAAACTGACAGGTTATCTCTAAGTACCCATTATTTGAATATGTTGTGACCTCTTTATCTTGTGGCAGGTATTCAATTATCTATAAGGTACACATTATCTGTAAGCTACAATTATCTACAAGCTAGTCATTATATGCAAGGGTTGGTACAACACCGTAACAATCCCAGCAAATAAGGACCCGCAGCTTCCACTCCACTCTATAAGTACCAGGTTCTATCTCACCCTTTTACAAAATTTATTCTCACCTAACTCTCGTACTTACTTCAGTGTCGAAGTCCTTTATTTTGCAGGTCTCCCCTCTTGACCTTAACAAAGGCTACTTTTAGTCTGACGTGCGAGATCTTAGAGCCTTCCTTGGCCACGTCCACCCTGACGAGGGACAACTCTAGATTTTAGTAAGTACATGATGGAAGCTTGCTTGTGGGGCTTCTATGGAGGCTGGATCTTTGAGCTTCAATGAGGTCCTTCAATGGTGATTTTTCACCATAGAGATGCAGCGGAAGGCAAAGGAGAAGAGGAGAGGGGAGGCACCATCCACTAGGGAATAAGCCAAGGAAGAAGGAGCTTCACCACCAAGAATTGCCTTGGATAAGAAGCTTGAAGAGGATGCTTTAATGGAGGAAAAGAAAGAGAGAAGGGGGGAGCACGAAATTGAAGGAATAAAAGAGGGAGAGAAGTGGAACTTTGAAGTATGTCTCACAAGACTCTCATTCATCAAAGTTGCAACAAGTGTTACACATGCTTCTATTTATAGACTAGGTAGCTTCCTTGAGAAGCTTTCTTGAGAAAACTTCCTTGAGAAGCTTCTTTGAGAAAACTTCCTTGAGAAGCTAGAGCTTAGCTACACACACCCCTCTCATAACTAAGCTCACCTCCTTGAGAAGCTTCCTTAAGAAGATTCCTAAAGAAGCTAGAGCTTAGCTACACATACCTCTCTAATAGCTAAGCTCACCTCCTTGAGATGAGAAGCTAGAGCTTAGCTACACACCCCCTATAATAGCTAAGCTCACCCCCATGACAAAAAACATGAAAATAACAAAAAAAAGTCCTTATTACAAAGACAACTCAAAATTCCCCGAAATACAAGGCTAAAACCCTATACTACTAGAATGGCCAAAATACAAGGCCTAGACGAAGGAAAAACCTATTCTAATATTTACAAAGATAAGCGGGCTCATACTTAGCCCATGGGCTCGAAATCTACCCTAAGGCTCATGAGAACCCTAGGGCCTTTCCTTGGATCTCTAGCCCAATCTACTTGGAGTCTTCTAGCCAATGCCCTTGCGGGGTAGGATTGCATCATTCCCTCCACCTTGGAATGGATTTGACCTCAAATCCCGAGGTTCTTCATACTCAGGGCTCCTTCCCTCAACACCTGTAAAAAGAACAAAAACACATGTATTAGTGGTGTTTGGTATGTTGAAGTAAGGTAAGGTCTGAAAACCCATTTCCTGGGCATCTTCCCATGAAGGAACATGGTTTCTCATCAACTCAATGAGTGGTGCTACAAGTATAGAAAAATATGGGACAAACCTTTCGTAAAAGTTTGTTAAGTCATGGATGCCCCAAATTTTTCTTATACTTGGTGGAGTGAGCCACTCAGGAATGACCTTTATTCTCTTAGGGTTCATGGGAACCCGTTGATCACTATTTGAAAAATTAAGAAAAGTAACGCAATAAAACATACCTTTTTCTGTATTTTCATATTGATTATTCCTACCAAAAAGTATGACAAACCTAAGGTGTCCCATATGAGTACCTAAGTTTGTATTGAAACTAAAAATAAGAACAAACCTACCTAATGGGTCCCTATGTACACACACCATGAAGATGTTAGGTGTACGAGTGATTTTACAAAAGAGGGTTGCACCACTCAAAACATTCATCATACCACCTATTTTAGGGACTTGGTGCCTAATAATACCTATTTTGGGCACCAAAAAAGCACAAGGATTTAAGCTCTTGCGAACCAAACCCTCATCCAACAACTTCTTTACTTGAGGAATAAACTCAAGCCCAAGAGGTGTGGCAATGCTAGCAAGTGTCTTTTTACAAAAAAGAAAATGTGGAGGTTGTCTAAGAGGGAAAGTTTCTTTAATGTTTGTCTTTATTGTAAAATGAGTTTCCTTCTTAGCTAACCTCTTCGAGGAGACACTTACCTCCTTACACTTCTCTTTAACCACTAATGGTTGTCCATCTTCTTGGGGGTAGATTTCTTCACTAGATTCTTTCCCTTTTGCTTCTTTACTTTCACTAGAGGAAGGTGAAGTAGTAGCCTCATCTTGGCTACTATAAATGTCTTGGCCCCTCATAATCATGGTTTTTGTGGTGGGGCATTGAGAAGTAATGTGTCCTCTTCCAAGACATTTAAAGCACTTTATAGAGCTAGTTTTCTCTTGCATACTAGTCTTATGGGCTTGCTTTTCTATTGCCTTCCCCTTATCATCTTTGGGCTTAGAAGGTGTCACCCCTAAGATGCCCTGACCTTGGTCTTTCTTTGGATAAGAGTGAGAGCCATAAGATTTTGAAGTAGACTTCTTTTTAAGTTGTTGCTCTACCCTTATTTCCCAATCTAAGTTAGCCTCTACATTGTCCTTCCCATGGAAGTATGAGAGGTTAATGTTAGCCTCTTGAGGCTTTCTTTCCTTTTCTCTTCTATGGGAGTGAGGTCTAAGATGTGACCTATGCCTTCCTTCGTAATAGTCACGAAGTTCTTCACTTAGGCTTTTGCAAGAGTTATGACTACTATAGGAGGCATGTTTTTCTCTTTTCATTTCTTTCATTATTTTTCTTCTTTCTTCCTCTTTTATTTTCTTTCTTTCATCTTGACTTATTTCTTCCACTCTTTTTTTTCCTTTTTCTTTTCTCTCTTGTTTTTCTTTCCATAACTTGAGGAACCTCAACTCATCTAAGATTCTAGATAAAGGGTCTTTATGACTAGTACCCTCGCCATTAACACTAGATGAATGATGACTCATGTTGGTTCCTAATTTGTGGTTCTTTCTTGTTGGAGGTTTGAAAAGAAAAGGTAAAAGAAACTATGGTTGAAACTAGCCAAATAAACACTAAAAGAGGTGTGAAAGATAAGGTAAAAAAACTAATTGGTAAAATGCAAGCTATCTAGGCGGTTTGACAATGGAAGGTAAAAGAAATAAGCTATGAAAGTAAGCAAGAAATGTAAACTAGGTGAATCCTAAGAGTGTTTGGATGACCACATTCAAGGTTCCCAACAAAACACTCACTATCCTAAGTAAAAATTGCCTAAAATTATTACACACAAATGGAAGTTTGGTAACCTATTGGAGGCTCCCAACACACTTCCAATGAAAGGCCTTTTTGTTACAAAAACTTGAAAGCAATGAAGGTAAGTAAATTGCAAATTACAAAATTACAAAACGGTCCTCAATTTTGGTGGTTGTTCTCTCTTTGGTGATTCACTCAATTTGGAGTGCTTCTTAGTCCAATAGCTCTTAAGGTGGTTGGCCCCTTACTTCTGGACTCAAATTCTTCAAGGGATGGCACCAATCCTCCTTCCAATTCCTATATGGCAACCCACAAACAAGGAAACAAAGAGACAAGCAATAACCAAAGACCAAAAAAAATAAAATGAAAGCTAAACCAATGGAGTTTTAACAAGACAATTTTTCAAGGATTATTCAACAATTAAAGCAATGAAAAGGACATAGAAGCAAGCTAGGACTCAAAGAGAAACTTAGAATGGCTCTAGAGTAGAGTAAAAAAAACTGAAAAAAAAAGACTCAGCAAAACTCTAGCTTTGGCACTTGTCTTCACACTAATTTTGAATTGAAATTTCCAATTATAGAATAAATTTTGAGCCAAAACAACAAGCACACTTCCCTTTCACTTTTTTTTCCTGGATACTGATTTTTCTGCAAACTTGTGTGATTTTTATTATTTTTTCCTTTTACCCAAATCACTTGGTTCTTTTTTTATAACTTTTCTCAAGATGTCTAGAAAATTCAGTAAAAAGTTCAGCTCAAAATTCGAAGTAACCAATTCTCAGTAATTTTTACAAGTTTGTATGTCCAAGTTGCCAGCACCAGCGATTTTTTTTAAGCATGGTATATTGATTGCCTTGGGCTTACTTTCAACCTTCCTATGTATGTTGAACTCACTAGGATTGTTTACCACAGTCTTAGGAGTTCAATATTCACTTAGGATCAACATTTCAGCCAACAATTCAATCACCAAAACTCAAATTCACAATAGACACAATCATAAGGAAATCTAAAAGTTCAAGAAAAGGTTCACAATCAAAGACTCTCTAAGAATTTTGCATGAACATGTTAAGGACTAATTAACATGAAAGATTTGACTCAAATCAACTAATAGGCTAAAAGAATTTCATACACTCATGAACAAATGAGTTAGACAAAGAAATAAGAAAATAAAATTCAGCACAACATAAGAAATCTTATGTGACAAGTTTCATGACTAGACATGACTTCTATGACAAAACTACAATAGGTGAACAAGTCACTCTAGATTTTTGAGGTTTTCTTCTACTTTAATATTTTTGTAAGAATTTTATGGTTTAGGTTTCAGCCACAAAAAAAAAACAAGACAAAACTCAAAGGAACCTAAACTCAACACAATTCATGGTTCAAGAACAAGAACAAGAAATTTGAACCATAGAAAATCAAATCTAGCTTCTATAGCAAGTTTAATTGGTGGAAACTCTAAAGAATCATGTTAACAACATTTAGCACAAGACATGTGAGGAGATACATGGAGAAAAAATGAAGAAACAACAATCGAAGAGAAGGTAAAGCAAAAAAATTAATGGAGGTTTAAGGAGCACCTACTTGAAGCTCTTGGGCTCTGATTACCACTTGATGGAAGCTTGCTTGTGGGGCTTCTATGGAGGCTGGATCTTTGAGCTTCAATGAGGTCCTTCAATGGTGATTTTTCACCATAGAGATGCAGCGGAAGGCAAAGGAGAAGAGGAGAGGGGAGGCACCATCCACTAGGGAATAAGCCAAGGAAGAAGGAGCTTCACCACCAAGAATTGCCTTGGATAAGAAGCTTGAAGAGGATGCTTTAATGGAGGAAAAGAAAGAGAGAAGGGGGGAGCACGAAATTGAAGGAATAAAAGAGGGAGAGAAGTGGAACATTGAAGTATGTCTCACAAGACTCTCATTCATCAAAGTTGCAACAAGTGTTACACATGCTTCTATTTATAGACTAGGTAGCTTCCTTGAGAAGCTTTCTTGAGAAAACTTCCTTGAGAAGCTTCTTTGAGAAAACTTCCTTGAGAAGCTAGAGCTTAGCTACACACACCCCTCTCATAACTAAGCTCACCTCCTTGAGAAGCTTCCTTAAGAAGATTCCTAAAGAAGCTAGAGCTTAGCTACACATACCTCTCTAATAGCTAAGCTCACCTCCTTGAGATGAGAAACTAGAGCTTAGCTACACACCCCCTATAATAGCTAAGCTCACCCCCATGACAAAAAACATGAAAATAACAAAAAAAAGTCCTTATTACAAAGACAACTCAAAATTCCCCGAAATACAAGGCTAAAACCCTATACTACTAGAATGGCCAAAATACAAGGCCTAGACGAAGGAAAAACCTATTCTAATATTTACAAAGATAAGCGGGCTCATACTTAGCCCATGGGCTCGAAATCTATCCTAAGGCTCATGAGAACCCTAGGGCCTTTCCTTGGATCTCTAGCCCAATCTACTTGGAGTCTTCTAGCCAATGCCCTTGCGAGGTAGGATTGCATCAGTACAGTTCCGAAAAGGAAATTTGATCTCATATATGTGTTAAATTGTTGATTAATGGCTGTAAAAGCTTGACCAATTTTGTATGATAATTTTCTTGTAACAGGCTAAATTTTAGTGGATAACTCTAATAAAATAATTTCAACTCGAGACAAATTGTAGACATAGCTAAAAAGTGAAAATGATCATGTAGGCTGAGAATGATGGCTCTGAATTGAATAGTAGGATTTATTAACTTATAGATGGAGGAAAAGACTAGGCAGATGCTAAGAACTATTTCCCTCTGGATGATCTCCTTTCTAAACTTACTCTTTTTTCCTCTATTATGAATGTTGTTTTTCCTCTATTCATTTAGTTCATTCTTTGCTTTCATAATTAATAGTTTTGTCCTTTGTGGATTTTTCTAATATATATGACTGAGAATGAAATTTGCATTGACCTATTAAAAAATCATACTACCATTTTCAGCTACCACTATTACGCCTTGATTTATTAATGTCATGTGAATTATAATTTTGGATGAGGATTATTTATGTCTCGCTCTAACAAATACTTTGGCCATAAAAAAGAGAGTATATACTATGGACATAAAAAAATTATATACTATAGAAACAAACAAATAACGAATGGATGGATCAAATTAGGCTTATTATTGAATATGCTAGGCTTATCTGTTAAGTGGAAATGATGGATCGGGTTTATCCCTTTTGGAAACAACAATCTGCCTTTACTGATGTAGTGTTGCTTTGCTTTGTACATTTCAGAATTCACGAAACAACATGATGTGTCATCACATAAATTCTATAGTGTGATCCAACTATCTAGTTTTAGTCTTTTTTTATTCATTTTTGGGTTTTACTAATTTAGGATTTACAAAGTCTTTTCTCATTTTGTGTAGATATATCATAAAATTATATATACAAATATAAGAAAATTAGTAAAAGAAAAAGATACTTATTCTCTAAAATAAACTAATTGAACCCCCTAATCTCCATTTGCACGGTGTAACAACAAGGAAAGAGAAAGGCATGGAGAGTAGGTCACGTGTCTTTCTCTCTCCTTGTTGCCGCCTAGGGTCTAGAGATGATCCATGTCCAACCCTTATAATTTAGGTTCCATGCATGATTAATAAAAGATTTGTCAAGGAGCCATTAGTTTCAATGAAAATATTGCTTCAAACAGGAGAAAGGTGTAGATAATACTTTAAGGGGTATATCGTAACTACAATTCTACTTTTGTGCTGTTAATTTTGAACTAGTGCTGAACTTTTTTTTATAGGCCTTAGTCATGAGTGAAGTTATTCATTTAAATCCATTCATACCAAATTATCAATGTTGTAAGCCCCTACTTCTAAATTTTTAAATTTAGAGCTGTGAATCAAAATCTTTGAGCTAATATTATGGGAAGACCACTGTCAACTATTTTGATTGCTGCATCAAATTAACAACATTGAGTTTAACACGGATGCTTTGAGGTGTTCTTATTTCAGGAAAAACTTTATTAGTGGATAATCATTTCAACAAGAAGGACGATCACGGGTTGGAATAGTTGATGTACTTGATTACATCCAGGTTGGTTTAGCATCTCTTCCTTTTTTTATATAATATAGTATCATCGATGCATGCTTATGATGATTAGCAACTCTAGAGTAGCACTACAATATAAAGAGATAACAACCTTTCTTGGTCATTCAAAATCTTTGTGACCTAAACCTTAGTAGAATTCTGAGTCTACACTGGAAGAGAGGGTCTGGGCACTTCATGTCTCTTCTTCATCCATTGCTCCTCTATAACAATTTTTTGCTCCTTCTTTTGTTGTTGGGCAGGCTTTTTGGTTTGGACCTTTCCCTTTTTCTCCCTAAGGATCCTTTTAACCTTTGTAGCAAGGCCAAAAGTTTCCAAAGCCTTGTCTTCATTAGCAATAGTCTTGGCCAGTTTCTTCTGCCTCTTTTGCTGAATGTCATCCTAGTTCACTAGAGGAATAAGTATGTTCCACTTGATGTCAACCTTCATTAGCTTCAGGTTGACAACACTGAAGTGTTGTTATCTAGCGATGAAGCTGCCCTTGTTGATAATGGACTGCTAGGACTCATCATCATTCCTTTGAAGACAAGGAAGACTTGGTATTCCAAAAGAACTTTGTTGATGACAGTGGCATAGTAGATGTCATCCACTCCTCCCAAAGTCTTCATATTCCTCAAAATGTTGACTTAGATTGTGTGTAAGGTGTTTTGTAAAAATGTACAATAAACAATGTAAGCTAACTTTCAGTAATCACTACTAGAAAATAAGCTTTCAACATCCGTTACTAACCGATGTTGAAAGTACCAACCTTGAAAGTACCAACGTTGAAAGTATTATCGTTAACATCGGTTATTTAAATAACTGATGTTAACGTAAAATAACAACATCGTTTTTTTAAATAACCAATGTTAACGTTTTAACATCGGTTTTTTAAAAAACCGATGTTATTTGTGTAGGTTAACATCGTTTTTTTTTTAAGAAAACCGACGTTGTTAGCTAAAAAACCGATGTTATTTGTGTAGGTTAACATCGGTTTTTTAACATATATTTTTTCAATAAACACTACTAAAAAAAAGCTTTCTACATTGTCCTATTAACATCAGTTATAGCTAAAACCGATGTTAACGAAAGCGCGGTGGCATTTTTGTAATTAAATGGAGTTACTTAACATCGGTTTTAGCAAAACCGATGTTAACTACTTCATGTTAACATCGGTTATTTAAAAAACCGATGTTAACATGATGTTAAGATGAATATGGTAACATCGGTTTGGGCAAAACCGATGTTAACTATATCCAGTTAACATCGGTTATCCATAAAAAACCGATGTTGTTATGTTTATAAGTTAATAAAAATTGAGATTTCACAAGTCGCGCTCGCTCGAAAACCTTGCCCTCCCTCTTCTCTTTGTCATCCTCCTGCCTGAAATCGCTCTTCTCTTTCTCCTCCCGCCTGAAATCGCTCTTCTCTTTCTCCTCCCGCCTGAAATCTGTCGGAAACCGCTCCCTCGACATCCACATTGTCGTCGCTCGAACCCACAGAACCCCCTACACTGCCGAAAAACCCACATTGTCCTCGCTGGAACGCACAGAACCCCCTACATTGCCGGAAAACCCACATTGTCGTCACTCGAACCCCACGGAACCCACATTGTCCTCGCTCGAAGAAAACCCTACATACACTGTTGCTACTAGGGTGCTGAAACACTCGTGGGTGCTCAAAGGTCAAAGCTTTCTCCACAAGGTACGTAGGTCAAATTCGTGTATGCTAAGTTTCCTTGGG
This sequence comes from Glycine soja, assembly GCF_004193775.1. NCBI lineage: Eukaryota > Viridiplantae > Streptophyta > Magnoliopsida > Fabales > Fabaceae > Glycine > Glycine soja. The sequence continues at coordinate 15,489,047 of NC_041011.1, forward strand.
TGTTCATGTTTTATTGATGATAATAATAATAATAATAATAATACGTCTTCAGTTGCAGTATTGCTGATTGAGGTACGAGGAAAGCTTAAAGTTTCGTGCCATTTTGTTAGATCTGACTGCCATTGTCACTGTTTGGGTTTGAGGTAAGCTTTGTCTCTTTTTCATTTGTAGTTTACTTAGGAAACATGTTGAAGTTTGTCTCTGTTAAATCTATAGAATGCTTGGAGCACCAGTAGAGATAAATAGTGATAAGGATCCTGCTTGGCTCACTATCTCATTATTTTGCATTAAGCAGATTCATAACAAGTTACTGACACTTCTTGCAATTATTTTGGAGTTTGGGGCACTTGTTTGGTATGTCACAAATTTTCCAAATGCCTTCCATATAAATTTGTTTGATATATAACTTGTTTGGCATGTGTTTTATCTTCTATTAAAAATATGAAATACGAATGGTGATTATGCCTACTGCATGGTGAGCCTATAGCTAGTGATGTTCATAGCAGTATTATTTGCATACTTCTTTGGAATGTTTAATGACTAAGGTCTACGTTTAGTTGCGGTGGTAAGAGTTGTTTGATTTTTTTGTGGTTTTGCTTATTTTTATCATTAGCAAATTGTCTTTAACATGTTGGCCTCTGGAATTTGATTGCTGGTCATCAATAATCTGTAGGCAGACTTAGTGGAATATACACCACTAGGATCAGCTTTCCAGACCATTTTTTTTTGCTCAACAAAAAATATATATTATAGATTTGAATGAGTACCAGTGGTACTGTGGTTACAAATTAGTATATATGTGTCTAGCAGGAATCCAGTTTTTAACTGAACCTAGCTGAGGGCACAATAAAATCTTACATGATACAACTTCGCCCATGCCCTTCTAACTACTAAACCCCTCCTTGAGATTAGATGACCAATGATTAAAATGCATTACAAAATGCATCTCCATTGTTTTGATCCACGACCAGATGAGGAAAACCGCATCATCCATCAACTTGCTTCCATCGAAATTAGCATTTTGGAAGACAATTTTGTTTATGTGCTTCCATATTGTGGATGTCAAGGCAATCCACCTACATTTCCATCTTGTGGACTTTTTCCCTTCAGCAACATTATGTCCATGTTGAAGGTAATGATCCCTGGGATGCTGTGGCATTGCTGATGATAAATTAACCCATGACATTAATTGACTCCCACCATAGAGGGAAGATGCTATTGCTGGTGAAGAATAAATGAGCAGCATCTTCCTCTTTATTTCTGCAAAAAGGACAGAGCATGTAATTTACTTGCACCTGCATCCTGGTGAGATTTTTCCTTGTTGGTAGTCTGTTTCTGATTAGTCTCCATGCAAACACTGCCGCCTTGGCTGGGATTTTGAGTTTCCATAGCTCCGAAAATTCTGAATTCTGATGGGCCCCCATTGTTTCTCCCCATAGCAATTTATATCCGCTGCTTGTTAAGTAGTAACCACTAAAGTCAAATTTCCAAATCCATGTATCCTCCTTATAAAATTCCAACAGTTTCTGTGGAATCTCCCCCAAAAAAATGTCAGCCATTGCAACTTCAGAATCAAAGAGGGACCTCCTCCAATTAAACTTCCATTCCTAACCCTGATTTGTGACACTCCCCACCTGGTTAATCAATTGATTTTGTTGGCGTGAAATCTGATATAACCTAGGGAATTTAACCATTAAAGGCACTTCATCAGCTGTCCAAGGATCTTCCCAAAACCTAAACTTCTGCCCACCGCCCACCTTCCATGAAGTCTCCCTTAAAATTGCTCTGTTCTGCTACTGCTTGTGAACTGAAATTAGGTCCTTCCACCATATTGAGTCATGACTGCCGGTTATTCCATTCTCCACTGCCCTCCACCCACCATATTTCGAGCAAATCACCTTGGCCCAAAGTTCCTCCTGATTATGAAAGAGATCACAGCGCCACTTCCGCAACAAAGCTGAATTGAAGGTCCTTAGGTCTTTAATGCCCAGTCCACCTTTGTCTTTTGGTAGGCAAATGGTCTTCCAATCTACCTATGCAATCTTCCTCTGATCCTGCCCTCCTCCCTAGAAAAATTTTCGCTGAATGACTTCCATTTTGACTATTATTTTTGAAGGTACCTTGAAAAAAGAAAAGAAATATATGTGAATTGCTGTTCAACTTTTTTGCTCAACTTTTTTGCTTTCAGTTTGTTCAACTTTTTTGCTTTCTTCAAAAGTTCTGCATAAATATCTTTGTTTTGCACTGATAAGGAACTAGCACCGTTGTTGTCTAAAAGAAAAACTAGCATCACAGTCTATTGAAACACAAGCAATGAGAGAAATTACAAATGGTTTAAACTGAAAACCTAGAAATGTCCTTTTTTTTAACTGCAAAGATAATATATATATTAATCAAATAATAGTACCAGGGGTACTACAAGATAAGAAGGAGATAATATCTCCAGGAACATTAGTCCAAAAACACAGAACACAAATGCCCTACAAGAAACCCCCATAACCCTAACCCCGCAGACCACAAACTAAATAAAGGCCATAGACATGGCTGAGGACCATTGATGAAAAGGGGCATTGAAGTCCTTTTCCCACCCCCTCAACCAGGACCAAGTGAGGAAGTTAGTGTTATCCACCAACTTAGAAATGTGGAAAGGTTGATTATGAAAGATCACATTATTTCGGAGCTTCCATATGGACCTTGTAGCTGCTATCCACCAAATTTTCCTTCTTGTATTCGAAGCCTTCGAACCTGCTATGGAGGAGTACTGAAGGAAATGATCCATGGGCCTGCAGTGAAGAGCTCTATCCTCCTTAACCCAAGTGTTAAATTCCCACCACAAAGGCATAACGTTTTTACAAGTGAAAAACAGATGAGAAGCAGATTCAGAATTGCTTTGACAGAAGAGGCATAAGTCATTGGCAAGATCAACTTGTCTCCTGGATAGGTTCTCCTTAGAAGGAAGCCTATCCCAAAGCAATCTCCACGCAAAGGTTAAGGCTCTAGGAGGAATTTTAGTATCCCACAGCTGGCAGAAACCAAGATAATGATCTTCAGAAGACTGCTCAGCTTTAATGCAAACATAAGCAGATTTAGAAGAGAATATCCCATTAGAAGCAGTTCCCCAAACCCAACTATCCTTTGATGAAGCATTTAAATTGATCACAGCAGTCTGGTCAATAAAATCTTAGGCTATCCCCATTTCATTGTCAAATAGATTGCACCTCCAAGAGAATTTCCATTCCCACCCCGATTCATAGAAAGAGCCCAACTCTGCTACTGTATGCTGTTTTTGCAAGGAAATACGATATAGCTCTGGATATTTATCTTGAAGAGCTATCCCCCCATCCATCCAATAGTCCTCCCAGAACAGAATTTGATTACCTCTTCCTAGCCTCCAAATAAACTGCTTAGAAACCTCAGCCATACACCCATGCTGATTAATGGATCTCAAGTCAGACCACCAATGAGAGAAATTAGGCTTTGGTGGCCCCCCTTCCAAGCCTCTCCAGCCTCTGTATTTAGAATTCAGAATACGGCTCCATAGATGATCACTTTGCTGGAACATCAACCATTTCCATTTAATTAAAAGAGCATTGTTGAGGGCCTTCGTATCTTTAATACCCAAACCTCCCCTTTCTCTAGATGAACATACATGACTCCAAGCTATGAAGCAATCTTCTTTCGTTCGGAATTACCACCCCAAAGAAAATGTCTTTGAATAGCATGTAATCTATTAATCACTGCTGAGGGAGCCCTGTAAAAAGACAAGTAAAACAAGGGTAATGCTGTTAAAACAACATTGATAAGGGTGATTCTTCCAGCCATAGAGATGCTCCTTTAATTCCACTTGTTCAACCTAGCCTCAAACTTTCTAATGATAGGCTCCCACACCACCTTTCATCTCGGATTAATGCCTATAGGCAACCCTAGGTAGCAAAAGGGTAATTGAAGCATGGCACAATTAAGGTAATCAGTAGCAAAACAACACCATTCTTCAGATTGGCCAATTGCTCCAAAGTGGCTCTTGGCAAAGTTAATTCTCAAGCCTGAGACCATCTCATAGCTTCTAAGAATGGCCTCCACAGCTTTGACATTATCCATAGAAGCTTTTCCAAAAAAAATAGTATCATCAGCAAATTCGAGGATGTTGACTGGGATCTTATGCTTCCCCACCAAGAAGCTTTGAAAGCAGTTTTTGATTGAAGCTTCCCTCATCATTCCTGTCAAACCTTCAGCCACCAAGACAAACAATAAGGGGGCCAAAGGGTCCCCTTGTCTCAAGGCTCTTTGAGGCTTAAATTCAGAGGTTGGGCTTCCATTCATAAGAATAGATATAGAGGCTGATGTGAGGCACCCCTTAATCCAACCAATCCATCTATCATGGAACCCCATTCTTCCCATCATATAAAACAGAAATTGCCAAGACACTGAGTCGTAAGCTTTTTCAAAGTCCACTTTAAACACCTTGCAAGGCCTCTTAGACCTCCTAGCCTCCTCAACCACCTCATTGGCAATCAAAACACCATGGAGCAGCTGTCTACCCTTTACAAAGGTTGTTTGCCTTTCATCAATGTCCTTACTCCCAATATAATTTTCATTTTCATCATCACTTCCAATAAGGAGCTGATGCAGCAGAGAAACACAGGAGCACAAAAGCTTCCTTATCAAGAGTATACCAAAAGACAGGAAGAAGGGACATTTTTCAATGTGGCCAGTATTTAGTCCCATGTACAAATGCCCGAAAAAAAAAGTAAGATTATTACAATCTTGCCAAAGTAACCTTGCTCTTTAGAGAGGAGGAGGAACTATGCCATAAATATCCAATTAACCTTGCTCTTTAGAGAGGAGGAGGAACCATACTAGGAGTTACATTGAATAAAGGTGGTTAATAATTAAATTCAAAGTGAAAAAAAAACTTTAGAAACAATAAGAAATACAAAAATAGAATATTACCTAATTCAAAGTGATAAAGGAATATAACTTATGATTAATGTCTTTCTGGAACATAATGTTGGACTCATACCAACAGTTTTGAATTCCTATGATTTCCTCCTTGAATCGCATATAGTTACAAATTCTCTAAATATGTTATGACCTAATTTAAACTTGATGCTTTAGGTGGATGGAGAGATATTACTTAGCCTAAGATATATCCCTTCAGTCCACGTCCTTAAAGTCAAACAATACCATGCAAATCATCTAGTATTACAGGATAATAACCATACAGAGAAACATGAAAATTCAGGAGCAAACCCCTAAAAGGAACCATTTTCTAGTCTCAAGCGGTAAAAAAAAGATTGATTTCATTTAGCAACTGTGGCAGACAAGAAAAAAATATCAAAAGCACGAAAAATGTGTAATAGTAAATCACTTACTGCTCCCTTCTGGTTAGTCAGGCTTCATGATGATGGAGGTCGGGCAACTGAGGAAGCAGTAGCAGCTGCAGCAACACGTATTCTGCAAACTAGATAGAGGGAAGGAAATGGATGCAGGACAGAATCAAATATATTATTTATAATGCCATTTAGCCTTTTTTTATTTAATTTGCTAAACACTAAATTGCTGCCATACTATTTTCAGATTCCATTAGGAGCGTTTTTAGCCATTGTTGATCCTGTGGTCATTGCTATTTGAAAATTTAAACTGGTCCTGCGGTCATTGCTAGAAAGTCAATTATGCTGAAGCCTCAAACTCAGGTATTTATATCTTTGATTCGAAAACTAATTTGAAATTGTTGTTGTATGCATTACTGGTATATTTGTAACTTATGCTATGCCTGTCTACATGACCTTTCTTTCATTGGACTGATATCTTTGAAGTATTTACTGTGATTTTAACTCTCATAACTTGTTCATTGTTAGTGTTGAATGTTTTTGTAATTTTATCTACTGCCCTTCTCTATATATATGTTGTGACTGCCACTGCCCTTCTCTTTCTCTTGTATTATCTATATATGTTTTTTTATTGAACTTTTGGTAGAGAAGATCCCATTACATTCAGCTCCCCACACCCAAGTATCCTTAAACCTATAAAACATGGAAATCAGTGTTAGGGACTTATCAGCAGAAACTGAACTCTTGTTCTTCTTTACCGATTCAACAACAACTCAGTAGTGGTAGTACCCATGAGCCTGCAGAATCTGCACATAGCTACTACTGAATCCTTTCCATTCAAGGCAGCAAGCAGAAGTTTCAACGAAAGTCTCCTCTCCCACATAGCTACTACCTTCTCAACACTATTGGAATCAACATCATCTGAAAAATTCCCTTTTTTCTTTCTCTTTCTCTCACACACCCCCATGATGTCAAAAGTGGTTATTTTCTCTTTATTCCTATCATCAGTCCCGACCATGTCTTAATATTTCTTTCTATCTTTCTTCTTTTTTTAACCTTTTGAAAGATTTCAGTTTAACCTTCCGAGTGTGAGCAGATTTGGATGGGCCAGCAAATAGAAATTTGCTCTTGGTCCTATGTGTGAAGAAGGGGTTGATCATACTAGAAAAGGCAAGGTACCACCAGGGAACATTGATGAATATCTGCTTGGCCACAAACTCAGGGTAGTTATCCTGAAACAATTGAAGGACCTGATTGGTGGCCTACCTCAGCTCCTTCTTGCGAAGTCCAGGAGAGTTCTTAAGGTCGCTCACCTGCACTATTGTCGATATGCCTGTCGGAGAGAAGTCAAGGCTAAAAACACACACACACACACACACAAAAGCAAACACACACACACACACACACACACACACACACATACACACACACACAGACACACACACACAGCCACACACACACACCCACACCCACACACACACACACACACACACACATAGAAATACACACACACAACCACACACACACACACACAGAAACACACACACACACAGAAACACACACACACACACAGAAACATACACACACACACACACACACACACAAACACACACGCACACACAAACACACACACACACACACACACACACACACACACACACACACACACACACACACAGAGAGAAACACACACACACCCCCATCCACATACACACACACAGCCACACACACACACACACACACAACCACACACAGAAAATACTAGTACTACAGAAACGTGAAGGCAGTTTGCCTTTAGCACAAGATTAACGAACAAGATATCTAAGCAGCAACTTTTCCCTTTCCACCTTCCCTTCCCTAGTTAATCTCCACTGATTAATTCTCCTAATTAACTCAATAAACGGCTAAGGGCAAAGGAAACTTTTACCATTCTCCCTGGCTAGTTCAGTTTCCATCACCAGCAGCTTTAAGGTAATTAAGTGTCTGACCACCATCACCAGAGTGGCCATTAGAGTTTCCTCCTCTGCCTTCACCACAGATTCCAATATCTTGCTTGCCACTACCTATGCGTACAAAGTTCGGAAACCCTCCTCCGGTTCCTATGTAGACCAATGCGAAATGCTGCCGAAATTTAGTCAAATTTTTGTAAATAATGGTAACCCTTACATTTGAAGCTAACATAAAAGGCAGTTTTCCTAAATGGGATAGGGCCACACCTATAAATAAAAAAGTGAGATTTTCGTGCATGGAATTGCTTAGATGGATCGAAGTTGGATGAATGAAAGTCGCATGAGCCCAGAATATGAGGATGGCGTCGAACAGTTCTTTCAATTTGCTTCAGAAAGAGGTCGACCGAATGAAGAAGGAAAATATTATTGCCCTTGCATTAACTGTTTGAATGGAAGACGACAATTACTCGATGATATACGGGACCATCTATTGTGTGATGGGATTAAGAAGAATTACACGACGTAGATATGGCATGGTGAAGTCACAGACATGTAGAGTGGGTCCCAATCTGAACCGTTTGATGAAGAAATAGGAGATCGGTTAGAGGACATGATTTGTGACCTTGGACAAGAGTCTTTCCAGCAAGCACACGCTCCTTTGTATGAAGGATTGCAGAGTGATTCTAAGAAGCCTTTGTATGCAGGGTGCAAGAATTCCTTAACCCTGTTGTCTCCTGTGTTAAGTCTGGTTAATGTGAAGGCCAGGTATGGGTGGAGTGACAAAAGTTTCACCTCACTGCTTGAGGTAGTGCACAATCTGCTTCCGGAGGACAACACATTGCCTAAAAGTTACTATAAGGCAAAAAAAATATTGTGTCCGCTGGGTATGGAGTATCAGAAGATTCATGCTTGCCCCAATGATTGCATAGTGTACAGGCATGAATTCCAAGAAATGTCCAAATGCCCTATCTGTGGGACTTCACGGTACAAAGTGAAGGATGAAGAAGAAAGCAGTTCTGATGAGGATGACGCAAAAGACCTTACATGGCATGCAAATGGAAGGATTTCTGATGGAATGGTCTGTCACCCGGCTGATTGCTCGCAGTGGAAGAAGATTGATGGTTTGTATCCAGATTTTGGGAAAGAGCCAAGAAATCTTAGACTTGGACTAGCCAGTGATGGAATGAATCCATATGGCACCTTAAGCACTCAACACAGTTCATGGCCAGTTCTGCTAGTAATTTACAATTTGCCTCCTTGGTTGTGCATGAAGCGAAAATACATGATGTTGTCTATGATGATATCGGGCCCAAGACAGCCAGGAAATGACATTGATGTTTATCTAAGTTCGTTGGTTGAAGATCTGAGAAAGTTGTGGGACGAGGAGGTTGTAGTGTTTGATGCGTTTCGAAAGTAGACCTTTGAAATGCGTATAATGCATTTTTGTACCATTAATGACTTTCCAGCATATGGGAATCTCAGCGGTCACAGTGTTAAGGGTCATCATGCATGCCCCATCTGTGAAGAAAATACAAGTTACATACTGATCGAGGCCGTACCCGAATCAAATAAACATGAAAATGCAGTAACTAGGAAGTGATCCTAGGTCGTTTCCCAACGAGCAGTGACAAACCAAATGTTCATAATATACTTGCAGTAACAGTAACGATGGGGGGGGGGTTTGGTTGTTTGGTAATTAAAGAGCAGACAAATAAAATGGAATACGAAACTACTAATATTAAAAACGAGTTGTTTCCTCTGATTCAGAAGCCACTCTCTTATCCTGGGTTATGGAGAATTCGTCCCTAACAGTCAACCACTTAATCCAACCCTATTTCAATTTACTAAGCGAAAATCAACTTAGGGTTTTCAATACGTGATTAGGCACCACATACACCAGTTAGCCCTTCGTCCATTAAGCATGAACGCAAGTTAGGCTCAGAGGCAATTAATCGAACACGAAGCGTGCACTGATTAATATTCACGAAATTGGGATAACTGGTGAAGGGAAAACTGCCAGGAAACCACATTACAAACGAAACCTCAAAGAGAGTTGGGCTTCGTCCTCAAAAGGAAACAACACCAGAAAATCTAGCCTTCCATGGATTCAAACAGAGAACGCAATTGAAACATGAAACAGAAACGTAAACAAACATAAATGTAAAATGGAACAGAAACGTAAATGAGAGTAGAAGAAGAAACAAGAACGAAATTGTAATTAGAAGCAGAAAACGTAAAATTGCATTACGAACTCAGAAACGTCAAAACAGAAAAACGAAAACCCTAAAACCAAGCTCTGAATAATGAATAGCATAACAGAATAGAATGCCCTGCACGAATCCCAAGGCAGCTATTTAAAAAGAGTCACTCAAAGTCACTGGGCCCTATTACAATACTCTGGCCCAAAACGAAATAAACATTGAACAACATAAAATAAAATTGCGAAATTTCCTAATTAGAAATTAACTAAGGTAAGTGCTTCTTTATTTGCCCTCTTCAAGTCCACAACCAAAATCCGGATTAAGCCCGATGTTTCATTAATTCCTGAAATTAGATTAAAAACATCAAATTAGCTAAATGAGCCCAAATAATAAAACTGCCTAATTAATTGACAATTAAGACCAATCAATAATTAAAATGGTGCAAAAAGGGTTTAGAAAATAGAAGAAAATGATGGCACATCAAAACCCCCCATACTTAGCCTTTTGCACTCCTGGGAAAAATGAAACAAAGAACAAAATCCAAGGATATGAAAGGGAGACAAACAAAAACATTCACATATTTCTCAATGAACATCAAGGAATGAAAGGAATGGGTAACATCTAACATAAGGAGATCCAAAAAGTCAAGACATTCATGAAAATCATCCAAGCAACCCAATCATGGCAAAATAGTTAATCAGCTCAAGAATGAAAAGTGATAAAGCCTCACAAGATATACACTCTATCTCTCAAGTGTCTAGGCTACTATTTACCCTCAAAGCACCCATGAAAGCAAACACCACATAAACTTTGCAAGATTCTAAAATTGACAATCAACCCATAAACACAAGCACATGAGGATCAAAAGGTCTTTTAAGGTTGTAATGGGGCCAAGGACAAGGTATGGAGAAATATGGAATAAGTGGCTAAATCCCAAAGGAATAGAGGAGCAAAGGGGAATAAGTGCATATTAAAAAAAAATAAGAAAATATAAAGAAGTAAAGATAAAAATTAAACATGAAGAGTAGAACCAAGAGTTTCATCATTCTTGTGCCATTTAAGATCTTATTCACTCAACTTTATTGCTTTTCTTTTTTTTTTTTTCGATTTTTTTTTTTTTTTTTTTTTACTCTTTGGCCTTTGAGAAACAACATTTCATTCAGCATGTCCAACATTTAACCAATATACAATGTACATCAAGTATGGCCCAAAATACATCATGAAGCATAGCCAACAAAACAAGTTGTCCAATGAAACAAAAACCCCCCACACTTATTCCCAAAACAATTCCAAAGCTCCAAAATTCCTTAAGGATATGGTAATATCATGGTTTTTCACTTAAGGCTTGTAGTGAGCTTCAAAACAAGGAAAGGGAAACAAGGCTCAAAAGGGCTATCAAAGGAATTAATTCAAGGTAAGTCCATTTGGCTAGAAGCTTATAAGAACAAAATTGCCTTACTCATTTCCAAATATGCATGTGAATTAGGACGCATCAACAAGAATCAAGCCAAGGCTATTGTGCAAGCAATCAATGGGGCAAAACACACCAAATGATTATAATGATGGATGGCTCAAATTCTCACAAAGGTAAAATCATCACTTTCAAATTGAGCTTTCAAAACTATCATGACATGTAGAGAAGAATCAAGGATTTCAAGTCACAAAATGTCAAGAACTTTTATTTTCAAAACAATTACCCATTTCTTGAACATATCCTATAATTCAAAGAAAAACATGCAAAGTCGTACGTGCACATGAAATTGACCCAAAATATTAAACTGAAAATCCGACGAAACTAACAACATTAACAAATTAACACAACTAACAAATTAACAAAACCAACAAAACTAGCAAAACCAAAGAACACTCCCCCCCCCCCCATACTTAAACAACACATTGTCCTCAATGTAGCACAATTAAAAGATTAAAAACAATTAAATCATCAAAGAGAATCGGACAAGTGTAATAAAAGCAAAGAAGGAGATAGGAAAAGAAAAACTCCCTAAGTCATGGTGGAGGAAGAGTAGGGTGGAGTAAGGAAGTCTCTTCCAACACTACGTCCACTAAAGAAGGGTTCGTGAGGAATGGCTTAAGTCGATGTCCGTTGACCTTGAAGCTCTTGTTTGTGGAGTCGCTTTTGATCTCAACTGTACCATAAGGAAAAACATTAGTAACAACAAAAGGACCAATCCACTTAGACCTCAACTTACCAGTCATGAGTCCAAGCCTAGAATTATACAATAACACTTTTTGCCCAACCACGAAGTCTTTTTTAACTATCATGCTATCATGGAACTTCTTGGTCTTTTCTTTGTAGAACTTGGCATTCTCGTAGGCTTCTAGGCGGATTTCATCTAACTCACTCAGTTGCAACTTCCTTTCCTCGCCAGCTTGATCCATAGAGAAGTTGCAAGTCTTCACTGCCCAGTATGCTTTGTGCTCAATTTCCACTGGAAGATGACATGCCTTTCCAAAGACAACCCGATAAGGAGACATTCCTATGGGTGCTTTGTAGGCAGTCCGATGTGCCCAGAGAGCATCATCAAGCCTGGTACTCCAATCTTTCCTGCTTGGCTGCACAATCTTCTCTAGAATTCTCTTGATTTCCCTGTTAGAAATTTCTGCCTGTCCATTAGTCTAGGGGTGGTATGGTGTGGATACTCTGTGTACCACCCCGTACTTTTTAAGCAGGGCATGCATTGTCCTGTTGCAAAAATGGGTTCCTTGATCACTAACAATTGCTTTAGGTACTCCAAACCTGCAAAATAGATTAGACCTGACAAAGTCTGCGACAACTTTAGCATCATTAGTTCTAGTGGGCTTGGCTTCCACCCATTTTGAAACATAATCAACTGCAAGGAGAATATAAACATAACCAAAAGAGACAGGAAAAGGACCCATGAAATCTATACCCCAGACATCAAACACCTCACAGAATAGCATAGGTTGCTGAGGCATTTGTTGTCGCCATGTAAGTGTATTTCCTGCTCTCTAACACTGCTCACAAGTGCTGCAGATCTTCCACGCATCTTTAAAGATGGTGGGCCAATAAAAACCACAATCAAGCACTTTGCGAGCTGTCCTTTGAACACCCAGATGACCTCCCGATGCGGAAGAATGACAGAACTGCAGGACTGAGTCAGTCTCATGATCTGGAATGCACCGTCTAATGACCTGATCACTGCACAATTTCCACAAGTAGGGGTCATCCCAAATAAAATGCTTAGCATCACTTTTAATCTTATCTTTTTGGGCCTTAGATGCTAAGGGAGGAAAAATAGAGGCAACTAAATAATTGACAATGTTAGCAAACCAGGGAGTAGAAAGAGAGTCAGAAATACTATACAATATATACAAATGATCATCCGGGAAATCATCCCGAATAGGTGAATCTGCATCAGAGACACGTTCGATACGACTCAAATGATCAGCAACAAGATTTTGTGCTCCGCTCCTATCACGGATCTCCAAGTCAAACTCTTGGAGCTAGAGCATCCATCGGATCAACCTAGGCTTAGAATCAGCCTTCTTCAACAAGTACTTTAGAGCTGCATGGTCAGTATAAACAATAATGCGAGTACCAAGCAAATAAGAACGAAATTTTTCAAGAGCAAAAACTATGGCTAGAAGCTCTTTCTCAGTAGTAGTATAATTTGCTTGGGCAGCATCTAAAGTCCTAGAAGCATAATATATCACCCTGGGCAATTTATCAATTTTCTGAGCAAGGACAGCCCCCAATGCATAATTTGATGCATCACACATAAGCTCAAAAGGGGCTGTCCAATCGGGTGCCTGGATGATGGGGGTGGTAGTCAATGCTCTTTTGAGGCAATCAAAAGCCTCTTTGCATCTGTCATTAAAGTCAAACTCCACCTCCTTTTGCAACAAGTTGGACAGTGGAAGGGCTACTTTGCTAAAATCCCTTATAAAGCGCCTGTAGAATCCTGCATGACCAAGAAAAGATCGCACCTCTCGCACACAAGAGGGGTAAGGCAATTGTGAAATAACAGAAATTTTTGCAGGATCTACTTCAATGCCCTTATTGGAAATAATGTGGCCTAAAACTATACCTTGCTCAACCATAAAATGACATTTTTCAAAATTTAGAACAAGGTTAGTTTCAATGCATCTATTCAAAACTTTTTCCAAACTATTCAAACAACCATCAAAAGAGGATCCATATACAGTGAAATCATCCATAAACACCTCTATGTAATTTTCTAAAAAATCACTGAAAATACTAATCATGCACCGCTGGAAGGTACCAGGGGCATTGCACAGGCCGAAAGGCATCCTCCTATAAGCAAAAGTGCCGAAGGGGCAGGTGAATGTGGTCTTTTCCTGATCCTCAGGAGCAATAGTAATTTGCATATAACCAGAAAAACCATCAAGGAAACAGTAGTGGGATTTACCTGCCAGACGTTCAAGCATCTGGTCAATGAATGGCAGGGGAAAATGGTCCTTTTTGGTAACCTGGTTCAGCCTCCTATAGTCAATGCAGACTCTCCAACTGTTCTGCACCCGAGTAGGAATCAGCTCCCCCTTCTCATTTCTGATCACTGTGAGGCCAGTCTTTTTCGGGACTACCTGGACGGGACTCACCCATTGGCTGTCGGAGATAGGATAAATGATTCCAGCTTGCAAAAGCTTGGTTATCTCCTTCTTCACTACATCAAGAATCACCGGGTTGAGTCTTCTCTGTGGCTGTCTTACTGGTTTAGCTCCATCCTCTAAATTTATTCGATGCATACATGTGGATGGGCTAATACCAGGAATGTCCGCCAGGGTCCAGCCTATAGCCTTCTTATGCTTCTTGAGAACTGACAACAACTTCTCCTCTTGCTCATCAGCAAGGGAGGCAGATATAATCACTGGAAAACTCTTGCTATCATCCAAGTAAGCGTATTTTAAATTTGATGGCAGAGGCTTCAATTCTGGTGTGGTCGGCTGGACAGTGGTAGAAGGAGATGGTTTCTCAGCCTTGACCTCATAAAGAAAGTCAGAGGTATGTGTACTTCCTGAAACATGGTTAGTCCTATCTGACTCTATAAAATCAATCTCAAGAGGTAAACACCACCACCAGGCATGCAATCAATATCACTCTCAGATTCACTCTCAGCATCAAATTCAGACATATGATCAAGTACAATTTCAGACTCAATGCATGAAGAGTGAGAGGCATGCAGATTAGAATAAAGATCAGTCATGTATTCATCAACAACATGGTCAATTATTTCAGCACGAAATACAGAAAGATCTTCAGATGGGTATTTCATAGCATCCAGAATATTAAATGAACAGTTATATCACCAAACTCCATGGACAGTGTGCCTGCATAAACATCTATCTTAGTTCTAGCAGTTTTCATAAAGGGTCTGCCTAGAATGATGGGAACTGATCCTTGAGAAAATCCATCTTCCATATTCAAGATATAAAAATCAACAGGGAAAATCAGTTCACCAACTCTAACTAAGACATCTTCTATGAAACCAACAGGATAGGCAACACTTCTGTTACTAAATGAATTACCACATCAGTCAAGGACAAGGTATGGAGAAATATGGAATAAGTGGCTAAATCCCAAAGGAATAGAGGAGCAAAGGGGAATAAGTGCATATTAAAAAAAAATAAGAAAATATAAAGAAGTAAAGATAAAAATTAAACATGAAAGAGTAGAACCAAGAGTTTCATCATTCTTGTGCCATTTAAGATCTTATTCACTCAACTTTATTGCTTTTCTTTTTTTTTTTTTCGATTTTTTTTTTTTTTTTTTACTCTTAGGCCTTTGAGAAACAACATTTCATTCAGCAATGTCCAACATTTAACCAATATACAATGTACATCAAGTATGGCCCAAAATACATCATGAAGCATAGCCAACAAAACAAGTGTCAATGAAACAAAAACCCCACACTTATTCCCAAAACAATTCAAAGCTCCAAAAATTCCTTAAGGATATGGTAATATCATGGTTTTTCACTTAAGGCTTGTAGTGAGCTTCAAAACAAGGAAAGGAAACAAGGCTCAAAAGGGCTATCAAAGGAATTAATCAAGGTAAGTCCATTTGGCTAGAACTTATAAGAACAAAATTGCCTACTCATTTCCAAATATGCATGTGAATTAGGACGCATCAACAAGAATCAAGCCAAGGCTATTGTGCAAGCAATCAATGGGGCAAAACACACCAAATGATTATAATGATGGATGGCTCAAATTCTCACAAAGGTAAAATCATCACTTTCAAATTGAGCTTTCAAAACTATCATGACATGTAGAGAAGAATCAAGGATTTCAAGTCACAAAATGTCAAGAACTTTTATTTTCAAAACAATTACCCATTTCTTGAACATATCCTATAATTCAAAGAAAAACATGCAAAGTCGTACGTGCACATGAAATTGACCCAAAATATTAAACTGAAAATCCGACGAAACTAACAACATTAACAAATTAACACAACTAACAAATTAACAAAACCAACAAAACTAGCAAAACCAAAGAACACTCCCCCCCCCCCATACTTAAACAACACATTGTCCTCAATGTAGCACAATTAAAAGATTAAAAACAATTAAATCATCAAAGAGAATCGGACAAGTGTAATAAAAGCAAAGAAGGAGATAGGAAAAGAAAAACTCCCTAAGTCATGGTGGAGGAAGAGTAGGGTGGAGTAAGGAAGTCTCTTCCAACACTACGTCCACTAAAGAAGGGTTCGTGAGGAATGGCTTAAGTCGATGTCCGTTGACCTTGAAGCTCTTGTTTGTGGAGTCGCTTTTGATCTCAACTGTACCATAAGGAAAAACATTAGTAACAACAAAAGGACCAATCCACTTAGACCTCAACTTACCAGTCATGAGTCCAAGCCTAGAATTATACAATAACACTTTTTGCCCAACCACGAAGTCTTTTTTAACTATCATGCTATCATGGAACTTCTTGGTCTTTTCTTTGTAGAACTTGGCATTCTCGTAGGCTTCTAGGCGGATTTCATCTAACTCACTCAGTTGCAACTTCCTTTCCTCGCCAGCTTGATCCATAGAGAAGTTGCAAGTCTTCACTGCCCAGTATGCTTTGTGCTCAATTTCCACTGGAAGATGACATGCCTTTCCAAAGACAACCCGATAAGGAGACATTCCTATGGGTGCTTTGTAGGCAGTCCGATGTGCCCAGAGAGCATCATCAAGCCTGGTACTCCAATCTTTCCTGCTTGGCTGCACAATCTTCTCTAGAATTCTCTTGATTTCCCTGTTAGAAATTTCTGCCTGTCCATTAGTCTAGGGGTGGTATGGTGTGGATACTCTGTGTACCACCCCGTACTTTTTAAGCAGGGCATGCATTGTCCTGTTGCAAAAATGGGTTCCTTGATCACTAACAATTGCTTTAGGTACTCCAAACCTGCAAAATAGATTAGACCTGACAAAGTCTGCGACAACTTTAGCATCATTAGTTCTAGTGGGCTTGGCTTCCACCCATTTTGAAACATAATCAACTGCAAGGAGAATATAAACATAACCAAAAGAGACAGGAAAAGGACCCATGAAATCTATACCCCAGACATCAAACACCTCACAGAATAGCATAGGTTGCTGAGGCATTTGTTGTCGCCATGTAAGTGTATTTCCTGCTCTCTAACACTGCTCACAAGTGCTGCAGATCTTCCACGCATCTTTAAAGATGGTGGGCCAATAAAAACCACAATCAAGCACTTTGCGAGCTGTCCTTTGAACACCCAGATGACCTCCCGATGCGGAAGAATGACAGAACTGCAGGACTGAGTCAGTCTCATGATCTGGAATGCACCGTCTAATGACCTGATCACTGCACAATTTCCACAAGTAGGGGTCATCCCAAATAAAATGCTTAGCATCACTTTTAATCTTATCTTTTTGGGCCTTAGATGCTAAGGGAGGAAAAATAGAGGCAACTAAATAATTGACAATGTTAGCAAACCAGGGAGTAGAAAGAGAGTCAGAAATACTATACAATATATACAAATGATCATCCGGGAAATCATCCCGAATAGGTGAATCTGCATCAGAGACACGTTCGATACGACTCAAATGATCAGCAACAAGATTTTGTGCTCCGCTCCTATCACGGATCTCCAAGTCAAACTCTTGGAGCTAGAGCATCCATCGGATCAACCTAGGCTTAGAATCAGCCTTCTTCAACAAGTACTTTAGAGCTGCATGGTCAGTATAAACAATAATGCGAGTACCAAGCAAATAAGAACGAAATTTTTCAAGAGCAAAAACTATGGCTAGAAGCTCTTTCTCAGTAGTAGTATAATTTGCTTGGGCAGCATCTAAAGTCCTAGAAGCATAATATATCACCCTGGGCAATTTATCAATTTTCTGAGCAAGGACAGCCCCCAATGCATAATTTGATGCATCACACATAAGCTCAAAAGGGGCTGTCCAATCGGGTGCCTGGATGATGGGGGTGGTAGTCAATGCTCTTTTGAGGCAATCAAAAGCCTCTTTGCATCTGTCATTAAAGTCAAACTCCACCTCCTTTTGCAACAAGTTGGACAGTGGAAGGGCTACTTTGCTAAAATCCCTTATAAAGCGCCTGTAGAATCCTGCATGACCAAGAAAAGATCGCACCTCTCGCACACAAGAGGGGTAAGGCAATTGTGAAATAACAGAAATTTTTGCAGGATCTACTTCAATGCCCTTATTGGAAATAATGTGGCCTAAAACTATACCTTGCTCAACCATAAAATGACATTTTTCAAAATTTAGAACAAGGTTAGTTTCAATGCATCTATTCAAAACTTTTTCCAAACTATTCAAACAACCATCAAAAGAGGATCCATATACAGTGAAATCATCCATAAACACCTCTATGTAATTTTCTAAAAAATCACTGAAAATACTAATCATGCACCGCTGGAAGGTACCAGGGGCATTGCACAGGCCGAAAGGCATCCTCCTATAAGCAAAAGTGCCGAAGGGGCAGGTGAATGTGGTCTTTTCCTGATCCTCAGGAGCAATAGTAATTTGCATATAACCAGAAAAACCATCAAGGAAACAGTAGTGGGATTTACCTGCCAGACGTTCAAGCATCTGGTCAATGAATGGCAGGGGAAAATGGTCCTTTTTGGTAACCTGGTTCAGCCTCCTATAGTCAATGCAGACTCTCCAACTGTTCTGCACCCGAGTAGGAATCAGCTCCCCCTTCTCATTTCTGATCACTGTGAGGCCAGTCTTTTTCGGGACTACCTGGACGGGACTCACCCATTGGCTGTCGGAGATAGGATAAATGATTCCAGCTTGCAAAAGCTTGGTTATCTCCTTCTTCACTACATCAAGAATCACCGGGTTGAGTCTTCTCTGTGGCTGTCTTACTGGTTTAGCTCCATCCTCTAAATTTATTCGATGCATACATGTGGATGGGCTAATACCAGGAATGTCCGCCAGGGTCCAGCCTATAGCCTTCTTATGCTTCTTGAGAACTGACAACAACTTCTCCTCTTGCTCATCAGCAAGGGAGGCAGATATAATCACTGGAAAACTCTTGCTATCATCCAAGTAAGCGTATTTTAAATTTGATGGCAGAGGCTTCAATTCTGGTGTGGTCGGCTGGACAGTGGTAGAAGGAGATGGTTTCTCAGCCTTGACCTCATAAAGAAAGTCAGAGGTATGTGTACTTCCTGAAACATGGTTAGTCCTATCTGACTCTATAAAATCAATCTCAAGAGGTAAAACACCACCACCAGGCATGCAATCAATATCACTCTCAGATTCACTCTCAGCATCAAATTCAGACATATGATCAAGTACAATTTCAGACTCAATGCATGAAGAGTGAGAGGCATGCAGATTAGAATAAAGATCAGTCATGTATTCATCAACAACATGGTCAATTATTTCAGCACGAAATACAGAAAGATCTTCAGATGGGTATTTCATAGCATCCAGAATATTAAAATGAACAGTTATATCACCAAACTCCATGGACAGTGTGCCTGCATAAACATCTATCTTAGTTCTAGCAGTTTTCATAAAGGGTCTGCCTAGAATGATGGGAACTGATCCTTGAGAAAATCCATCTTCCATATTCAAGATATAAAAATCAACAGGGAAAATCAGTTCACCAACTCTAACTAAGACATCTTCTATGAAACCAACAGGATAGGCAACACTTCTGTTAGCTAAATGAATTACCACATCAGTTGACTGCAAGGGACCTAGAGATAGAGAATTAAAAATAGACAGAGGCATAACACTAACAGAAGCTCCTAAATCTAGCATGGCATTGTCAAACTTACTATTCCCTATGATACAAGGTATGCTGAATGTACCTGGATCTTTGCATTTTTCAGGAATTTGAGGAACAGATTTACCAATCAATGCGGAGACATTTCTGCCCATGCTAATCCGTTCACTTCCTTTAAGCTTCCGCTTATTAGTGCACAGCTCCTTCAAGAATTTGGCATATCTTGGAATTTGCTTTATTGCATCCAACAGAGGTATGTTTACCTCTACCTTTCTAAACATTTCCAAGATCTCTTTCTCTGCCTCTTCCATTTTTTTGTTGGAAACTGCTCTTGGAGGGAATGGAAGAGGGGGAATGTGCTGCTTCTGCAAATCAGAATTACCTGTGGAAGAAGATTCACCTGCACAGAAATTGTTAGGTAAATTTTTGTCATCACCTTTTTCTGGAATAGAGTGAAGTTTGGCAGGTTCATTTGCAGATGAGGAAGGTGCTACGGGTTGAGGTCCTTGACATTGCTTTCCCGACCTCAATGAAATGGCACTGACATTTTTGGGATTTTGGACAGCTTGAGAAGGCAGCTTGTCAGAATTCTGGGACTGTTGTTGATTCAATTGGGTAGCCAATTGTCCCATCTGATTGGTTAAGCTCTGAATGGAGGCTCTGGTCTCTTGCTGAAACTGCATGTTCTGCATAGTCATTTGCCTCACAAGTTCTTCGAGGGAAGGTTGTGGAGGGGCCTCAACTGTTGGCTGTTTCTGGGGTTGTTGCTGTTGTTGGATTGGTGGAGGAATGTATGGTCTGCTTGGGCCAGCAGCATTTTGGAAGGAAGGAGCAGGCTGCTGTTGTTGCTGAGGGCTAGACCATCTGAGGTTAGGGTGATTCCTCCATCCAGGGTTGTATCTGTTGCTGGAAAGGTCATAATTGCTCTACTGTGGTTGATTTTGCTGCTGAGGTTGAGGAGGTCTATTGTAAATATTTGCAGCATAAGCTTCAGGCTGCTCAATTGCTCCAGGTTGCTGCATGGAAGGGCAAAGGTCTGTATGGTGGTCAGCAGAGGAGCACAAACCACAAACCCTTGCGACAGGTACAAATTTCTGATTCAAGGCCAGCTGGGTTACCAAGTTGACCAACGCATCCAGTTTGCCTTCAAGCTTCTTAGTTTCAGATGATGCAGATGGGTTTGTAGCTACCTCATGCACTCCTCTAATGACTATGGCATCATTTTTGGCACTAAACTGCTGGGAGTTGGAGGCCATCTTCTCAATTAAATTTCTGGCTTCAGCAGGAGTCATGTCTCCAAGGGCTCCACCATTGGCAGCATCTATCATACTTCTCTCCATATTACTGAGTCCTTCATAAAAATATTGGAGAAGAAGCTGTTCTGAAATCTGATGGTGAGGGCAACTGGCACATAGTTTCTTAAATCTCTCCCAGTACTCATACAGGCTCTCTCCACTGAGTTGTCTAATACCTGAGATATCCTTCCTGATGGCTGTGGTCCTGGAAGCAGGGAAAATTTTTTCTAAGAATACTCTCTTAAGGTCATCCCAGCTCGTGATGGACCTTGGAGCAAGGTAATACAGCCAGTCCTTTGCCACTCCCTCTAATGAATGAGGAAAAGCCTTCAGAAATATGTGGTCCTCTTGGACATCTGGGGGTTTCATGGTGGAGCAGACAATATGAAATTCCTTCAAATGTTTGTGCGGGTCTTCACCTACAAGGCCATGAAACTTTGGAAGCAAATGAATTAGTCCAGTTTTAAGAACATATGGGACATCCTCATCAGGGTATTGGATGCACAAGCTTTCATAGGTGAAATCAGGTGCAGCCATTTCCCTTAGAGTCCTCTCACGAGGTGGAGGTTGTGCCATGTTCTCAGAATGTGCAAAATCAGAATGCTCAGAATCAGAATGCTCAAAATTATAATGCTCAAGATCAGGATGTTCAAAATCACCAATAACAGAATGCACAAACTCACCAGTTATGGAATGCTCAGAATGATCAAAAGGTATAAAATGATGCCTAACTAATCTATGAAATGTCCTATCTATCTCAGGATCAAAGGGTTGTAAGTCAGATGGATTGCCTCTAGTCATACACTACATTCAGCATGCACACAACTAGTTGCCTTGTCATGTAAATAAAGGTGTAGGTTTGAACTACAGCTACCCTCAAATGATATCCAAATGACTTGAAATTTTGTGAGCAACCCTATAAAATGATGAGAAGATAGCACAAAAAAATTCAGACAAAAATTCAAAGTCTAACTATGAAAGCTAAAAATGGTAGGTTAAGAAAAATAAGTGAATAAAACTTGAAAAATAAAAAACTTTTGACAGAATCGCTTTTTTTGGACGATGGAGACCTCAGCCAGCCTACGGCGGCTGCCACGACGTAGGAAATTTTTTTCTACCCCAAATGCATATATAATAATTGCGATTCTGATAACCGGAGCAAAAGTTATGGCCGTTTGAAGTTTTGACAAACACAAAATTTGCTAGTTTTTTGGAACTTTCAAATCTGACCAAACTAAAGGCTCTAGCTATTTTTCCCACAAAATATGGATTAAAAGAAGTTACCACAAAAAAATTCAGCCAAAAATAACAACCCTAGCTACTAAAACAAAAAATCCCAATTAATTCAGCATGGGTGGTCGCTAAAATCCGTCTCTAATTGATTTCTACTACTACTCTGTTTTTGCCGCAAGCTGATTTCTACTACTACTCTGCTTTCAAGCACAATATTCACAGCAAAACACACAAGACTAAAACAGGGGAAACGCTTAATGGGAAAACTGAAACAGAACACACATTAAACAAAATACCAGGACACTAAACAACACTAACACACATACTAACACAATACTAACAATTAAACATAAAACACGAAAGGATTAAACACACAGCACTAGCTAGCTATTATGAACCTTTGGACACTGCTCCCCGGCAACGGCGCCAAATTTGATCGAGGCCGTACCCGAATCAAATAAACATGAAAATGCAGTAACTAGGAAGTGATCCTAGGTCGTTTCCCAACAAGCAGTGACAAGCCAAATGTTCATAATATACTTGCAGTAACAGTAACGATGGGGGGGGGGTTTGGTTGTTTGGTAATTAAAGAGCAGACAAATAAAATGGAATACGAAACTACTAATATTAAAAACGAGTTGTTTCCTCTGATTCAGAAGCCACTCTCTTATCCTGGGTTATGGAGAATTCGTCCCTAACAGTCAACCACTTAATCCAACCCTATTTCAATTTACTAAGCGAAAATCAACTTAGGGTTTTCAATACGTGATTAGGCACCACATACACCAGTTATCCCTTCGTCCATTAAGCATGAACGCAAGTTAGGCTCAGAGGCAATTAATCGAACACGAAGCGTGCACTGATTAATATTCACGAAATTGGGATAACTGGTGAAGGGAAAACTGCCAGGAAACCACATTACAAACGAAACCTCAAAGAGAGTTGGGCTTCGTCCTCAAAAGGAAACAACACCAGAAAATCTAGCCTTCCATGGATTCAAACAGAGAACGCAATTGAAACATGAAACAGAAACGTAAACAAATAGAAATGTAAAATTGAACAGAAACGTAAATGAGAGTAGAAAAAGAAACAAGAACGAAATTGTAATTAGAAGCAGAAAACGTAAAATTGCATTACGAACTCAGAAACGTCAAAACAGAAAAACGAAAACCCTAAAACCAAGCTCTGAATAATGAATAGCATAACAGAATAGAATGCCCTGCACGAATCCCAAGGCAGCTATTTAAAAAGAGTCACTCAAAGTCACTGGGCCCTATTACAATACTCTGGCCCAAAACGAAATAAACACTGAACAACATAAAATAAAATTGCGAAATTTCCTAATTAGAAATTAACTAAGGTAAGCGCTTCTTTATTTGCCCTCTTCAAGTCCACAACCAAAATCCGGATTAAGCCCGATGTTTCATTAATTCCTGAAATTAGATTAAAAACATCAAATTAGCTA
Organism: Glycine soja; assembly: GCF_004193775.1. Taxonomy (NCBI): domain Eukaryota; kingdom Viridiplantae; phylum Streptophyta; class Magnoliopsida; order Fabales; family Fabaceae; genus Glycine; species Glycine soja. The sequence continues at coordinate 15,512,741 of NC_041011.1, forward strand.
AATGAGCCCAAATAATAAAACTGCCTAATTAATTGACAATTAAGACCAATCAATAATTAAAATGGTGCAAAAAGGGTTTAGAAAATAGAAGAAAATGATGGCACATCACATACAACTTAAACATGGGAGAAAAACTGTCTACAGTAGGCATCGTCGCTTTCTAACACCCAATCATCCTTACACACGACTAAAAAAAGCTTTTAATGGAAGTCAAGAGCATGATATTGTGCCGATACCATTGACTGGTGAGCAGGTATATCAGCGAGTTCAACACCTGAATACTGGGAAGATCCAAAAGAAGGATAAAAGTCAAAGTTGCATATGGAAGAAGAGGTCCATTTTCTTTGATCTTCCGTACTGGTATGATCTTGACGTTAGACATTGTATTGATGTTATGCATATGGAGAAAAATGTTTGTGACAGTGTGATTGGGATGCTCCTTAACATTCAAGGCAAGACGAAGGATGGCTTGAATACCCGTCAAGATCTAGCTGATATGGGTATATGATCACAATTGCAACCAAGGTCTGATGGGAAGAAAATTTACTTGCCCCTAGCCTGCCATACTTTGTCCAAGAAGGAAAAGATAAGTTTTTGTCAGTGTCTTCGTCGGGTGAAGGTTCCACAAGGATACTGATGCAATCCTACCCCCCAAGGGCATTGGATAGAAGACTCCAAGAAGATTGGGCCAAAGATGCAAGAGAAGGCCCTAGGGTTCTCATGAGCCTTAGGGTAGATTTCGGGCCCATGGGCTAAGTATGAGCCCACTTATCTTTGTACATATTAGATTAAGGTTCCATTAATTTTTGTCCTTGTATTTAGGGCTCCATAATGTAGATAGGGTACCCTAGAAATATAGGATTTTTCAGCCCTTGTATTTTAGGGCACCTAGACTAGTTTTTGTATCAGGGGTAGTTTTGTAATTTCACATGCACTAAGTGAATATTTGATGTGTGTGGTTGGAAATAAATTTAATTGAATTGGTAGAAGCCCAATCCAATTAAATTTTAGAGGGGGAGGTGAACATTTGCTTACTACACCCCATTGCCACATCATATAATCACACTTTGTGCATGTCCTTCATGCTTTACATGCCTCATGACACCTAAGCACACTTAGTGGAGAATCTTGGAATTGATCTTGGATTAGTGGGCTGAACCATAACTAAAATTCACTAATCATAATTAGTGAAATTTTGGCTCCAAAGTTTGGCTCCACAAATTCAATTTCAAATTCAAGTGAAATTTGAATTGAAATTCAAATTTCCCTCCAATTTTGTGTGACCCATAGGCTATAAATTGAGGTCATGTGTGTGCATTTTTTTCAACTTTGATCATTTGAATATTAAACTTCAGATTTCAATGCTTATTAGAGCACAAAATTTCGTGCTCTTCTCTCCCTCTCCCCTCATTCATCTCCTTCCTCCAAGCTCTTATCCATGGCCTCCTATGGTGGTGAGCTTCTTCTAGACTCATCTTCTCCTTGAAGTGGCATCTCCTCTCTCTCTTCCTTTCTCCATTTCACTGCCATTCATCTTCCAAGAAGCAAAGGAATCCATTGATGAAGAAGATCCTAGGCCTACAAGCTCCAATGGAGCTTACGTCATGTGGTATAAAGAGCATCTTCATCTAGGTGATGTTCTTTTGCTTCCTCTATCTTTTTGTTCGGTGAATTCTCTTTAATTCCTTGTTCTTCATATTATTCTCCTTGTATATCCTCCATTGTCTTGTGGTTTGGTGCTGTTTAGAGTAGATTCAAAAAAAATAAACCGATTAAATCTTAGATCTACACTTGTTCTTGCATTTCTATGGTTCAAATTTTGTAGATCTACTCTTGAATCATGTTTTTTGTGTTGATTTTAGGTTCTATCATTTTTCATTCATAATATTCTTGTGCTGAACCTTTAGATCTAAATTTTCTTCCAAAATATTGATTAGAAAAAAAACACTAAAATCTAAGTGTAAATCACTTAATCCATGTTGTCTTAGAGTCATGTTTAGTCATAGTAATTGTCACATTATGTTCTAAGTTTGTGTTGAATTTTTATTTTGTTGATTGAATTCTAGATACATTTGTTCATGTATTCTAGTCATTCTTAGCCTATCTTTTGAATTTTGAGTCGAATTCATGCATGTTATTTAGTTCATAACATGTTCTAAATCAATTCCTAGAAGTAGCCTTGTTCTTGAACTTTTTTTTTATTTCTAAGTTTCCTACATGATGCCTATGATGAAGTTGAGTTGTGGTGCTGAGTTGTGGCTGGATTTGTGGATCAAAATAAGTCTTAAGCTCTCTCGAATTGTTTTATTCAAGATAATTGAGCATAGGCAAACACAAATTGTAACTATCCAAGCCTTAAGCAACATAAACACTACTCTTGATTTCTAGGTTGAAATCTCTGGTGCTGGCAGCTTGAACATGCGAACTTGTATAAATTACTGGGAATTAGTGACTACGTTTTTTGAGCTGAAATTTTTACTGAATTTTCTAGACATATGGACCAAAATTATAAAAAAAAAAGAACCAAGCGATTTGTGATGGAAGCTTGCTTGTGGGGGCTTCTATGGAGGCTGGATCTTTGAGCTTCAATGAGGTCCTTTAATGCTGATTTTCCACCATGGAGATGCAGCGGAAGACAAAGGAGAAGAGGTGAGAGGAGGCTCCATCCACTAGGGAATAAGCCATGGAAGAAGGAGCTTCACCACCAAGATGAGCCTTGGATAAGAAGCTTGGAAGGATGCTTCAATGGAGGAAAAGAAAGAGGGAGAGAAAGAGAGAGGGGGGAGCACGAAATTGAAGGAATAAAAGAGGGAGAGAAGTGGAACTTTGAAGTATGTCTCACAAGACTCTCATTTATCAAAGTTGCAACAAGTGTTACACATGCTTCTATTTATAGACTAGGTAGCTTCCTTGAGAAGCTTTCTTTAGAAAACTTCCTTGAGAAGCTTCTTTGAGAAAACTTCCTTGAGAAGCTAGAGCTTAGCTACACACACCCCTCTCATAACTAAGCTCACCTCCTTGAGAAGCTTCCTTAAGAAGATTCCTAAAGAAGCTAGAGCTTAGCTACACACACCTCTCTAATAGCTAAGCTCACCCCCATGACAAAAAAAAGTCCTTACTACAAAGACTACTCAAAATGCCCCGAAATACATGGCTAAAACCCTATACTACTAGAATGGCCAAAATACAAGGCCCAGACGAAGGCAAAACCTATTCTAATATTTACAAAGATAAGCGGGCTCATACTTAGCCCATGGTCTCGAAATCTACCCTAAGGCTCATGAGAACCCTAGGGCCTTCCCTTGGATCTCTAGCCCAATCTACTTGGAGTCTTCTACCCAATGCCATTGCGGGGTAGGATTGCATCAATTTGGATCAAAGGAAAAAATAAGAAAAATGTCACAAGTTGGTAGAAAAATCAGTGTCCAGGAAAAAAAAAGTGAAAGGAAAGTGTGCTTGTTGTTTTGGCTCAAAATTTGTTCTATAATTGGTGCCTATTTTATACCAATCCTAGTTCTTAAATTTCAATTGAAAATTATTGTGAAAACAAGTGCCAAAACTAGAGGTTTCTTGAGTCTTTTTTTTTAGTTTTTCTACTCTACTCTAGAGCCATTCTAAGTTTCTCTTTGAGTCCTAGCTTGCTTTTATGTGCTTTTCATTGCTTTAATTGTTGAATAATCCTTGAAAATTTGTCTTGCTAAAACTCTATTGGTTTAGCTTTCATTTCATTTTTTTGGTCTTTGGTTATTGCTTGTCTCTTTGTTTCCTTGCTTGTGAGTTGCCATATAGGGAATTGGAAAGGAGGATTGGTGCCATATCTTGAAGAATTTGAGTCAAGAAGCAAGGGGCCAACCACCTTAAGATCTATTGGACTAAAGAGCACTCCAAATTGAGTGAAACACTAAAGAGAGAATAGCCACCACAATTGAGGACTTTTTTCTTTGTAATTTTGTAATTGGCAATTTGCATTGCTTTTAAATTTTGTAACAAAAAGGCCTTTCATTGGAAGTAAGTTGGGAGCCTCCGCTAGGTCACCATACTTCCATTTGTGTGTAATAATTTATGCAATTTTCCCTTAGGATAGTGAGTGTTTTGTTGTGAACCTTAAATGAGGTCATCCAAACACTCTTAGGATCCGCCTAGTTTGCATTTCTTGCACTTTAATTTCTTGCTCACTTCCATAGCTTATTTCCTTTACCCTCCATTGTCAAACCGACTAGATAGCTTGCCTTTTACCAATTAGTTTTTACCTTATCTTTCACACCTCTTTTAGTGTTTATTTTGGCTAGTTTCAACCATAGTTTCTTTTACCTTTTGTTTTCAAACCCCCAACAAGAAAGAACCATAACTTAGGAACCAACATGAGTCTTCATTCTTCATCTAGTGTTAATGGTGAGGGTTCTACTCCTAAGGACCCCTTGTATAAGATATTAGATGAGTTGAGATCCCTTAATTTGTGGAAAGAAAAACAAGAGAGAAAAGAAAAAGGAAAAAAAAAAGTGGAAGAAATAAGTCAAGACGAAAAAGAGAAAATAATAGAGGAAGAAAGAAGAAAAATAATGAAAGAAATGAAAAGAGAAAAACATGCCTCCTATAGTAGTCATAACTCTTGCAAGAGCCTAAGTGAAGAACTTCGTGACTATTATGAAGGAAGACATAAGTCACATCTTAGACCTCATTCCCATAGAAGAGAAAAGGAAAGAAAGCCTCAAGAGGCCAACATTAACCTCCCATACTTCCATGGGAAGGACAATGTAGAGGCTAACTTAGATTGGGAAATAAGGGTAGAGCAAAAACTTAAAAGAAAGTCTACTTTAAAATCTTATGGCTCTCACTCTTATCCAAAGAAAGTCCAAGGTCTAAGCATCTTAGGGGCTGCACCTTCTAAGCCCAAAGATGATAAGGGGAAGACAATAGAAAAGCAACTCCCTAAGGCTAGTATGCAAGAGAAGACTAGCTTCATGAAGTGCTTTAAATGTCTTTGAAGAGGACACATTACTTCTCAATTCCCCACCAAGAAAACCATGATTATGAGGGGCCAAAACATTTATAGTAGCCAAGATGAGGCTACTACTTCACCTTCCTCTAGTGAACGTGAAGAAGCAAAAGGGGAAGAATCTAGTTAAGAAATCTACCCCCAAGAAGAAGGACAACCATTAATGGTTAAGGAGGAGTGTAAGGAGGTAAGTGTCTCCTCCAAGAAGTTAGCTAAGAAGGAAAGTCATTTTACAATAAAGACAAACATTAAAAAAACTTCCCCTCTTAGACAACCTCCACATTTTCTCCTTTGTAAAAAGACACTTGTTAGCATTGCCACACCTCTTGGGCTTGAATTTATTCCTCAAGTAAAGGAGTTGTTGGATGAGGATTTGGTTTGCAAGAGCTTAAATCCTTGTGCTTTGTTGGTGCAAAAAATAGGTATTATTAGGCACCAAATCCCTATGATAGGTGGTATGATGAATGTGTTGAGTGGTGCAACACTCTTTTGTAAAATCACTCATGCACCCAACATCTTCATGATTTGTGTACATAGTGACTCATTAGGTAGGTTTCTTCTTATTTTTTGTTTCAATGAAAACCTAGGTGCTCATGTGGGACACCTTAGGTTTGTCGTAATTTTTTTGTAGGAATAATCAACATGAAAATAAATAAAAAGGTATGTTTTATTCCATTACTTTCCTTAGCTTTTTAAATAGTGATCAAGGGCTTTCCATGGACCCTAAGAGAATAAAGGTCATTCCTGAGTGGCCTCCTCCACCAAGTATAAGGGAAATTTGGGGCTTCAATATCTTAATAAACCTTTACAAAAGGTTTGTCCCATATTTTTCTATACTTGTAGCACCACTCATTGAGTTGGTGAGGAATTATATTCTCTCATGGGAAGATGGCCAAGAAAGGGGTTTTTCGTCCTTACCATACTCTAACATACCCAACATCACTAATACATATGTTTTTATTCTTTTTCCAGGTGTTGAGGAAAGAATCCATGAGTTTAAAGAACCTTTGGATTTGAGGTCAAATCCTTTTCAAGGGGGAGGGAATAATGCAATCCTACCCCCCAAGGGCATTGGATAGAAGACTCCAAGAAGATTGGGCCAAAGATGCAAGAGACGGTCCTAGGGTTCTCATGAGCCTTAGGGTAGATTTCGGGCCCATGGGCTATGTATGAGCCCACTTATCTTTGTACATATTAGATTAAGGTTTCATTAATTTTTGTCCTTGTATTTAGGGCTCCATAATGTAGGTAGGGTACCCTAGAAATATAGGATTTTTCAGCCCTTGTATTTTAGGGCACCTAGACTAGTTTTTGTATCAGGGGTAGTTTTGTAATTTCACATGCACTAAGTGAATATTTGATGTGTGTGGTTGGAAATAAATTTAATTGAATTGGTAGAAGCCCAATCCAATTAAATTTTAGAGGGGGAGGTGAGCATTTGCTTACTACACCCCATTGCCACATCATATAGTCACACTTTGTGCATGTCCTTCATGCTTTACATGCCTCATGACACCTAAGCACACTTAGTGGAGAATCTTGGAATTGATCTTGGATTAGTGGGCTGAACCATAACTAAAATTCACTAATCATAATTAGTGAAATTTTGGCTCCAAAGTTTGGCTCCGCAAATTCAATTTCAAATTCAAGTGAAATTTGAATTGAAATTCAAATTTCCCTCCAATTTTGTATGTCACTTAGGCTATAAATAGAGGTCATGTGTGTGCATTTTTTTCAACTTTGATTATTTGAATATTAAACTTCAGATTTCAAAGCTCATTTAGAGCACAAAATTTTTTGTTCTTCTCTCCCTCTCCCCTTATTCATCTCCTTTTTCCTCCAAGCTTTTATCCATGACCTCCTATGGTGGTGAGCTTCTTCTAGACTCATCTTCTCCTTGAAGTGGCATCTCCTCTCTCTCTTCCTTTCTCCATTCCACTGCCATTCATCTTCCAAGAAGCAAAGGAATCCATTGATGAAGAAGATCCTAGGCCTACAAGCTCCAATGGAGCTTACATCAGATACTCTTCAAATATTAAGAGCCTTGTGCAGTTGAAGGAGCTTAAGCTTGTAGGGTTAAAGTCTTACGATTGTCATGTGCTCATGCAACAATTGTTAGCCGTGGCTATATGATACATCTTGCCAAACAAAGTCAAGTTAGCGATAACTCGCCTGTGCTTTTTCTTCCATGCTATATGTAGCAAAGTCATTGATCCTATCAAGTTTGATGAGTTGGAAAATGAGGCCGCAATTATACTGTGCCAATTGGAGATGTATTTTCCCCCTGCTTTCTTTGACATCATGATTCACTTGATTGTGCATCTGGTCAGAGAAATCAAATGTTGTGGTCCTGTTTATCTACGGTGGATGTACCCGATAGAGCGATACATGCAGATCTTAAAAGGCTATACAAAGAATCTATATCATCCAGAAGCATCTATTGTTGAGAGGTACATTGCAAAAGAAGCCATTGAATTTTGTTCAGAATACTTAGAGAAGGCTAAACCTGTTGGGCTTCTTGAGTCTCGGCATGATGACAGAGTGGGTGGTAAGGGTTCAAGACGACTGCATGTGATCACTCCAAGTGTAGAAGATTTGTTACCAGCTCACTTGTATGTCTTGAACAACAGTAATGAAGTTTTTCCATACATAGTTAAGCATGAAGCTTTAGTCAAACAGAATAATCCGAAAATGTCAAAGAATTGGGTGTTGAAAAAGCATAACAAGACTTTCTGTGATTGGTTTAAAGATACAATCTTTGCAGATAAGAATGCTTCAGAAACATTAAGAAAGCTAGTAGATGGGCCTAAAAGAAATGTTATAACCTGGCAAGGATACGACATAAACAGGTATTCATTTTACACAAAAGCACAAGATGACAAAAGTACAATGCAGAATAGCGGGGTCACCCTAAGGGATGAATCTCAACACTTTGCAAGTGTCAATGATGCCAATCCCTGTGTAGCTTCCATCCCTTACTTTGGGCTCATTGATGAAATTTGGGAGCTTAACTATGTGAAATTTACGGTATGTGTTTTCAAATGTAAATGGGTTGACAGCAACACCGGTGTGCGCACCGATGATATAGGATTTACGTTGGTAGACCTAAAGAAACTTGGTTACCACAATGACCCTTTCATCATGGCAGAACAAGCTAGACAAGTATTTTACGTGCAAGACACTTGTGATGAAAGGTGGTGCGTGGTTCTGCAGGGCAAAAAAATTGGTGTTAATGTAGAAGATGATGATTCATACATGGACACCTATGTTAGTCCTTTGACCGCTCAAATCACTCCTAACATTGTCAGAGAAGAAGAAGCTGACGACGTTCATGCTAATCGAAATGATCATGATGAAGAAGAATTGATTAACATCGTCTAATGTAATTTTCTGCAGAGACAGAGGTCACCAAAGCAAGTAAGTGACAACTACATTTTTCTCTGATTGAGGCATCGGTATTTTCTTTTAGATGGTATCCTTAGGACTTCATACAACTCATGTTTGTCGCCAGTTTCATCATCCACCACCCATTTCTTCTCTGTCTTCTCACGTTTATTGTTGTTAAACCCATATTTATGCTTTCTTCCCTTTATGTCTTGTTTTATCACAACTTTAGTCGAATCTCCTATCTTCAACACAGTTGAATATCCTGTCTTATTCTCCAATGACACACTTTGATGGCCTGTATCTCTTTTCTTCGTATGTTCTAGTGCTTCAGCTTCAGAATGCATAAAGCAATCTGAATTTTCCAGTGGTCACCAAAGGCTTCTGCATCAGCATTGACACTCTCCACCTTCTTTGGTTTATGCTTCTATGCTGCATTCCGTGCTTCCTCCTTATAAATCTCAGATTTATTAGAGGTTGCACTAGAACGATCAACACCAATCTGTGCTTCTTCCTTGTCTAACAGCTCAATATCTTTCCTTTCAACTTGTGTTTTGTAAATTACAGTGTAGTTTACAAAAGCAAAGGTGAAACGAAAGATATTGAGCTGGTAGAGGAGGAGCAGGCACGGATTGGTGCTGATTCTTCTAGTGAGACCTCCAATAAATAAGAATTATAAGGAGGAAGCACGAAAAGCAACACAGAAGCATAAACCAAAGAGGGTAGAGAGTGTCAATGCTGATGCAGAAGCCTTTGGTGATGATTGAAAATTCAGATTACTCTATGCATTATGAAGTTGAACCACTAGAACATACGAAGAAAAAAGATACAAGCCATCAAAGTGTGTCATAGGAGAATAAGACAAGAGATTCAACTGTGCTGAAGATAGGAAATTTGGCTAAAGTTGTGAAAAAACAAGACATGAAGGGAAGAAGGCATAAATATGGGTTTAACAACAACAAACGTGAGAAGGCAAAGAAGAAAAGGGTGGTGGATGATGAAACTGGCGACAAACATTAGCTGGATGAAGTCCTAAGGATGCCGTGCACATGTGTATTTCTGAAGATCTAGTATTTATATTCCATCAAGCATACATTGACTATTGATTACATGTAACAGACTTTTTATAACATGGTTGCCTCAAATCACAATTAAAAAGCACAACTAAATCACTTTCAGGGCACCCCTTTTGACCCTCCCAAAGTCATGGATGATGCTTTATTTCTTGCTTGGTCTTGGTTAAAAGCTAGTGAGAAAGGTTTCAATACTTTATTTAACCATTAGTCTACCAATCTTTCGGAGTCCTTTGGTTAATTTGTCTTGTCTCCTTCTGTGGTGGGGTTTTGTTGGGTTTTATGTTTTTGGAAGGTTGCACCTTGGGTGTCTTGTATCTGATCTCCCCAGTACCTTTGGTACTGTTATGTTTTATTAATAATATTATACTTTTGCCTTCCAAAAAAAAACTTATGACTGATCCTCTTTTGATTAATCCTATTTTGTATGTTGTTGTATGTTATTGTATAAAAGATCATGGGTTCTCCACCTGCCTCCACTCCTCCTCCTCCTCCTCCTCCTCCTCCTTCTCCTCATTCTCCTCCTCCTCCTTCGGATGCATCGACTTCACCATCTGCCATGAAGCGGACACGCAAAGCCTCACGTCTACGATCGTTGTCCACTAGACCACCTGGTGCTGAGAGACCAGTGGTGCATGTTGATCTTGCTATCGGGAAGGCCAACGGTCCCCACAAGAAGAAATTAAGAACATATTTGGGGATTGTGGTGCGTGATAAGGTGGACGTCACCTACGAGAACTGGAAGGAGGTCCCTACTGCTCAGAAGGACCTAATTTGGGAGGATATTCATGTATTTTTCTTTTCTTATTTGATTTTGTTTAATTAATAGCCAAAAAATACATTATTGTAACAAATAAACTTTATTTGACGTTGTCAGGCGGAATTTGATATCCCAGAGGCTTCTGGCAGTAGGACGAAAAGGAAGTTACGGCAGACCTTGGGGGAGAGATAGAGGCACTTTAAATCAGACCTCACGAGGAAATGGGCCCTTGCAGCCGATCAGGACGGTGTCGAGGACATTGTCTGTGAGAAATACGGCATCAGCAAGGAAAAATGGGCCCAGTTTTGCCAAACTCGCAGAAACCCTTCTTGGGAGGTATGTTCCTTGTCATTTAAGTTGTTTTTCAAAAAACATGATGTTGTTATACTTCATTCTACCAATTTCAAACATTATTGTTTAATTTTTTCAGGATGTGCGCAAGAAGGCACAGGCCATCCAGAAGCAGAATACTGCCCCCCACGTTTTGTCTCGTGGGGGTTATGATTATTTGGAGCAGAAGCTCCTGGCTGAGAAGATGAAGAAGAAGCTGGAGGAAATTGCACAGTCAGGAAGCATTGATGGCGTCATCGACCCTCCATTCCCGGTCAGACCCCACGTGAAGTGGAAGATGGCCCGCACGAAGAAAACAAGGGAAATGATGACTGAGGCCGCAAAGGAAATCGCTGTGAAGATTGTAAGTCATTTTCAACTAACCATTACAATTATATTTCAATATTTTGTGAATGTCATGTACCACTATGTGTTTTCTGTGCAGGATTCCTTTGAGGAGCAGGCCACACAGGGATCCTTCGTCCCCCGTGGACGTCAGGAAGTTCTCACCGCTGTTATTGGACGTCCAGAGTCCGTGCTGCTGGAGCCGGTGTCACCATCAAGCAATACTTTGGATTGGCTCCACGGATGTCCCGCAACACTTCCTCCCTGCCTCCTGACGAATTGCAGCAGCTGACCCAACAAATCAGGGACCAGCTAGATGAGTCCATCACAGAGAAAGTGACGAGGCAGGTCATGGCATCCTTCAGCCACATGCAGTCCCAGCTTCAGTCGCAGATGCAATCTCTGGGACTTGCAGTGCCTCCTGAGCCTCTGGTTGGTCCCTCTGGTCCTCGAGTAAGCACAAAGGGGAGTTGTGTTGATCCCTCAGGACAGGATCCTGAGACGGGTGACTCTGACAGGTGCGTCTTGCACATAGAAGAAGATCCTGTCCGCCTGGTTGCCATGGGGAGTGTTTATGAGGGATCCACTCTTGTTCATAACACTCCTTTGTTGCCTGGCCAAGTAAAGGTGAGTGTGGACGAGGTTAAAGATGCAGATGCTGCAGTTCCTGTACCCACTGCTGAGGTTTCCTTAGTGGGGCAGGCACTTTACACCTTCCTTGCTTGGCTGACACATCTGATCAAGTCTTTATCAAACCAGGTACTTATTGTCCTTACTATATGTTTCTTCTTTTTAAATTAATTCATTAAGCGTGCCTCAAATTTGGCTATTTAACTTTGTTTCATGAACAGGTAGTTGTGTCTTCGCCAAAACCACCTCCGAAGCCCGATCCGGAGGTCGATGATCCGCTTTATCTGATGACATTGACCATCCCAGAGCTTTTCTTGAGGCCTTATCAGGTTAGATGGGATGCCACCGTGTGTGAGGTAGTTAATCCAGATTTCCCCCTGTACATAAAGCACGAAGACCTCTCTGAAATCGCACACGGTGGTCAATGTCTCAACATATCAGTGTTACAGTTGTGGATTCTGTAAGTCTTTATATAAAAGGCTTTTATTTACCTAAGTTATGGCTTTCAATTCATAAATATTTAACTTTGACTTAACATAAACAGGCATCTCACTGAAACATGTATGCGAGCGGGGAATTGTGATATCTATGGATTCCTCGAGCCTCAGTCCATTCAGAGGTCTGGGCAATCGCAATTTGAATCTAAAAGTTACATAAAGAGTTGGATGCAGAGTTCACAACGCGATGTGTATCTTGGAGCCTACCTAAATGGGTAAGTCACAAAATAACAAAATTTAATTAATGTTTACTAATGTACTAACCCATTTTAGGTTCCACTACAGCGGACATTGGCAGATGGTGGTTATCCTGCCCAAGGAAGTACTGAGTGCTTTAAAAGGTTACTCATCTGGAACAATGCTTTAAAAGGTGTTGATGATGCTCCACAGCCTAAATCAAAGGCTTCTGCTAGGTGGATTGTCGTCAAGGTACGTCATTTACATAAAACTTCCACTTATATATATTTCTTTATGTGTCTATACACTAGTTGTTTAATTAATATCCAAATTTCATTATGTATTTAGTGTAATAGACAAAAAGGAAGTACTGAGTGCGGCTACTATGTGATGCACTGGATGTCCACAATCATTTTAGGAACTTTGAGGAATAATTGGGAAGCGGTAAGTTTATTTCAAACAAAATCGATTTATTTACAATTTGTATTACATTATTAACTTATTATGATTTATTTCATCATGCAGTATTTGAACGATCCTAGACCATTGGAGCCAGAGAGATTAAAGGCATTGCGGATCCAGTGGGCACAGTTTTATCTCCAAGTTAGAGATCAGGCCTAGGATTTAGGGACAGTGGTTTTTTCCTTAGTTTACTTTGGTTTAACATTTTTTACATTTTCTATGTAATATGAACATTGAATTCATTTGATGATTGCTCTTTATGATAAATCAATTATTTGATGTTTATTATCATTAAAATTGCTTGAAAGCAGAATAAAATGTTTATTTGCTGTGAATTGGGCTTGAAATTGGATTTGACAGGTACAATTTTGGGTTTACTATAAAAATAAAAAGTATTTATAAAAAAAATACTTGAAAACAACATTGGTTATTAACAAAAACCGATGTTAATATGATAAACAACATCGGTTATTTACAAAACCGATGTCAACATGAACCTTAACATCGGTTGTAATAGACAACCGATGTTAACGTTTGTATATTAACATCGGTTATTTGTGTATAACCGATGTTAGCGTTTGTATTTTAGCATCGGTCATCTGTAGATAACCGATGTCAACTCTAGTACATTAACATCGGTTAGTTATAAATAACTGATGTGAACATTTGAATATTAACATCGGTTATCTACACATAACCGATGTTATACACAAAGAACTACACTAAATAAGTGTATGCATCATCAACGTTGACATCGGTTTTCTAGCAAAATCGATGTTAATGGAATATATTAACATCGGTTATCGTAGGAAACCGACGTTAATATATTACATTAACATCGGTTTTTCTAGAAAATTGATGTTAATATAACATATTAACATCGGTTTTACTGCGAAACCGATGTCAACGTTCATCATGCGTACACTTTTTTTGCTGTTGTTCATTGTGTTTAACGTCGGTTATTTAGAGAACCGATGTTGTCATATATATGTTAACATCGGTTTTACAAAATCGATGTTAACATTGATACATTCAACATCAGCACTTTCAACATCGGTTTTAGAACTGATGTAGAATGTTCTAAATAACCGATGTTGAAAGTGTATTTTCTAATAGTGAAACCCAAAAATTAACCTGCAAATTTTAAATCAGACCACACAGCATAACATATTTAATTTGCATTATGTTTTGAAACAGTTTTAAGCAGGAAAACTACATGACAGATTCATTAATAACTATGAATAAAGAATATTCAATGTTAAAAGGAGACATGAATTGTAAAAAATTTAAAGTAAGCTAGTAAACTAAGTAAAGTAAAATTACAAATTTGCCTAACATCCCAAGTTTCATTTCTAACTTTCAGATAATACTTTGCCCATTGGATGCAAAACACCTTCATAACAAAATCAAATTTGTTTGAAATAAACAATTACCGTTTCCCAATTATTCTTGAAACTTCCTAAGATTATAATTGACATCCAATGCATCACATAATATCCACACTCAGTGCTTCCTTTTTGTCTATTACACTAAATTCATAACGAAATTTAGATATTCAACGTTAACTACAAATTTTTCTACACATACATAAAATATAAGTAGAAGCATTGTTTACTTTAACAACAATCCACCTAGCACCAGCCTTGGATTTAGGTTGTGGAGTATCATCAAGTCCTTTCAAAGCACTGTTGAATACAAACAAGGATGCTTATTGTACAATTAAAATATTGATGTTCCTGACTAATGCTAATGCAAATGTATTGAAAAACAACACTGACCTATTAATTATTCCTTTTAGGTAGTTGTCTGGCCTATTATGCAACGAACAAAACCAGACGACAAGATTTTCCTTAGGCAAAATGATGACCATTTGTCAATGTGCATTGCAGTGGATACCAATATAGGTTATTATAGTATTATACATTATTTAAATTCATTTGTTTAGTTTAACTTACCCATTCAGGTAGGCTCCTAGGTAGACATCCAGTTCTTCATGTATCTTTTTGATTCAAATTACGATTGCCTAGATCTCTGAATGGACTATGGCTTGAGGAATCCATACACATCGGCATTCCCTGCTCGCATACTTGTCTCAGTCATATGCCTATTGTTGTTCACACAAAGTAAATTATGTATGAATTTAAAACAACAATTTAGGTAATTAACAATAATCTAAATTGACTTACAGAATCTACAACTGTATAATAGATATGCTGAGACATTGACCACCGTGTGCTATTTTAGACAGATCTTCATTCTTTATGTCCAAGGGGAAGTGTTTATTAAACACCCCAAACACAGTAGCATCCCACATAACCTGCAATGGCTTCAGAAAAAGTTGTGGGATGGTTAATGTCATCAGATATAAGGGATCATCGACCTCATGATCCGACCTATCTGTAGGTTTTCCTAGTCCCAAAACTCCTTGTTTATCCAACAGATTGGTTAGCCTCACCATGAAAATATAGTCAAACTTATTGGTTACTGCACCGATGGTAAAAACAGGCTTCTACTTTATGAGTTATGCAGAAAGGAACTTTGGAAAATCATTTATTCATAAGTAATTCACTCTTCAACAATCACCATATTTAGTCTCAAATGATCGACTGAGTACTAATGGACAAATGAGTTGGAGGGACTGATCATATGGATTTGTTAAATCAAATTTACATGAGGTCAATTAAGCAGTGAACTTTTGTTCTCTTATCATCAAAGTATTTATGTTTTAAACGCGAAAAATTAAGAAAAAAAAAACATACTAGTATGAAACAAGACAGCATGTTACCAAAACATATATATAATTAAGTTCAAAATACAAGTCGTTGCTTATAATTAATTAGTCAACCAATCCACATAGCCTTTTTAATTTGCTGGTGCAATATTGGAATAGATAAAAAAGAAATGCTCAATACGAAAGTATTATGCACATAGGAAGCTTGGTTGATCCCTACAAGTGTAGTTTTGTCACTGGGAGACAAATCATGCACTCACAACATTGTTTTGGCTCAAGAAGATACAATGCATAACGTTAACCATCATGTAGCAAGACATCTTAGTCATTTATCAGGTTTTGTGCTCACTTCTGATCTAGCAAAGTATTTAGGGGTTTTGTGATAACACTATGCTACCCATCATGCCCTGCCCCAATGAACAACACTATGCTACCTCAATCAAAATGAACAACACTACACTACACTACGCTACCCATTATTCTACTTTTGGAAACTCTGCCAAAACTGCAGTGGTCACAAGTATTGGAATAGCGCACTCAAAGTGAGAAGTGGCAGCCATGGTGCTATACACATTACAATAGACATTAAGCATTCAAAGGACTGCAAAGTGAGCACGACTTACCTCAATCAAAATGAGACCCTGTGAGCATGAGTGAACACCCCAAACAAACTGCAAAGTGAGCACCAGTTCCACAAACCAAATCCTTGTAGCAGAAACAAACAAAGGTCCTTGCAGTGAGCACAAGTTCCCCAAACATACCTAGGTATTCAATAGAACATGTTACAGAGAAGAAAGAGTCACGAAACGTACCTAGGTGGAGAAGAAGAAGCTTAGACAGAGAAGAAGAGAGCTTAGATGGAGAAGAAGAGAGCGCGAGCAAATGGGGCTTGCATCTCATATATTTTAAAATGTAAGTTCAACATCGGTTTTCAATAAAAAAAATCGATGTTAACAAAATGATGTTAACGTTAACATCGGTTTTCTAGAAGAAAACGATGTTAACTTATCATACATAAACATCGGTTTTCAAGGATTTATTTTGGGTTTTATTTTTATTTGTAGTTTCAAATACTTTATATTTAATATTTATGAAGGTGACACGATAAACAGAAAACATGCCACCACAATAAGAATCATAAGTGACATGTTGGGACAAGTGTCAAAAAAGAAAAAGAAAAACACTTAAAATGTTCAAATAGTATAGAACTACTGAAATATATATTTCATATTAAGATTTTTAAGGCAGATGGTTGTGATTGCAAGTAAAGGACCACTTTTTGTAGTGTCACTACAAAAACATTTGATTAATTTTGAAAATCTCACACAATAGATTCGCTACGTACATATAAGCACTAAAAGGAGTTATCAAGTATGATGTAGAAAAAAGGAAAAAAAAGGATTAAATTATCTCTAATGGTATTAAATATATTATATTAATAGTATTAATTATTGTAATCAGTTTTTCAAATGTAGTTTTCTTTTAATGATTTATTAAATGATATATTTTATATTATTAAATTCATATAATTAAATTCTTATTAATTTCACATTAATCGCTTTTTTATATAAAATAAGTAAATAAAAAAGTATGTAAAATAATTATAATTAGAGATTGAATATAGCTATTGATATAAATGGATCTCATTCATAATCTTCAATTGTGGTGGGTGTACATCCACCACTCATGTATTTCATGAAAAAAAATCCTGTCTCATACAAACAATATTATACACAATATAGGGTATATATTGAATTGGATTGTATCAATCACAAGTACATCTTTAATATCATCAGAAAAATAGAATCACAGTTAAATTAACATCATCACCAATGTGATTAGAATGATAAAAAACCTAACAAATAAAACCCAAGACATCACATGATAATTAGAAAAATACAATAACAATAATGAATAGAAATATTAAAAATTAGATATACATAAATTAATATTATATACACAGAAAAATATGTACAAAGAACATTTTAGTTGATCAAGCAAATATCATAATTTTTGCCTTAATCGGAACCTATCAAATCCAATTGTGATTGAAAAATCACAATGCTGCAAAAGAATAAATTATTCTGCATTATGAAACATTGTCAATGATCTGGCACAAACATGCATCACGGTCATCAATTAACAATGTTAGTTGTCAACAATGAAAACTTGAAACAAAAAAAATCATTAGCTTGCTCTTAATTTAATTAAGCAGTTTAAATGCTTATGGTAAGTTGATAGCAAAAGATTAGTTCCCATTTCAGTATTTTCTTTTAATCAAATCAACACAGTAACTCGTGTTTGTGTTCCTTTACAAGTGAAAATATTTTGTACCTTGCTAATACCCCTGTCACCAATTCAGGTAGAAGATATCAACCTATTTCATACCTTGTACATGACGGTGCTCAAGGTGGCATTGTCGTCAGTCCCGATTTATTGTTTTTGAATTATTATGGCAATAGTCACAAGAGTAGGAGAAGGTATGGTCTTGTTTTTCAGATAAAAAAAATATAATAAGTAGAGGGCTTTAATGGAACAATGTGCAAAGGGTATTTAATGGTCTCTTAAATGATAGAATTTGGCTAAAAAACAATAAAGATAAAATTGCCAATTTTATCCTTTAACAATAGAATTTGGCTAAAATATTGATCAACACATTGCTAGTAGGGAATGTAGTCTCCCTAGAAGGTCGTTTCCATTCGAAAAAGTGTACTCCTTTGAAAAAAAATGGACACAGATGACTTTTTTTGGTCAAGTTTGGTCAATCTTGCACTGCAGGATCCTCTTCGGGGTGGAGAATGTTGGATCGAGTGGCCTCGAAATAATTAAGAAGGGGGGTTGAATTAATTATGAACGGGTCCTGACTAATTAAAAAACTTATCATTCTTAATGTTACTAGATTCAATTTGGTTTTACTACTAAGTTATGAGAAAGTAAGGAATCGAAACAATAACTTAGATAAAAGTAAAGCGTAAATAAAAAGTGCACAGCGGAAATTAATGAGTGTAGGGAAGAAGGAAACAAACACAAGTTTTTATACTGGTTCAGCAACAACCCATGCCTACATCCAGTCTCCAAGCAACCACCAGTTCTTGAGATTTCCTTTAACCTTGTAAAATCCTTTACAAGCAAAAAGCCACAAAGGATGTACCCTCCCTTGTTTTCTTTGAAACACCAAGTCGATGTACGCTCCACTTGAACTAATCCATAAGAGATGTACCGTCTCTTGTTCTCAGTATTACAACCCAAGTAGATGTACGCTCTACTTGTACCACAATGGATGTACACTCCAATGTGTTAAGACAAAGAATTCTTAGGCGGTTAGTCCCTTGAATCTTTGTAAGGGGAAACAAAAGATATCACAGGCGGTTAGTCCTTTGAATTCTTTTAGCAAAAGGGAGAAGGAAGAATCAAAAGAATTCTCAGGCGGTTAGTCCTTTGAATTCTTTTGGCAAGAGGGAGAAGGAAGAAAAGATAGCACACTTTTGTTTTCTGCAGAATTTCCACTTGCAGGAAAAACAAAGTTTTGAAACCAAAGTTTAGAAAGCATTTTTGGCAAGAGTTTTTGCAAAGAAAAAACAATGGGCAATGGTCAGAAAAGATTTGAAAGAGATATGTGTTTTTTGGATGCTTGTAAAATGCGTGCCAAGGTCTTACTTTTATAGACTCTTCATGTCTGGTAAAAAAAAACCATTGGAAGAGTTATGACTTTTGAGAAAATTATGTTAAGAGTTATAACTCTTAACTTTTTCTTCAAAACTATTCATTGGTAATCGATTACCACAATGGTGTAATCGATTACACAATGTATTTTACGAAAAGTTGTGACTCTTCACAATTGGATTTGAATTCCAACGTTCAGATTCACTTGTAATCGATTACTAATATAGTGTAATCGATTACACTATTTGAAAATAATTTTGGAACGTTACAAATCATTTGAAAACATTTTTAAAACCAATCTGGTCACTGATAATCGATTACTGCCAACTTGTAATCGATTACCAGAGAGTAATCACTTAGGTAACTTTAGAAAATTTGAGAAAATTCTTTTATAAAATAAAATTGTGCTATTTGGTTTTTGAAAAAATATTTTAATACTTATCCTATATGAAGTCTTGACTTGTTTCTTCTTGATTTCTTCTCTTGAATCTTGAACCTTGAATTGAATTCTTGATGCTTGATCTTGAAGTCTTGAATCAATCACTTGGGCTTTTGGCATCATCAACATTGCTTGGTTCATCATCATGAAGCTTGCTTCTACAGAGAAGATTCATCCTCAGATCTAAAGCCATCTCATCATCAGAAGAAGCATTACCACAATAAGGAATTTAACATTGAAAGCATCAGAACTATGAATATGACTCGATTTTGCTAGCAATAAGCTAGTTGTATTAATGAGTGGGTAAAGCTACAAAATTGAGTCTCCCAATGTTTGATATAAGTTTTGTAAGACCATCTTTAATTCGAGCAAGTGGCTTAAAGGTGTAAATGCACAGTCCTTCCAAGCAAGCAACTCAAAGGTGTAACACCATCTTAGAATTTCGTATGAGCATCTTCATTGAAAATGGAAGACTTGAACGAAAATGGTTGGCTTGCTCCTCATTGTTCTCGGAATAGATAAGGATCTATATAATAAGCACAATGTATGAAGGATGGAAAAACTCCAATTTATGTAATCCCAGGTTAAGACTTGTAGTTCACACTAATCAATGACTAAGAAGCAAGAACCAAGCCATGGTTACAGAAAGGATATAGAAAAAATGAATTTCTAGTCTTCCTTTGAAGAGAATAAGCAGATTGAGAGAGAATTGACAATAACAGATGAAGTCAATATGGTGAATGATACTATTAATACCATATTAATACCAATAATTATAAACTTAACAGAGAAAATTTTTCTCCATTATGTAATTGTTGGTAAAATGATGCGAGAATGATTAGAAGTGTTGATCTCACATTTTATAAA
The DNA here is from genome assembly GCF_004193775.1 of Glycine soja. Classification (NCBI taxonomy): domain Eukaryota; kingdom Viridiplantae; phylum Streptophyta; class Magnoliopsida; order Fabales; family Fabaceae; genus Glycine; species Glycine soja. The sequence continues at coordinate 15,533,095 of NC_041011.1, forward strand.
CAAACTTTCACAATTAGTGATAAAAGAAATAGAAAAATTGAATATTGAATATTGAAATAAAAAATTCTTACCAATTCCAACTAAATGTGTAGTTGCAAATTATCATCTAAAGTTCAAGCATTTATGACATGTTTGATTCTCATTCTAGTTGTAAATTGAGGAACTGAAAAATATGGAAAAGTTTAACAAGAAATTTGAGGCAACAACAAAATCAAAATGGCATAATAATTAAACAACAATTAGAGGCATCCCAATATATAGTTTAAGATTGTCTCGTCATTGGTCAATATTAATTAGTTCCAGAGCTTTTATTTGTCATACGACGTTTCTTACGCAGCTCTATAATGACCTGGATACAAGCAAAAAAGACCAGTAGTTACAAACAAGATATATTAACAAATTATTACATGGTATCTCAAACTCAGAAGTAAACTATAAGTTCAGGTTATAAAAAAGTAAATATACACTAATTAAGAATAAAAAAGTAGCTTATCATACATCAATGTCATTAGAAGCTCTAATTAGTAAAGTTTTTCTTTTCTTTGTTGTAGATGTTGAACTCTCTCCCGCTACTGTCTCTTTCTTTTTTACCGAAGTAGTCTTCTTAGAACTATTAATGCAAAAGTTAAAGATATATAGTTGATCAGAAATTAAATATACACTAAAAAGTATAAAAATGACTAAATTTATTAGTAGTACTCTAGTAAATAAATAGGAGGATTATTAAAAAAATTTATACCTTGTTTTTAATGCTTCTTGAACCTCGTTTATGTCTGTTTGTTTTGCCTTGTTTTTTGAAACCTCATCTTTCTCCAAATCTTCAAATTCAACACATCCAAATCATTTTCACTGAGCAAATTAACTCATTCTAAAAGTGTAATAAATTCAATATTATAAAAACTTTATAAGATAGTAATCAATTATGGTCCCATATTCATTGAATTTGTAAGCATCATAATTTATCAAGAATAAAGAGCAATATTTAGCAAGACCATTATAAATGGAATGTGGATGTTATCTGAATTAACAATTTGTGAAATAACATGTATAAAGGAAGGTATACATTTGTTCTATAATCAACGCTCAAACAAAATTACTCACACCTACAAAGGATCGTGAGAACACAACAAAGATTACATCGTAAGAAAAATAATAACAAACACAATAATTTAACATGGCTCGACACCTCTTACCTACGTCCACCGAACTGTCCCAACAATATTTTCCTATCACAAAATTGATTAGAAGATTGTAATTCACCCCAAATAGTGTATCACTTTACAAACCTAAGTACCACACTCAACGGTTACGAGAAATGATAACACTCTCACACAAAGACACTTTTCTCTCAACAAAGTGACTTTGTTTCGCAATCTCTCTTTTCACACACACTCTCTTCATGCGTACCTTCTCCATTAATTCTCTTCTCTATTTATAGTGAAGATTGACACTGACTATAATAAATAAGTTCTCTTGGAAGTTGAAACAAAAACAACTTCCAATTCATCCATTCAAATACGTTTCATCTAGTAAAATGCAATCTTTCACTTTGCATTTAAACCACATAAACCTTAGTGATAAAAATTCAATTCCCACTATGCATTAAATACACCTTATCTTTTTGGCTTGAAACACTACAATTCTCCGCCTCAAGCCAAAAGAGAAATATCCTTCAATCAATTTAAAAGTGAACAAAGTCCTCCTTCAACGGAAGTATCTCCCAACACTTCTACAATATTAAAACACTTCATTTTCTTCTTCACTTTGCAATCATGGTTTCTCTTCAACGCTTGTCCATCCAAATAGCAAAGGTTACCTTTATTTTTCTGTCCTTGCAACACCAAGTATCTCCCCTTGTACACCTAATTCAAATTCAAAGTTTATCTTCCCACATAATAGAGTAATTCTACACCATAGTTAGCCAAATGATCAGCACATACATTACTATCTCGGAAAATATGGGAGACACAAAACTTCATTTGGGCCACAATAGAATAAAGTATTCATCCAGACATTTCTTAAATCCTAAGGAGCCACAGTGATAACATTAAAAGCCTTGAGGACTAAAAGAGAATTCACCTCCAGCCAAAGCTTGCCCCAACCTTTGGAATGAGCTATAGAAATAGCCAAAAAGCTCCCTCTAGTTCAGCTGAAAAGAAAGAAAGATACCCACATATAAAACATATCCTCCTAAGAAAGCACCAGAGTAATCATGAAATAACCTACCATAGCGAAGGGAACCATGAAATGGTTTTACCAGCCTTGGGTTCATGAATATTGATGTTATACAGCTTGAAGTAAGATAACTGGCCCACAAGCAAAATATGAGCAAACATAAGGATCATTGCTTGCTGCTATGAGACAAAAAGATTATGAAAGCAGGCTTGATTGTGGCAATTAAAGATCGCCCAAACCACAAAGAAAAAGCCAGAAAGAACAACATCTTTAGCTTGCGGGCGAACAACTAATTTGCCAACATCCAGGATAAGATCTATAGGAGAAGCAAGATTAAAACCATGACCAGTTAAGTTATAGATGATAACCAAGACCAAATCTAATCTCCAACCCAACTTCTTCTAAAAGAGAGCATACTTGGTGCAAAGCAAGAATGACCAAAATTCTTTGTAACATTTCATAGAAATGGAAAGACATTACAAAAAATATATGGAAAATTATGGTTGTATACTTTGTAGGAGGTTTATCCATCTTTAGTCATAAGACATGTAAGATGAAGAGAGAGAAAATATGAATCGTAATAGGAGTCGCACAAAAAAGGTACCTTGAAAGAAAAGGTGACATTTGACAACAACAAAGAAAAATAGTATCATGAATAGCTCTGTGAAATATGTGAGAATGTTTGGATTAAGATCTGGATAACATGTAGGGATTCCATAGTTCTATTATAGTGAATTCAACTAGATTTCTATGGAATCCACAATACCTTTCAGAGGTATCATTAGAGGCCATTGTTTGTCCATTGTTTGTCCATCAAAATCAATTAATTACCTACCAAAGATTGTAGGACCATGTGATTTGTCAGACAACTAATCTTCTGGCAACTCGATACTGTGTTCAATAGGAAATTGTTTTCACTATACGAATCAATATCCATGTTAGTGTTTGAGCATTCACCTAGATTAATGATTCTCTTGTGAATTGCATCACTTGCTCAAATGACAGTAGAATTCAAATCAACAAATATTTTTTTATTTGAATTCTACTGTCAAAACATTTTTACATGAACTTTTCATGCTACCATGTTTCATGTTTTCATAAAGAAATGAGTAAGCAAAACATTTCTTACCTTTGTTTTTCCCTTTAGCCTAACTAGTATCCCATTGTGCATAGCATTATTGTAACAAGTAGATTTACTCATTTTAAAATGAATGGTTGAATATTTTTTTCACTTTGTTGAGTGCTCCTTGGACATTCCAACATCTTTAATCAAGTAATTTCGAAATTTATGCTATTCTTTGTATTGTAAATTTAATTTTTCTACTCTTCCTTCACATCCTCTTGCCAAAAAATATATGGAACACTTTTTCTTGAACATATACATATTCATGATTTCCATTATGCATAAGAATCATATCAAGAGAGGAAAGATGACATAAAATAATTAAGTAAATCAACATATTATATCCAAGAACCATATTTAAAATATGCTAGTTAAACATCATAATTATATATTAGAGGCTACGGACTAACTCACCTCCAATGTCCAAGTTTTGGGTATTCTCATTCTCACTCATTTTCAGATTGATGCTCTTGAAAACCCTGTATCAAATCCAACCAGGAATTACAAAATCAAAAATAGATTACTTAGGCAGATAAAGATATGGTCAACAAGCAAAAAATAAAAATATGAGAATTTGAATCAAGGAAAACATAATTTCAAAATTCTATCTAGATTCACCTCTTGATTGTCCTACCTTGCTTAAGTGTTGAGATAGAACCTTTAGCAAAAAGTTAGAAAACGTGATTCTCCACGGATAGACACTTGTAATCTTCAACATAAATATATATGACTATAATGGTTTATTTCAATTAGATACATTTTGCTCTAAGGACTTTTCCACCATTAATGTATTATTTAATTTAATACAAAACACAATTAATGTATAAAATTTAATGATATATTTTAGTTAATAAATTCATATAATTGATTTTAATTAATTTCACATTAATGTTCGGACATGTGTCAAAAAAGAAAAAGAAAATCATTTAAAAGGTTCAAGCCCCCTTTTGTTGTATTACCACCAAAACATTTGATTATTTTTTAAAATCTCTCTCAATAGACTCACAACAATCATATAAGCACTAAATGAAATTATCAAGTATGATGTACAAAAAAGGGAAAGAGAGATTAAATTAGCTATGATAGTATTCAATATATTTTATTACCAGTATTAAATATTATACTCTTAATTTCTAAATGTAAGTTTCTTTTATATATGGTTGATATTTTAAAACTAATTTTCTTAAAAACTTAATTGTATAACAAAATTGTGTCACACCATACATTTTATCATACTAATACTTTTTCAAATAAATTTTTTCATATATATATATATATATATGAGTATATTTGAAATTTATTCTTCATAATGTTTTATAAAATAATTTATTTAAAATTGTAATCAAACAACAAATTGGCTTTATACCATAGATTTTATTATAGTAATACCTTTCATCAAATCTAATTTCTTAAATATTTGTTTGACTTTTACTTTTTCAGAATAACATATTTACTAATGTTTCTAAAATTTTGATAAAATAATAACCAAGACAAGTATTATATTAATGACATTATAAACTATTCTAAAAAAATCATTTAACACTATATGAGTATTTTATTACAAATCTAAATTATGTTCATTACTAGTATAAAGAAATCATCATCATGAGCAACAACACGTAAATGGGTCATCAATAGGGATGACAATAGGTAGGGTAGGAAAAGTATAATAGTAAACATCCTCATACTCGCATTATAAGCAATACACGTAACCGCCCTCATACCCGCATTTGTAATATGAGAGGAGTGGTTGATTTCAAAAAGATACATTTTGCTCTAGGGACTTTTCCTTCATTAATGTATTATTTAATTTAATACAAAAATACAATTAATTTATACAATTTAATGATTTAGTAAATGATATATTTTATATTATTCAATTCATATAATTAAATTCTAACAAATTTCACATTAAATAAGTAAATAAAAGAGTATGTAAAATAATTAGTTATAAATTGAATATAGCTATCAATCTGAACGGATCTCATTCATAAGCTACAATTGTGATGGGGTGTACATCTACCACTCAAGTATTTCATGAAGACAAATAGTGTCTAATGCAAACAATCTTATACACAATATATAAAGGATATATATTGAATTCAACCGTATCAATCATAGGTTCCCTTGACTATCGTTTCACAATGTCAGGAGAAAAATCACATAGTTAAATTAACATGAAGACAAATATTGTCTAATAAATACAATCTTACATACAATATAGGGTATATATTCAATTGGTGTGTATCAATCACAAGTACATCTTAACTATTGTTTAAGAGAAAGGTCAGAAAAAAATTACATAGTTGAATCAACATCATTACCCATGTGATTAGAATGATAAAAAAAAACCTAAAAAATGAAATCAAAGACATCACATGATAATTAAAAACACACAATAACAATAAAGAATAGAAATATTAAAAATTAGATATACATAAATTAATATCATATACAGACAAAAAGATGTACAAACAACAACCTTTTAGTTGATCAAGAAAATATCATAATTTGTGTCTAAATCAGAACCTATCTAAATCCAAATGTGATTGAAAAATCACAATGCTGTAAAAGATGAAATTATTTTGCATGGTGAAATATTGTCAATGATCTAGCCCAAAAATACAATGGTATCATCGATAAAAAAATGTTAGCTATCAACAATAAAAGCTAAAAACAAAAGAATCCGTTAACTTTCTCTTAATTTAAGAAATTTCAATGATTTTGGTAAACTGATAGTAGAAGATCAGTTCCCAATTCAATATTTATTTTATCATATCAACACAGTAACTCATGCTTGTGTTCCTTTGTAAAAAGAAGAGAAATAAAAAAAAATCAAGTTACGGTTTAGAGGAGAAAGATGATGAAATAATTTTTGTATCTTGCTAACACCCCTATCATCAACTCAAGTAGAGGATGTCAACCTTTTTCATACCTTGTCCATGGTGGTGCTAGAGGTGGCATTATCATCAGTCATGATTTATTGTTTTTAACTTGCGATGGACAATAGCCCCAAGAACTAGAGAAGGTAGTGTTTTGTTTTTCGGATCAAACAATAAAAAAAACAAAGGACTTTAATGGAAAAGTGTGCAAAGGGTATTTTAATGACCTTGACAAGGAAAAATGAGAAGTTAGGGATGAAGAAGGGTTGAAAGAGAAGGTGGTTTTGGAGATGAAGAGGGATTGAGAGAAAAACATCAATGATTTTGTTAGGATTTTTATTTTTATTTGTAGTTTTGGATACTTTATATTTAACACCAAGTATTTCATGAAGACAAATATTGTCTAATAAATATAATCTTATATACAATATAGGGTATATATTCAATTGGTGTTATCAATCACATGTACATCTTGACTATTGTTTAAGAGAAAGGTAAAAAAAAAATTACATAGTTGAATCAACATCATTATCAATTTGATTAGAATGATAAAAAAACCTAACAAATGAAATCCAAGACATCACATGATAATTAGAAAAATGCAATAACAATAAAGAATAGAAATATTAAAAATTAGATATACATAAATTAATATTATGTACAGAGAAAAAATGTCCAAACAACAACATTTTTGTTGATCCGGAAAATATCGTAATTTGTGCCTAAATCGAGACCAATCTAGATCCAAGTGTGATTTAAAAATCACAATTCTTAAGAAGAATAAATTATTCTGCATTGTGAAACATATTTAATGATCTAGCATGAAAATACATTGCAACCATAAATAAATATTGTTAGCTATCAACAATAAAAGCTCAAAACAAAAAAAAATATGTCATGTTGCTCTTAGTTTAAGCAATTTAAATGTTTTTAGTAATTAAGTTGATAGCAAAAGATTAGTTCCCAATTCAATATATTTTTTTTATCAAATCAACACAGTACCTTGTGTTTGCATTCTTTAGCAAGTGAAGAGAAATAAAAAAATCTGGGTAGAGTTTAGAGGAGAAAGTTGATGGAAGTTTTTTGTACCTTGTTAATGCTTCTGTCACCAATTTACATAGAGGATATCAACCTATTTCATTCCTTGTCCATGGCGGTGCTCATGGTGGCATTACCATTGGTCTCGATTTATTGTTTCCTACTTGCGATGACCAATGGTCACAAGAGCAAGAGAAAAATATTTAAAAGTTTAAAAACAGCTTAAAACTTCTAAAATATATGTTCAATTAAGATTTTTAAGCCAATTTGTTATGATTGTCGGTATAAGCCCCTTTTCTTGTAGTGTTACCACCATAACATTTGATTAATTTTTAAAATCTATCACAATAAATTCACTACGTACCTATAGGAATTAAAAAAATTTATCAATTATAATGTAGAAAAAGAAGAAAAAGATGGATTAAATTAGCTCCAATGTTATTAAATATATTATATTAACATAATTAAATGTTATAATCCTAATTTTTAAATGTAATTTATTTTATATATGTTTGAATTTTTCTTTTTTAAAATGATTTAAAGTTAAATTTCTTTAAATTTAAGTAAATAAAAAAATTGTGTCATACCATACATTTTTTTATACTAATAATAATTTTTTCAAATCTAACATTCTTATTTATACATTTGACTTTTGTTTTTCAAAATGTTTTTAAAAAATACATATTTACATTTTTAATTAAATAAAAAAATTGGCTCATACCATAGATTTTATTATACTAATACATTTCTTCAAATCTAACTTTCTTAAATATGTGTTTGACTTTTACTTTTTCTAAATAGCTTATTTATTATTTTTTTAATAAAATAACAAACAAGACAAATGTACCTATTTATAAATATTATATTAATAACATTAAAAAGTATTCTAAAAAACCATTTAACATTGTATGAGTATTTTATTAAAAATAAAAATTATACCTATTACTAGTATAAAAAATATGAGTAGCTCTTGAACACAAAAATGGATAATCAATATGGATAACAATGGATAGGATCTGAAAAGGGTACTATAGAACCATTCTCATACGCCTGATAAAAACAATATATGTACACGCCCCATACATGTGTTGGTAGAACTTTAATGTGAGAGGAGTGGTTCATTTCTATAAATTATGTTTTTCTCGAGGGATTTTTCCTTCATTATTATATTATTTAATTTAATACAAAAATATAATTAATGTAAAAATTTTAACGATTTATTAAGTGATGTGTTTTAATTAATTAAATTCACATTAAATGTTTTTTAAAATAAATAAATAAATAAAGTATGGATAATAATTATAATTAGAAATTGAATATAGCAAATGAGTTCGACTCATATCATTCATAAGCTTGCATTGTGTTGGAGTGTACATCCACCTTTTAAATATTTGACGAAGAGACATATTTTCAAATAGAAACAAACTTATACAAATAATCGATTCCCAGATTTCTAAAGATGTAGAAAAAAGTATTAAAAAAAAACAAAAAACATTGTTTAGATTTTTTAACCTGTACATTATTTTATATATCATTTGTTTAAAAAAATTTATATTTGTATTATTTGGGTGATTTTTTTGTATTAAATAGGTAAAAAATTCTACTCATGTAAAACACAAACTTTTGTAAGTTTTGTTAGTTGAAATAAAAAAATTATTGGGTCCCATATCTCATTTAATGTTTGTCTCTTGATATTGTAGTTTTAAAAAAAAAATCATCCGTTTTTGGATAATTACTTGACAGTTTGTTGTTTTGCTTGCTGGATTTCGTTTGCATGGCTCGCGTTTTTGTGATTTTGGATTTCGAGTTTAAAATTTGGGTTTTCTTTGTCACGATCTCAGTTATTTTTTATTTCATTGTGATTTGATCATTTTTTCCTTTTCCGTTTAGGTAATCATGATTGTGTAATAAAGCACGCACATAAGATGGTCATGGTTTGCGAAGCATAATTATGACGCTCATTATTTCTGATTTGTTATATCAGTTTTTTGTTCCTCTTTTTTATTTGACTCTCATTCTTGTGTATAAATCACATGAACGTGTAGGAATTAGGATTTAATGCTTGAATCTGAAATCACCTTTGTTGTCCATTATTGCTTGATGAAATGTCAATTTGATGTGTGCCTATTCGATGATGTCAATAGAAAATCTCTTCTAATGAATTTAAGAACAGATAATTGCACTAAAGAATTTTTAGAGAGAGAGTGTGTATGTAAGAGAAATAGAGAAAGTTATGGATGGCTTTGAAATTGAGCTTTGGAAAGTTCTGATATTATGTAAGCATTGATCATTTATAAATCAAAATGTTAATCTTGGAAAAGCATGAGTACATGGCATATGATTGTGGTTTGATCTGACAAGTACCTTCTTGTTGTATGAAGTGCATAAAAAATGAGTGCTAATTGGTTTCATTTGATTAGACTGCTGGCAATATAGGTTAACTTTCTATTGCCCCATGAAAAAAGGAGACATTTAACTGTATATCATTTTGTTGTTGTTTACTTTATCAAATTACTTTTTATCATGCACAAGTGTGCATGCACATGCTGCTCTCAAAACCTATTTGTGATTGAACTTTTGATTTATCATTGTGATAGTCTAGCAGGGCAGTCAGGCTGAATTCCAGGTAGCATTGTAGATTCATAAAGAAGTTGAGCCAATGTTCATTGGGTAGATACTGATGAAAGAGAAGAGCTACACCACTACAAATAACATATCCAATGGGTAGATACTGATGGTCATGCATTTGACAAAAAGGAAAAACATAAAGAAAAAGAATTATAAAATAAAAATAATGGCAAAAGATATCACTAGAAGTCTAGAACTACAGAGAAAAAAAATCATGAAAACAAAAATATAGCACCAACTAAACTGTACAAGGGCAGAGTAGAGAGTTCTCCGTTATTAATTTTGAAGATCCTTTAAAGATTATTTCTTTCTTCTTAATGTTTGAATCCCTATCCAAATAGTTCTGCAAATGGGGCTAAGACATGCATCTATGTTATTAAAATAACTCCTACACACAAGTAGATAAAGCAAAGTTTGCCACTTCAAAATGGCACCCATTTAAAAGAAGGGAAAAGTGTCAATGAAAAAATAAAGAAACCAACACTACTAGAAAAATATGATTTGACGACGCACATTCTACTTCGGTGTTGAAGAACCCGTCGTAGTTGTCAACACGGTGGCATTTATGTAATTATATAAGTTTTTTATGTGGCGCATTTGTTGTACAACGACATTTGTCTATAACCCTGTCGTTGTAGTTTTGATGGAAGTCATCAAAGACGGTGCTTGTAGGTACACCGTCCTAGAAATAGTCACATACAAAGTCGGTGTCATTAAACACCGTCGTAAATTTTGTAGTTTATATAGTCTCGCGGTAAACACCCTCTCTCGTACCCTCCAAAAACCTAGCACCCCCACTATTGCCTGAACTACTTCATCCCGCCGTGAACTCCGTCCCGCTACCACCCTGACGTTTTGTTTCCCGCTGCTCCCACCACCGCTACTTGAAGCCGAAGTGGACCTGCTGCTCCCACCACCGCCACGTAGCCAAAGTCGTGCCTTTTTTAGTGGCGTTGCCACCTTTCGAGTGTTCCTGAAGGTAAGGATGTCGAAGTTTTTGAGTTCTGTTTTGGTAATGGTTCAATATGATATAGTATTAAGGGTTTTTGAGTTGTTCTTTGGTAATGCTTGAATATGTGATTATCGACTTGTTCACTTGTCCTGACAATGTCATCGTTCAATATGCAAAAAGGATTTGAAGCAAAATAAGTGAAAATTGTGCCCTTTTGGGTTTAATTGTTAGTATTTGAATTGTTTGTGGTTGTACCTTTACATAAACTAAAAACCCTCTTTCCCAATTGGTATCCCATTTGATTTCCAAACATGCTCTAAGACGCTGATATTGAGAAAGTGATTTCCGAACATGCTGCAATCCCTTTCCACTCATTGTTCATGTTACTGTACTAGTGTTGTTCACACTTATCGTGGGGAAACTCCGCTCGGGAAAAATGTATTGTTATAACCATCCTTTGAAAAAAAAAATTGTGTGAAACAAGTTACTATAGTACACATCTATCAACTGCAGGCTGCTATTTGGAACTAAGTACGAAAAGGTCACTCATAGAAACTAAGTACAAAAAGGTGCATATCTTCTGAATCTGAAATACAATTTTGCATCTGTTTCTATTGGTTCCAGGCTGTTATTATATGGGCTCTCTTCAGACTTTTTCGTATTGTCATATTTCATACTTGTGTTTAGTTCAAATTGTCAACTCATAGAAATAATGTTATTTTGTTCTTCAACGCCTGCATAATATTAAAATTATGGTATGCAACTCCTAATAATAAAACCAATATTCATATATTTCTAATTTTAAATAGATATTGTATTTTTATGATAGATGTGTCAACATAGATCCAGAATTCTGGATGTTGATTCTGTCATTGTTAACTGTGGCTTGTTAGCTATTGGAAATTTGGTTTTGTACTCATTTTATTAGATTCCAATAAGATTGTCTTAGTGAATGATAACTTTAATCTAGACCAAAAAAACTATTGGAAATTTGGAATAGGGAAAGAAAGCCATAGAGAATGGGCAACAACATCTTATATCAGTGCATGCGATTTGCCTCTGTGTCCAACTTGAAAAATTGTGAAGAGTGTAAAATTTATTATCTCCTTAATTAGGACAACATAGCATCACCTTCATATATAGCTAAAAGATGCAATAGTTTGCTACACCTTACAAGACAATAGAATAAACACTAGAAATTAGTTTGTTACACCTTACAAGACAATAGAATAAACACTAGAAATTAGTTTGTTACACCTTACAAGACAATAGAATAAACACTAGAAATTAGTTACCTGCTATTTGCAGGTTGATTTAAAAGAAATGCAACCTCTTTAGCACTATGAACATCCACTACTGTGAGATCAGAAACTTGTGCATTTCCATTTGCATCATGTTTGATTGTATATTGTTTTCTAGGAGTACCATTTTCCATGCGTGTTGTTGTAGATATCAGATCACGGATCGTTTCATTGTATATTTCCAACATTGACACATATAAATTTTGCAAGGAAAACCTTATCAGCAATTCTGTGTCATATTTAAAATTTTATACACATTGCAATGGTGAAAAATTAAGAAGAAAAATACTCTGTTACCTACATTTCATATTTCCAGACTTGAGGTTGTTGAGACTGCTTTGTTTGAAATATTTGCTCTAATGAACGAGGTATGAAGCCCTTCTCCTCTAAATGTCCAGGCCTTCCCATCATTGTATAAGTTTTTCCTGACCCTGTCTGACCATAGGCAAAGAAGCAAACCTGTAAAAGAAAAAACATCACCATATTATTAGACATCAATGTATATAGTATATATATTGATTTACAAACATTCATGCTAGAAAGGCAACATCCAACACCAAATCTAACAGATAGACATGTGTCTCACAACACTGATATGTCAGAACCAAAGAATCATAGGGCAAAGAAGGGCAAAAATACAATACAACATGAAAGTGAGTATAGAAAATAAAGGGTTTTAGAATTCTGCTTTTCCAAAATTGACTAGTAATAGTGCATTAAATGGTTGATCCATATGTATATACGATTTTAAATGAATAGTGCTTTAGAGATGACAAAAGAACTTTGAAATTACCTTGTAACCATCAAGAGCACTTTGTACAAGCTGTGAAATTTCTACAAAAGCTTCTTCTTGTGATGCCTCTGGTGTAAAAACTTTATCAAATGTAAAAGAATGTTTTTGGCCTAAGAACAAAACCAGAGCAACATGAGTTGATGTTTTTGGCCCAGAAGTTTCCATTGATGTTGGATAACTGAAAATCTTGCCTTCTGTGCTACAACTTTCATCAGCTAATAAAGGCCTCGCTCACTCGACAGAATACACGAATGTTCCCTTTTAAATCCTGTTAATATGAAGATTATTAAGGTGTCAATTATTATTTTATTATTATTATCAACGTTTTGGTTCAGGGAATTACCAAAATGGTATTATGTAATTTTTTCCTCAGCCTCTCCTCTTCTATAAGTTTATATTTTGCATCTGCTAAGCGTCTTTGTGACTCATTCACAAATTTTTGTTGTCCTTTGTACTCTGTCCTTGTCTCGTATGCAGATATATTAGACACCTAACAAGGAACAAAATCTATGAATAAGATAAATAATCATCATAATGTATATGTCAAGGACCAACTAAAGAATTAAGCAATTAGGTAAAATTTCACATTCTTTATCTAACAAATATATCAAATTGTTCTATACCTAGTAGTATACAACTTTTAAAAAAATTCTTGATTACCTGCAGTTTCTTCTCTGCAGTTGCTAGTTGCTCTTCCAATGTCTTTATCTGTTTATCTTTCAAAGAACATTTTTCCTGGAGGAAGGAAGCTCATCCTCTCATGACTCCACAATAACAGAATGGTGTGATATTTAATTAAAATAAATAGGGTATACAAACCAACCTCCAGATCATTAGCTTTTAAGGTCAAGCTGTCCAATTCAGTGGAGGAGTGTTTCCTAGATTCTTTAACTTTCTCTAATTCAGAACTTAAAGTTTGTACTTGAGATAATTGCCGGTCTCGCTCATCTCTTACTTGTTGCAACTCTCCTCTAAGAGAGGAAACTTCTGTAGCCAGGACATCCTTCTGTTTTATAGCCTCCTCTTGAGAAGACTAATAAAAGAACCAAGGAAACTAAGTAATATACCAGCTGCATGATAAGTAAGAAATAAAAGAGAACAAAAAAGACAGCAAAACAAGTTCAATAACTAGGGTCATCGGAATGTTTTTGAAAGATTAAGATAGTTATCTTAAATCTAAAACCAAAAATTACATGTGCCTAAAATTAAGAAAAAACAATATAAAATAAAGTATTACAACAACTCTTAAAACTCTGCAATCAACTAAACTTGGCAGGATATTAGCACTTTCAGTTCTTTGATCCTTCTTAACAAGGATTCTTATGAGATCTTTAGGGCAGATATACCTTAAGATCATATAGTTTCCACTTTCCACTACTAAAAATAATGCAGAAAGACCAAAAGCATCAGGTCCTGTAGGAGTAACATCTTGTTTGTGCTCGTGTTTGTATGTTTATTTATAAAAGATTTAAAATGATTTGGATAAAATGGTTTTTTTTGAAATCAATCTTGGTTAAAACTAATGTTGGTTGTGAAATAATGTTATTTTCAGTTATGCTGTATAATTTATCCCCTATAGGTTATTAAACTTTTCCCATTGTCATTTCTCAGGGTTTTTAAACATAGGACAACCAAGTGTTATTGCCATTGAGGATCCACAGGTTTTGTTGGAAGAACTGCCTTTTGCTTTTATAAAAATGAATATTTTATTTCTGTCAAAATAAATAAAGAAAGAAAGTGGACTGTATATGATGGATTTTTCATGATTTTCCTCTTGCTTATGTTTGCATTTCTCAGTTATGAGCTTATTTCAATTTACTTGGGAGGAGTTTTTTTTTTGTTATGGGTGGGGATAAAATGGGGGGTTTGATTGTTGCTGTTATCAGTTTCTTTTAGTGGACTCTTGATTTTGTAGAGGATATTGAACAATTATGTCGTATTCTGTAGCTTCTTTGAATCTCTTTTGCTTCTCTTTCCAAGCTGTAGGATATTTGATAATTTTCCTTTAGTCATACTTGTTCTGTTAGTTGCATTCTTCCACAGCCTTTCTCTCTTTATTTGGTCTTTCTGATTTTTCAAAAACAGAATATTTGGAGTCACTATTTCCATTTCCAAAGCCACTAGTCCCATGCTATTTTGGAGCAGTTGCTGAATATTTTACCAAGGAATATATTAAAAGTGTAAATTGGAGATATTTGGGAACCAGAATGCTAGGAAAAAACTATTCATACTAGGGTAGTCTACGGCAGATTATCTAAGCTGGGGTTGAATAGTCTTGGAACTCTGTCTTCACTGCTCTCTTTAGTAAATGCATTGCAATTTTTTTTTTTTATAATATGAAGTTGATTGGCACAAATTATTTTGTACGTATTAGGCAAATTTTTGTCATAGATGTGGTTGATTGACTAAAGTTTTATTATTTTTCTGGCTGAATCAGGCACCAAAGAATCACATTGGGAAGAACTCCTTTAATTATTTGCAGGTTTGTTTATTTTTTCTGGTAATTGATATTTATTATAATAGTTTTAAAATTTTTTTTCAAATTCCACAAATGACAAACATGTATGATGCCTGAAAACATGTATGCGTTTTTCCTTTTTATTCATGGCATGTAATTGTTCTTTTGAGCCGTCTACTATGATCTTTATTATGTCCTTTTGTCGCAATATCATACAATTACTAATGGAAATAGCTGACATGCGATTTTAAGGGGTTGCATAACATGTTATTTTTGTGGTCTTCTAAAATGACCCTTTGTGACATATAGGATCAAAACGTATGATCCATTCAATTCTTTTTAGTAAACTACTTGACCTTTTTTAATCTTTCATGTCATAGTAAGCAAGTATTTTTACATGACTAACTTAGCAACATATGATATCACGTCATAATTGTGTGCCACATTAGTTATTTTTTCTGTTAGCATTAGATGATAATAACTAGGACTTGCTTCCAGCTTATATATAACAGCTATTTTGTCTTTTCCTCATGTTGTTCCTTTAGAAACCTCTTCCGCACGACCGTGGACTTTTCCTGCTCCTGTTGCACAAAACACACACTATTTTTTTTGGCTCAGCAAAAGTAGATATATATTATATATATAAAAGAGTACCAGAGGTACTATAGGTACAAGTATAGTTTAAACACATAGCTGGTTCAAAAGATGAAATTAGCATTTAGCTATTATGGACCAGCTACACCCCATAACTTAAGTACATATATGCTGCACCTCTTGGAAGATGTTGGGAGAGATGTGTGTACTTAACACGCTTCCCACACTGTAAAAAACAAAGACTCCACTTAATCAGATGTGCACAATTTTACTACTATTACTTTATCGGATTTCCCTTGACTGGAGTACCACGGTAGTTATATTGTAACAAGTAGCTACGTCCTCTACCATTATCACGTACTATCATAGAAAGAAGAACAACATTATCATTTAGAGAGTGCCTTTATTATTAAGTTTCCACTCATGCCTTTTCTTTGACCAACAGAAGATGTGAAGAAGGAGTGTGCTTAAAAGAGTGTATTCCTGTCATTTCTTTTGGGAGAAAGATCAATTCAGTCATTTGCCAATAGGCTTTTCTCCCATGACCTATATATGCACTACATAGTACATAGTCATACTCACATGCTTGTCCGCATGCCCCCACTCTAAACTGAAAACGTTGCGGACAATGGTAACTAATTGATGAATAATAGTAACATCCAAAAATCCAATTACATAGTTGGCTCCAAGCAGATAGCTAGAGCCAACAAATCATGACACTTAAAATTCTTTCTGCAAGTTTACCTCCCCATAACCATTTTCATCTTATCGGCAAGGTTTAGGTCTTATGAATGTTAACCTTTAATCTAGAAATACCTTCAAAACATCTAAACACAGTTACATCCCCACAGAAACTTTATCATTAGCTTATCACTGAAATCACTCATCTGCAACCCAAAACCATAAATTAACTTCCCAATCTCTGCTGCCCTGTCACATAAGCCTACTCAACCCCAACCACTACCAGGCAGAGGTAAAGGAGCTTAAGAAAAAAGATAATAATTCAAGTGTACTAGCTAGAACTTCAAATATTTGAAGCTTGGCTACCTCTCATTATGTGTCTCTCTCAGTAGAACTTAATGAGAATTCCCCATGTTCCCTTCCTTTCGTTCATATTCTGCTACTTCTTCTTAATACACCACAATGTTTACTACACTGGGGTTTTAGCCCAAATTGTTGAGGATCAACAACAATCATTGCTCAAACTGAAGTTGATTAACATGTTTTCACAACCTTTAGACAAAAAAACAGAAGTAATCCAATGCAAAAATCAAACAACTTTATTTAATAAGGAAAACCAGCCAAAAGGATGGGAACATAGAAACAATTAATACACGTGTTGTCATACCGTAATTTCATCCGGGGACCATCTGTTTGTTGGGATGCGACCCTCGCTTGATCACTTCGAGGTACTTGACGCCCATCGTTAGGCAATCTGTGAAGTTCCGTGACATGTCGGGAGTTGAAAGAACATTATTGCACAATCCGTAAAGTTCCGTAACATTCCAGAAGCCGAAGAGGGGATGGTTGCGTAATCGTAAAGTTTCGTGACATTAAAAAAAGAAAACAAGTATCGTTACGTAATTCGTGAGGTTCCGTAGCGTTACGGAAAAAGAATCAGCAAAAAAGGGGCAAAGGGGGTGTATTTAGTAAAATGGGGTTGCAAATAGCAATTTTCAAATCTGGGCCCTTCTAGAGGTTTTTGGGCAATTTCATGCTTAAGGTGGAAGCACCCTAGCTCGTTTAGGCTAGCTGAGCTCGCCTGGGCGAGCTAGGTGGCAACCACCTCCCTTGTTTTGTTAAAAAATGGGCTTCCGGGACACCCGTAATGCTTTCGTAAAATTCCCATAACCCTAAATAAGCATATTTCACTTAATATGTGTGAGAAGGAAGAAAAAAAGAGAAAAAAACAAGTCCTATAGGCTTCCGTAACTTTTCTATAAAGTACGAAAGAAAGGGGGTGAACTTATCAAAATGGGGGTGCAAATAGTACTTTTGAAATTTTGAATTGGGCCTTCCAGAGTATTTTTCTAAGGATCCCTCAACCCCCTAGGTATGTATTTCAACTGTTTTGGGTGAAAAAAACTGTTTCCATGGAGAAAATCCAGCTGTTTTGTCGACCACCCCAAGAGATCGTTAATTGTCCAACGCCTTAACGTTTCTCTCCTTTCAAAACCAAGAGATCGTTAATGGTCCAACGCCTTAACGTTTCGCTCCTTTCAAAAACAAAAGATCGTTTAATGGTCCAATGCCTTAAACGACATTTGTTCAGTCAAAATATATCTTGCAAAAAAGATAAAAAAAAACAACTTAACCATAGTTTAGTTCTCAAAGAACTATGTAGGTCTGATTTCGTTATCACAATTGAGGAATACGTAGGAGCAAGGGAAACACCCTTGTCGACCACAAAAAGAAAAAAAATATAAAAAGACATAAAAAGACATAAGAACGTAAAAAAGGAAAGATAACACAAATTGAAGTCATATTCGCACACTTGATTAAAGGCTCCCGAACCTTTCACTTAAAAGTTCGTAGACCACGTCTTTTTCAGTTTTTCTGACGTTTTCCTCAAATAAACGTTGGCGGTGACTCCGCACGTATTCCTTTCTTGGAAGACGCACCCGTGAGTCTCGCGTCGCCCTCCCGCCGAAGGGTAGGTTGCGACAGTTGGCGACTCCACTGGGGTCGTTGGTTAGAGAGTTAGGCCAATCAATTAGTGTGCTTTCTTTACTATGACTTCCCTTTTGTTCTTTTTCTTTTTTCTTATGTTCTTGTGTATATAAACTCTTTTTGATGCTTTTAGTGTGTTTTAAAATGTATGCATGAGGTAAATATTTATTCATTTAATGCACACAAACACCAACACTATTTGCACACACGGTGAGTTGAAAAAGGGCCCTATACCCGGGTTCGTGGGAACATAAGGAGTGGAGGTGAATCTGTGATCATGCTAGGTCTCTGACTTGCTTGATTATAGTGAACCCTCATCTAGAGTTTTTCTCTTTGATAACATATTGTTGCTAGTAGTCCCTATTGTTGCAATATGTTCTTCGAAGGGGATGATACCTCTAGAGACCATCAAGAGAGATATGACCACCTTGGGAATTATCACTAAAAAGCCCTTTTAGCTCCCTCCCATGTAGGTCCCTAAAATAGGGGCACGGAGCAAACACGTTGCGTGCCACTTTTCACACTGCCATGCATGTAGTCCTAAGTGTCATGTATCCCTTTGCTTATATTTGTTTGTGAATATTGTCGTACTATGTACATCCTCGTGTTGTGCCTTTCGCATATGCATCATGCACGGGTTCTGTCTTGATCCCCTCTCTTTGGCAAACCAACAGAGGTTCCGTGTCACCTTTTTAAATACATACGTCGGGCACCGTGCTACCCCAAGACGTTGTATCTAAGAAGGAGACAATTTCTCGGGCTCCCGTATTCATAAATTGCGTCTGTGTCATATGCATTTCTTCAAGCATTCATCCATTCCGCCCATGATAGATGTCAGAGTTTTGATTCGCACTGGGTTTTTGTTTCACTTTAGTAAAACATGGGAACAAATCAAACTGGAAAAAGGTTTTATCAAGTCAAGATTAAGGGCCTGGATATCACTAGCATTAAGGAGTTGGGGCGGTTGATGGGACCTCTCCAAATGTAAGCCTTCCGCAAGGCGTACGGAAAGATTTTAGATTTGACCATAGCAAAGATATCCACAGAAGCCATTGTATCACTCACCCAATACTATGACCAGCCTTTGAGATGCTTCATGTTTGGAGACTTCCAATTAGTACCGATAGTTGAAGAATTTGAGGAGATTCTAGGATGTTCTCTTGGGGGGAAGGAAACAATATCTTTTCTTCGGGTTTCTTCCCTCCTTGAGCAAGATTGAAATTGTGGTCAGGGATTCGGTAAGAGAGTTTGATCGTGTAAAGCAAACTCGAAATGGCGTAGTGAGCCTACCACGGAAGTACTTAGAAGGCAAGGCAAGGGTTATGGTGAATCAAGAGGAGTGGGTCCCGTTTATGGATGTATTAGCATTGCTAATCTTTGGGGTTGTCCTCTTTACAAACATGGATGGTTTGGTGGACCTAGCTGCAATTGATGCTTTCCTTGCATATCACCATAGCAAAGAGAGCCCGGTGGTAGCTGTCTTGGCAGACTTATTTGACACATTTGACCGAAGGTGCGAGAAGAGTAGCGCACGGATCATCTTCAGTTTACCCGCTCTTTGTGTATGGTTGGTTTCGCACCTATTCCAACAAGACATAAGGCATCCATGTCCGCTCCGAAGCCATCACTCATGTGTCGAAAAGAGAAGAGTAGATTGGGACCAACACTTAGCTGGGATAGGAGGTAGAACAATCAACTGGTTTCCTCGATGGAAGGAAGGAAAGGAGGGAGTTCTCTTCTCATGTGGGGACTACCCAAACATCCCGTTGATAGGAACGAGGGGTTGCATTAACTACAATCCCGCACTTGCTATAAGACAGTTAGGGTACCCCATGAGGGGAGCACCGACGGAAGAAAGCCTCTCTCCTTTCCTTGTGAGAGATTTCGGTACGCAAAGTTTCATGATTATACAAAGAGTCCATAAGGCGTGGGAAAGCCTGTTAAGGAAAGATAAAGAACTTAGGGGCATTCGTAATGGCGTCATCGGTGGTTATCATGAATGGCTGAAAGTTCGTACACGAGGGTTAGATTGGCTCTCCTGGTTAGAGATTATCAACGAAGAAAACTTTGAAGCTCCGGAAGAGGATGAAGAAGTCCGAGCTCTAAAAATAGAACTAGGAAAAGCAAGACTTGCCAAAGAAAAATTCAAGTTGGTCGCTACAGACGTCCGGAAAGAGTGTGCCGGGTTACGAGAAGAAAATGCAGCTATCGCGAGAGCCCTTGAACAAGAAACCAAGAGGGCTCACAAGGAAGAGCATGGCCGTGAAAAATTTCGTGGAGCTTTGTGGGGCAGCAACAGTGAGCTCAATCTTTGAAGGGAAGAGAGAGACCAATCACGAGCACATAGCATGGTCTTGAAAGAAGAGTTAGCTGCTTGCTCAAGGTCCAAAAGAAACTTGTCTCAGCGTTTATGCAAGACAGGGACCAATATGTTAGCCATCGTCAGCAAGTGCCAAGAAGAACTAAATCTAGCCACGGCCCACGAGCACAAAGTGGCGGACGAGTATGCCCAAGTGTACGCGGAAAAGGAGGCTAGAGGAAGGGTGATCGACTCGTTACATCAAGAGGAAACAATGTGGATGGACCGATTTGCCCTTACCTTAAACGGGAGTCAAGAACTTCCCTGATTGCTAGCCAAGGCCAAAGCAATGGCGGACACCTACTCCGCCCCAAGGAGATCCACGGACTTCTCAGCTATTGTCAGCATATGATAGACTTAATGGCCCACATAATTAAAAACCGCTAGGAAGTTTGTATTGTCGCTCAGATCTTGACTAGTTATAACTTTCTGAATAAAATGAGTTTATCCCATGTTTTTACACCAAAGATCAGTGTGAATCAAATCACTCCCGCATTTTATCTCTAGCATGCATTCATATCATGCATCGCATAAGAATCTCTTCATGATGAACATATCATTCCTGCATTTGTCCGTTATCATATTCCAGCATCACATTTTGCATGAGTCATTGCATCATCATGCATATGCGTTTAACATACTTTTTGTTCTACAAACCGCATACCTTTTGTTTTCATGTTTGCTCATGCATGATCCTTGCATTTTCGTCTGCAAAATGAAAACAAAAAGGGGAGGCGCAAAAATTCATACCACATTCTTAGTTGCATGTGTGAGGTACCATGAGCCAACCATGTTGGGATCATAAACCCATTTCTAAAAAAAATAAAAAATAATAATAAAACAAAATTGAGCATGGTACCTAATGCATGATTAACTAAGAAAAGATGTTTCTTCCGGCATCTCAATTTCATAAATACATTTTCCATGCATAGCATGCGTATTCCTGAGTCTTTCATCTCTATGATATTGTTGAAGTATTGGAAATCAGAATTGCCATTCCTTGGATTACGGGGTTGAACCAAGCTCATGCTTTTACGAAAAGGTTCATCAAGTCAAGTTGAAGTATGGAAGTAACCATCTTGCAAAAAAGTTGGGGCAAGAGATGGATCGAGTTACATCGCTGCTTCGTCTACTGCCCAACACATTTAGGATTGTTGATGTCCTTGTTACTTCCAGTTTCACCTTGACAAAGATGTCATGGACCATGTTGAAAATCTAAATTGATTCAACCCCATGTCCTGCATAAAAATTCGCAATACTTCAAACTGTGCATCATTCACTTACATCCATCCTTTTCATTGGTTGCATTGCCCATTGCATTCTTTCCTTGAAAAAAAATGAACTTAATCATTATTATCAAAATGAAAAAAAAAACACGCTTTACGGCACCCTTACCGGACCTGTGCTAGAGCTAGAGTAATGGGTGAAGTAGAGGAGGTGCAAGAGCAAATGAAGTCCAACACGGAGGCCTTGAAAGAGAAAATGGCCATGATGAGCATAAAGGAGATAATGGAAGCCAATGCAATTGCAGTTGCCACTGCCAGCGTTGTTGCTAAGGTGAACCTGATGCCCCCATCTGGCCTCAAGCAAATGAATCATCCAACCTCAGATATGGTGGGCAAAGATTTGGGAAGTACGGACGGCCCCATGATGTGCAAATTCAAAACGAGCACGCCTTCCCGCCATCCCAACTATACACCGCCCAGTGGCATACATTCCTAATGAGGATGTCAATAACTCCGCTCCCATAGTCATTGAGATCCGGCAACCTCATCATGTACATGTCTCTCAACCCATGGGGGAGACACATGAAATTCCCCACCACAATCTAGCTGACTTTGAGCCTTGCCTCGAATATGCCACTGAAGGGTAAGCAGTTGGTGGTATACCCCTACAAAACACTTTGGAGGGCCCTCAGTATCACCCACAACCACACCCCTTGCATTCCACACCGGGTAAAAACCCTCATGCTATGGCAGAAATGGAAAGTTGGATCATCTAAAGGAAAGGCTCAGGGCCATTGAAGGAGGTGAAGATTATGCCTTTGCTAACCTAGAAGAGTTGTTCCTAGTACCCAATATCATCACCCCTCCCAAGTTCAAGGTGTCGGACTTTGACAAGTACAAGGGGACTACTAGCCCTAAGAACCATCTAAAGATGTGTTGTCGAAAGATGGGGGCATACGCTAAAGCATGAGGAACTGTTGATACATTTCTTCCAAGAAAGTCTTACTAGAGTAGCTGCTACTTGGTACACTAACTTGGAACCTTCCCGAGTCCATTCTTGGAAGGACCTAATGGTTGCCTTCGTTAGGCAGTATCAGTACAATTTTGAATATGGTTCCGAATAGGATGCAACTATAGAACATGTGCAAAAAGGGGCATGAATCTTTCAAAGAATATGCCCAAGGATGGAGAGACCTGCCAGCTCAAGTGGCACGAATCATTCAAAGAATACGCCAAAAAATGGAGAGACCTGGCAGCTCAAGTGGCACCTCCAATGACGGGGAAAGAGATGATCACAATAATAGCAGACACATTACCGGTGTTTTACTATGAAAAATGGTGGGGTACACACCTTCAAGCTTTGTTGATTTAGTTTTCACCGATGAAAGGATCGAAATGAGTCTGAAAAGAGGCAAATTTAATCATCCTGCTTGGACGAATGAGAAAACTGGGGCAAATGAAGAGGGTGAGAATGAGGGAGAAACCCATGCTGTGACTGCCATTCCTATACGGCCAAGTTTCCCACCAATCCAACAGTGTCATTACTCAGCCAATAACAACCCTTCTCCTTACCTACCACTCAGTTATCCACAAAGGCCATCCCTAAATCAACCACAAAACCCACCTACCACACAACCAATGCTAAACACCACCTTTAGCACGACCGAAAACACCAGCGAAGGAAGGAATTTTGCAGCAAAAAAAAAACCTATAGAATTCACCCCAATTCTGGTGTCCTATGCTAACTTGCTCCATATCCACTCGATAATTCAATTGTAGCCATAACCCCAACCAAGGTTCCTCAACCTCCATTTTTTTTAGGATACCACTTGAACATGTGCATATCATGGAGGAGTTCCGGGACATTCCATTGAGCACTGTATGACCTCGAAGCGTAAGGTGCAAAGTCTAATTGATGCAGGCTGGCTGAAATTTGAGGAGAATCGCTTGTGAATCCTAACATTGAGAAACGACACCACACATGAAAGCTGTTGTTAGATGTCTCTAATGACTCATCAGGATTTTCAAGTTTATGCCATTATTATAAACCACAGTTACAATGCTAAAATGGATGAATTTGACATCCTTGTCTCTCTCATCCTCTCACAAACACATCTTTGCTTATTCAACTTCCACCGAAATGTGAGTGTAAGTCATTGGTTTGTTTGCTCAAAGCGACCTGCGCTCCTGAGTGTTGACTTCCAAGACCGTTCAATCAGAGATTACTCGTCTTGCACGTTGGTGGGGTGCCGTAAACAACGAGTAAAGCAGAAAAGTTCAAAAAGAAAAAAAAGAGCATTTGATTGACTGTGTTTTCAAATAAAAATATAGACATTCATGTGACCTCATTCCAGAATTTTTTTCTTTTTTAGAGAGAAGTGAGTTATCAAGAATGGGAGTCATTTGACTTCATCCGTCGATTGAAAAAATCCTTCAACTATTTCTCGTCCTTGGAAAATTATTTTTGCAAGAATCAACCTCCTTTCATTCTTCCTTGCTACCGGTTGTGAAAACAAAGATGGATGCCTCAGAGCTCTACACTGGGGCAATGAGGGGCATCGTGCATGAACCTCAAGTGAACCTAGGGGCAGATTAGAAGTTCCCACCCAATAGGTTCCCTGCTACAAGGTCATGACGAAAGACAACGATTGGTGCCTCAAAGCCTTACACTGGGGCAATGAGGGGCACCGTGCATGAGCCTCAAGTGAACATAGGGGCAGATAAAAAGTTCTCACCCGTCGATGTTTTGAAACGAAAAAAAGGGGGACAAACCTTGAAATTTCTGTTGGACCTTGTGGCCTCAATAATCTCAAGAGGGATAGGCTTAGACTGCAGAAGAAGCAACAACAATCAATTTAACAATGTTCTTTAAACATGCAAGACACAATTGATTGCAACAAAATAAATAAGATAAGGGAAAGAGAGAATGCAAACACAATTTTATACTGGTTCGGCCACTTCCCGTGCCTACGTCCAGTGCTCAAGCAACCCACTTGAGATTTCCACTATCTTTGTAAATTCCTTTTACAAAGTCTGAACCACACAGGGACAACCCATCCCTTGTGTTCAGATGCTTTACAACAAGAGACTCACAGTCTCTTAACCAATCTCATTGAATAAGAAGAATGGAAGAAGAATTCTCTCTTCAAGAGAAGAATATTACAATGAAGATCCATGGATGAACTCTTAATGGATTTGCAAGTGTTTGCCCAAGAGTTCTTGAGAGAGCATTTTACAATGAAGTTCTCTTGGAATCTCTCTCATTTTCTTTTGAGAGGATAAGACATTTTTGCCAAGCAAAATTCTCTCTCCAATTTCGTCCCAAGTCACACATATATATAGGCCTTTGATGGCCATTCAAAATCCAAATGATAAGATGTGACTGTTAGCGATATTCCTTGAAAATCCTCTCTGGTAATCGATTACAGAATTAGTGTAATCGATTACACAGTTGTTTTTCTTGAACAGTTGTGACTCTTCATTTAAAATTTGAATTACAAACGTTCAGAGTCTCTGGTAATCGATTACATATGATGTGTAATCGATTACACACTTTCATGTGCCTTGGTAATCGATTACATGTATTGATAATCGATTACATGTGCCTTGGATGACTTGAAATCTCTACATTTTGAGGCAAGGCTTGATCTTGAAGAAATCTTGAATCAAGGCTTTGTTTGTTGAAACAATCTTGTATTAATCTTGAAGCAAAATGAGCCTTGTTTGATTCTTCTTTTGACATCATCAAAATCATGTATACATACATTCACAATTTCAATGGATTGATTACACGTCAAACAGCTCCATTGTCGTCACTCCAAAATGGTCAAGTGACTAAATCAAATAGAACATACACTCTGAGGGAGTTCCCAGAGAGATTTGCAAAATATAAGATAAGGTTGCATGAATTATCACCTATTTCAAAAGGACAGTCAATCTGTGTTTTCCAAAAAAAAAAATCAAAATCAAAATCACAAAATAGGGAAAGAATGTCATTACATTGCATTGTTTCGTATGAAGTCTGCATTTACCAAATTGCATGACAACAGTTGCATGCATCTGCATCCCTATAAATCATGTTAACTGCACAGATTTCCTACATCTAATGTCCAATCTTTTGAATTTGGGATGATCGGCCCTCTCAATGAGTCAATCTCTTGCTTTCTCATAAGGGTGGACCCTTGGGTACTAGTACCCTCATCTTCAAAGGGCTACTCGCCCTCACCTTCTGAGGACTACACGTCCTCACCTTCAGAGGAATGCACGTCCTCACCTTTAGAGGACTGCACGTCCTCACCTTCAGAGGACTACACGCCCTCACCTTCAGAGGGCTACACGCCCTCACCTTCAGAGGGCAACACACCCTCGCCTTTAGAGGACTACACGTCCTCACCTTCAGAGGGCTACACGCCCTCACCTTCAGAGGGCAGCACGCCCTCGCCTTCAGAGGACTACACGTCCTCACCTTCAGGGGGCTACACGCCCTCGCCTTTAGAGGACTACACGTCCTCGCCTTTATAGGGCTACACGCTCTCGCCTTTGGTGGGCTCCATATCCACACCTTAAGAGAATTTAAGGTCTTCTGCCCTTAAATGCTTAACCAAGACTTGCGCTCCCAGTTAAGGGGGCCAGTAGTTTCCTTTTATCAGTTCCTGGGCCATACCCTGATAATGTAGGGCGACCAACTATGCGAGCACAACCAGAAAGGGAGGCTATCATGTAGCTATTATGCATACCGGGGCATGACTCCACCCGTGTCGCTGCAAAGAGACAAGTGCGGATCACGCGCACCAACATGACCACTCTTACACAGATATAGATGACGTTGCTACTTAGCAACATTCTGCCCAGCGATCGTAATGCCGATCTCCCCCTGCGAAAGTGTCGGTTGGTCTGTGCCATCCCGACATAGGTAAGTATGCACATCGCTCAACTAATTTCTGTGTCATCTATTATTTGCAGGAGTCTCACCCACAAAGACACCCAGTGGACCCGGAGAAGTCCAACAGGGCCCTGGGGTTTCCAGCTCTAGTTACGGGCCTCTGTTAGTCCTACAGGGTTCCTATTCCCCCCAGCAAGATCATGCCATCGTGACATAGGTAAGTATGCACTTCTCTCAACTAATTTGTGATGTCATCTATTGCTTGCAGGGATCGCGTCCGCAAGACACCCAGCGGACCCGGAGAAGTCCAACAGGGTCTTGGGGTTTCCAGCTTTGATTACGGGCCTCCGTTAGTTCTACAATGCGCTCACACACCCAACAAGGTCATTAGGCCCCCCATTAACCGGACTTTCATCAAGAAGTATTGCGCCCCCAGGCAGGCGCATGGCGAGACACCACAACAGCCTGGGGTTGGCTGACAGTGGGCAACAGGCACACCGCCACCACCTCTAGAGCGTTGCCTACGACACATGGCCGACCAATAGGTGACCAAGTCCAAAGCCAAAGGTAAGCAAAGGACTAGGTCCGTGGCCGACAAGTCATCATGCGTCCAACTCAAGACGTTAAAGAAGCGCTACTAGGAGGCAACCTAGTACCTTTTAAATTTCTGCTTGTTATTTGATCACCTTTTGTTTTGCAAGTCATAGTAGGACACACCTAGTTTCTCATGATCCTAGGAATTTAAATAAAACAAACACAAGCTCGGAAGGTAGTCATACCTCACAAAATATATGTATGTGTGTTTAGGTAGCAAGATACCTTGGATATGCATGTATGTAGCAAAAAGATGCCTCACAAAATATATATATGTATGTTTAGGTAGCAAGATACCTTGGACACACATGTATATAACAAAATACCTCACAAAAATATACATATGTTTAGGTAGCAAAATACCTCATGGAAAAGAAAAAGAGAGAAAAAAGAAAAAAATAATAATAAGTTGTCTAGCTAAAAAACCCAACATGCTTTTGAGAAGAGATAACTTCCAGCTTTTCTTTGAAAAAAATCACTGATCATAACCAGATTTTGAAAGAAAATGTGTGTATACGCCTGAAGGGTGAATGCTGTGAAAATTTTCCCGAACGCCCAAAATGAACTCAGATGAATGCATGAATTGATAAAAGAACATATTTTGGAAACACTGGGTTGACTTAAATAGGGAAAATGAATCCTGAGCCCTAGTGTCACATGACCATAAAAACTTGATACTTGAGTGTCCACATAGGTGCATGCATGACTAGTTTTGCATAAAATTTCCTAATCATCATTGTTGCATGTGTGCCATGAAAATAATGTGGGACATCCCCTCTATCCCTGAACCACTGGCCAGACCAATACCCTGACATATATCATGTCCATCCATTCTACAAGCCTTGAGCCAAAGTCCCAACTCACCATAAACCTTACCCTCAAAAGAAGACAAAAAGGAGAAAGTTCCTGATCAAAGAATTGGAAGAAGAAGAAGAAAAAAAGGAAAATTCCCAATGAAAGAGTGGGAGAAAGCAAACAGAAGAAAGAAAATTCCCGATCAAGGATCGGAAGAAAACAGAAGAAATATGCAGAAAGGTCTTTGGGCCAGACAATATCTGAACAATATAGAATTGTCACCAAGTAAACAAGAAAAGAAAGGAAACCACGACCTAAAGTGATCCTCTCCCTTTGATTGCCAACCAAAATCATGTGCGTCGGTGACTTGTTCACCTCACACTAAACAAAAATAGAAAAGGAAAAGGCCAAAAACACTCAAAACCAAATTTCCCACCGAGAAAACAAACCATTCCCAAGAAAAAGTCCTATGGATCCATGATCACGCATGTAATCTTTGATTTGATAGGAGATGACTTGCAAAATCAAGTCATGACATATCTATGGTTTGGAATTTGGATGAAACACTTACCTGTGTGAGGTTGATACACTTTGAGTGATTTTCTTCTATTTTTGTTGAACCCAGTGTTTCCTCTAAATGGTAATTTAGAAACGAAATGCTAATGTCCAAAATCTCATTTATGGTTATGAGAAAATTTCATCAGCATATTCTTCTTCCCCGGTAGACACATTGTTTTTCATCCGAAAAGCATATATTGCTCTGATCAATTGGAAGTTTTGTCTCTTTACTAAAGCATGTTCGCATTTTTAGTGAAGCAAACAACGAGACTATTTTAGTCTCACAAGTTATCCAAAACTACGTAGGTCTGAGTTCCTCATTGAGGATACGTAGGAGCAAGAGCCTCGTTTTGTCAGCCGCCCCACAATCTTTGTCATACTGACCCTGAGGTCATGTGACATGCGGAGACAAATTATGGTCATTCCGTTGGCTTTTCGCCATTCAGACACAATCGTGTCCAATGGCACATAGAGACAAATTATAGTCATTCTGCGCCTTTTGTCATCCAGAGGCGGCGGGCCCGATGACATGCGGAGACAAATTATGGTCATTCCGCTCACCTTTTCGCCATTCAGACACAATCGTGTCCGATGGCATGCAGAGACAAATAATGGTCATTCTGCGCCTTTTGTCATCCAGAGGCGGCGGGCCCGATGACATGCGGAGACAAATTATGGTCATTCCGCTCACCTTTTCGCTATTCGGACACAATCGTGTCCGATGGCACGCAGAGACGAATTATGGTCATTTTGCGCCTTTAGTCATCCAGAGGCGGCAAGCCTGATGACATGCAAAGACAAATTATGGTCATTCCGCACACTTTTTTGCCATCCAGAGGCGATCGTATCCGATGGCGCGCAGAGACAAATTATGGTCATTCTGCGCCTTTCCATCCAGGCTCGATCGTGTCCGATGGCACACAGAGACAAATTATGGTCATTCTGCGCCCTTTTGTTATCCAGAGGCGATCGTGCCCGATGACACGCGGAGACAAATTATGGTCATCCGCACGCTCTTGCTATCTGTAAGACTCGACGAGTGATAAACACGCAGAGACAAATTATGGTCATTCTATGCCCTTTGTCATTCAGGAGCAGCAAGTCGAGTGATAAACGCACAGAGACAAATTATAGTCATTCTGCGCCCTTTGTTATTCAGGAGCAGCAAGTCGAGTGATAAACGCGCAGAGACAAATTATGGTCATTCTACGCCCTTTGTCATTCAGGAGCAGCGAGTCGAGTGATAAACGCGTAGAGACAAATTATGGTCATTCTGCGCCCTTTGTCATTCAGGGGCAGTGAGTCGAGTGGTGGGCGGAGACAAATTATGGTCATTCCACACACCTTTTCGCCATCCAGAGGCGATCGTGTCCAATGGCACGTAGAGACAAATTATGGTCATTCTACGCCTTTCCATCCAGGCCCGATCATGTCCGATGGCACGTAGAGACAAATTATGGTCATTCTGCACCTTGTGTCAACCAAGAGGAACGAATTCAGCAGTATCAGGATGATGTTGGTCGTTTGGTGCTGATCATTTTCGAAATTTTTGCAGGTTCCTCTGGCGGGGAGTTTGATCGGCCGAATGGTGTTCCGCTTGAACGAAATTAGTGTCTTATCTTTACTTCCCTTTTATCTCCAATAAAAGACAAGTAAAGAGGGGCAATTGTCATACCCTAATTTTGTCTGGGGACCATCTGTTTGCTGGGATGCGACCCTCGCTTGATCACTTCAAGGTACTTGACGCCCATCGTTAGGCAATCCGTGAAGTTCCGCGACATGTCGGGAGTTGAAAGAACATTATTGCGCAATCCGTAAAGTTCCGTAACATTCCAGAAGCCGAAGAGGGGATGGTTGCATAATCTGTAAAGTTTTGTGACATTACGGAAAGAAAACAAGTATCGTTACGTAATTCGTGAGGTTCTGTAACGTTACGAAAAAAGAATCAGCAAAAAAAGTGCAAAGGGGGTGCAAATAGTAATTTTCAAATCTGGGCCCTTCTAGAGGTTTCTGGGCATTTTCTTGCTTAAGGGGGAAGCAACCTAGCTCGTCTGGGCGAGCTAGGTGGCAACCACCTCCCCTATTTTGTTAAAAAATAGGCTTCCGGGACACCCGTAATGCTTCCGTAAAATTCCCATAACCCTAAATAAGCATATTTCACTAAATATGGGTGAGAAGGAAGAGAAAAAAGAAGAAAATCAAGTCCTATAGGATTTTGTAAATTACGAAAGAAGGGGGTGAACTTATCAAAATGGGGGGGTCCAAATTGCAATTTTGAAATTTTGAATTGGGCCTTCCATAGTATTTTTCGAAGCTGGATTGCTTCTGGAGGAAGCAACCCAGCTCACCTGGGCGGCAACCTCCTCCCCCTTTTTCCTATAAATAGGCTGAAGGGGGCTGTTCTAAGGATCCCTCAGCCCCCTGACTATGTATTTCAGCTGTTTTGGGTGGAAAAAATTGTTTTCGTGAAGAAAATCCAGGCCGAGATGCTTCCGTAATGCTTCCGAGATGTTTTCATGAGCGAATCCATGAAGGTTTTCCGTCGTTCTTCACCATTCTTCATCCGTTCTTCGTTCTTCAACGGGTAAGTTTTTAAATCCGAGACTTTCAATTCATTTCTTGTTTTTTTGGCTTTCATCTTTATTTCGTTCCTTTTCGATTTTCTTTTCTTCCGTCTTTAACGCGCTTTTACCGTTTATTTGAGTCGTTTTCTCACCTAATAAATGATAAAATGAATTTCAACCGATCATTTGTGTTGTAATATCGTTTAATCTCTTTTAAAACAAAATCTAACCGATCGTTCACGCTGTAACCTCGGTTAAACTAAAAAAAAGCAAAATAAATAATAAAATAATCAAAATATGTTGAAAAATAATAATAAAATAATCAAAATATCTTTGAATAAAATAATAAAAAAAATCAATCGGACGTTTTTCTTTGGAAGTTTCCTTGGATCAATTGACTAATAACCAAAGTGAAACTAAGGCTAAAATCAACTCACAAATCAAGTTTTGTCCGCAAAAGTCACTTAAAACCGTTTTAAGGTCCAACGCCTTAAACGGTCCTCTTTGCTTTTATCGGTTAACATGGACCATTCAAAAGCATAAAATCAACATGTAACTTTACCGCTTTTGCAAGAACTACGTAGGTCTGATTTCCTCATCGCAATTGAGAAAAAGGCTACAAGAGGAAGCATTGTAGAGTGAAAATCCAGCAAGTGTTGATGACCCCCCATCTCCAATTAAAAGACATGTTAAGTGGAAGGTTGCTCGGACCAGGGCTTTTGGCAATATGACATCTGAGTCGGCACAGGAAATAGCGGATAAAATAGTAAGTTCACCAATATGTTGCAGTGTTCATATGTTTAAGTATTTTGTAATGACAATCACTGCATGTTGTGTGTTTCTTTGTCACTTGTTTTGTGTAGGACTCCTTAGAAGAACAGGTTATGCAAGGTTCCTTTGTACCCCATGGTCGACAAGACATACTGAACACTGCCATTGGGCGACCTGACCATGGGGGTCGCGTTCGTGCAGCGGGCTCAGGTGTCACTATTACTCAGTACTACAGAAGGGCATCAAGGACATGCAACAACTCATCCACATCAATCAGCCAACAACAATTAGATGAAGTTGTTGCAAGGCTTAGGGAAGACATGACTGGTCAGATTAGGGAAGAATTGAGGACTCAAATTAAGGAAGAATTGAGGACTCAACTAGAAGAGGAAAATAAAAGGAGCTTGGAAATAATGACCATGGCATTGAAAGAGGCTATTAAAAAGGAGTTGTCTCATAAAGGATCCCCAGAGTCACTCCTAATTCAGCCGGACATACAACAATTAGGTGCACGTGTCAACACTAAGGGAAGTAATGTTGTTATCAATGTCCAGCCATCACGGGAACATGGTGGTGATGTCATACCAATGATGGGACTATATGTGCAGCGTAAGGATGGTACACTAGGGTTGGCAGCCATGGGGAAAATAATGGAGGGGGATTCAGTCATACACACAATGGCTTATGCAAATGATGTTGTAAGGGTAAGTGTGGAAACAATTATAGATCCTGAGGCTGAGGTCCCCTATGCCACCTCAGAAATACAATATGTGAAGCAGGCTGTGGATACATTTGTAGCTTGGCCCACACACCTTGTGAAAGTTGTATTAGATGAGGTAACATGTTTGATTTCACATACCTAAAGTAAAACATTCATAGATTAGACATCAAATACTCACTCACTTTGATTAACCGTGTAGGATGTAGAAATTATTTCGCACAACGAGGATGCACATGTGCCAAAGCCGGCTAATGTGGACGCAGATGATCCGTTGTGTGGCCTGATAAAGTACAATTTTGATATTTATGAGAAGCCAGTTGAAATCAACTTTGATGGGAGCTGCTTTGGAATTGCAGATGCACCTACATCGATATTCATAACATATTCAGATGTTAGTGAAATAATAGCAGGAGACAAAAGTCTGAACATATCTGTACAACAATTATGGTTAATGTAAGTGAAATCCTTAATTTATTTGTTCCTTATTCATTCTATATCATGATCCACTACAATACTTTCAAATGATGTAAATAGGTATATGCATGAGTGGAGTCAAACCTTGGGTCAAGGTTCCATGTATGCATTCCATGAGCCACAGTCATTAGTGGTTTCAAAGGATAGACGCAGTGAATGCCAACAATATCATGAAAGATGGCTTAAGGAATCTGACTGAGAGGTGTACGTTGGACCTTACTTCCATCAGTAAGTCATGTTTAAGAATAATACTTGAAATGATGTTTCGGTGTATACGTATGTAATGTGCATGACATGCAGGGCACATTGGCAGCTCGTACTTTTGTGTCCCAGGCAACATGTTGTTGTTTGGTTGTGTTCGTTGCATAGGAAACCTGATATGCATATCAAAGCCGCAATTAATAAGTTATCTCATAACATATAACTGTTTACAAGCCTTCTTTAATGGTCATCATTGAACATGTTGTTGTTCTATATGCGTTGATGTGCTTTTTTAAAACCAGTGTAATGACGAAATTAAAGACGAGCTTGTCTCTTGAAAGTAAGGCAGCTGCACCTAAGTGGATTGAAGTTAAGGTTAGTGATATGTACCATGCGTTATTGTTGTCTAGTTATGTCATGTAATTATGTAATGCATAGGATATTCAAATTTTTTCCGTATGTAGAGTCACGTTCAAACCGGATGTTATGAATGTGGATATTACGTAATGCACTGGATGTGGAACATCATAACCAGCGAGATAAAGAGTGACTGGTCCATGGTATGCATAAACTTGAGTTTCTAGCATTGTTGACTGCAATTGGAACTGAATTTTCTTATTTGCAGTACTAACTTTTAAATATTAATACTTGTAGTGGTTTGCTAATGTGACACCGTTGGACATCGACAACATCACAACAATTCGAAACAAATGGGCAAGATATTTTTTAAAGACTGCGTGTAAAAAGGACTAATGATGGCTTAGGAGTATTCTTTTTTGCTGTATTTCAGACAATTGTTTTGTTATTTTCGTCAGGAGCTTTGAAATTTTCAATCATGGTAGTAATACAGTGACCATTCACAATTGGTATAATGGTGATGTGCCCAAACATCGTGGTGTTCTGTTTTTAGTATTACCTACTTATTCATCTATAATTTTAGTAATATACTGTCATTACCCCCTTGAACTGCATTGCACCTGCATTTGATTCCCACAACAGCAATTTAGTGCAGATGTTCTACCACGAACCTTCCCACTGCAGCAGTTTACTGAACGAATGAAGTGTGGACACTCTTTGCCACTGCACATCAGATGACAACTTCTTCAATGGGTGCCACTGACTAGGTAGGTGCACTTCATCAGAACTTGCATGTCTGTGTGTGTGCGTGTCTGTGTGCTGTGTTACCTCATTTGTGTGTGTGTGTTTCTGCCTGTGTTACCTTATTTGTGTGTGCTAAAATACATAAAATATTCAAAATATAGAACCAAAGAAGGATAAGATACCACGAGTAAGTAGAGTAGATTAATTGGTACAAAATTGTTATAACTTAATCAAAAATTTCAAGTTCAACTTGTTGATATGCAATTGGATTAAAACTTGGAGGAAAAGTTTTTCGTCCATAGTGATCCCACAAGCATCCAATAGGATTGTTTTCCGTGGAGAATACCTTGGTTTATGAAAAAGAAGGATAAGATATGTAACCTGTCATTTGCCAAAATAACTTTGGTAATTTAACCCGTCAATCTGCATAACTCAATCAACATATTATGTATGAGAGGATTTGGATCCTCCTTTTTATTTTTGACATGAGAGTTCAATAAATCTGAGCTATTTATTCTATATGAAACTTCATCTTGGGTAGCAACAAATATCGTTTGTTATGCTCCACGAAATCTCCATCCCACATTGGAGCCACAACAAAAATTCTATCAGTGCACGCTGCACCATCCTTGATAATTTTATAAAACTCTTCATCAGGGGGAATCCCATATATATATATATATATATATATATATATATATATATATATATATATATATATGTGTGTGTGTGTGTATGTGTGTGTGTGTGTGTGTGTTCTTATCTTTTCCTTGGACAAGGACTTTCAGTTTAATGCTACTATGCACCTTAGAAACAATTAATTAATAGTTCAGCAACTCTTCATCAGTAAGCACTTTGATTTCTTGAGTTTCACTCATTAGATTAATCTAAGGGTCACTGATTCACCGTTATTGCTGAAAAGGACTAGAAGTTCCAATTAAAAACCATGGAAAATGTTCATTAAATTTTATATGAGATCCAACTAATAAGAGTTAGAAGAGTGTATTTCGAACATTTTTCTTTACTTTTTTGCCATACTGTGTACCTATGTAGTAGGTAACAAGAGCTGACCCTTACATTTTTATGTTTACTCTATGTGCGTGTTGCAGGTCCAGTTGCATTTAATCATGAGCAATATAATGGGAGCCTTCCCACTTTGATCTTGAGGCCACAATCATGGACAAAGGTAAGTGCATGCATCCACAATTTTGTTGCCTAGAATAGATATATATTTTAGCTTTTATTGTATTTGTTTCATCAAATCCTTTTGGATATATATATATTTGAATTTACTAAAGGTCTTGTTTGAATAAATTTTTCCATACACCTTTTATAGGAGAAAAAAACAAGGTATATCAAATAAGCTTTTTTCCATGAACTTGTTGGTTTACTTTTTCTTAAAGTTGATTTTAACTTGTGCGTAAACAAATTTTACCTTATGGAAGAAACTTGTTTCATTTTTCTTTCTTATTTAGTTTTCCTGTAAGTGCCTATGGAAAAATTTATGCAAACAGGACCTAATTCTGTTATGCTTATTTACTAGTATATAACATTTTTTTATAGCTATTCATGGTAGGTTAGTAGCATTATATTTGTAGGCTTGCCTTTAGTTTGAAACTGGATGATTTGTATGCAACATTGATGGCTGTTGAGTTAATTTGACAGGCTGTTGTATGAAACTGGATGATTTGTATTGTGGATAATATTGAATCGGGAAAAGAAAATGCAGCTTATGTTTATTTATCCCATATAGTTTATTTTTTTGTTTATTTAATTTAATTTTTTACACGTCCAATGCTAATCTACCTAAAACTTGTGTTTGGCAGCACAGGTGCTTTCAAATTCAATTTTCATTAGTCTAACCCAAAATGAACATGGATTACCGGATGAAGATGCACAGGCGTTTTTGATCTTGTTATGTGTTATTTATGTGTATTTAATTTCATTTTATAAGCGTATAATGGTTGATGAAGATGCACAAGTGCTGAAAATTTCCTAATTTAATTATGCTTTCTGCTTGAATGGTTTAACATAGATGCTGAAAATTTCCTAATTTAATTATGCTTTCTGCTAGAATGGTTTAACCCAAATTTTGTTCACAGGGGAACTTCTTCAACGACGGTCGTTAACGCACCCGTCGTTATATTACTAACATTTTTATGACGTGCCTTTATATCGCCGACGTTGAAATGCTCACGAACAACGTCGGGTGAAACGTCCACCCCGACGTTGAAATATTCAAAAACAACGACGGGTGAAATATACCCCGACATTGAAATGAAATATACAACAAAGACTTTTATGGGTACCCGACGTTGAAATGGATCCAAACAACGACGGGTTCTTCGATAAAGTGCGTCGTTGAATCGTTTTATATAACGACTATTGTTAAATGCGCACTGACGTTGTCTTCTCACATTACAAAGACGGCTTTGGGGTGACCGATGTCGGTGTTGGGCCCGACGTAGATAGCTTATTTCAACCGATGTAGAAGCTCCTTTTTGTAGTAGTGCAAGAAGACAATTGTGGATATAAGTGAATGTGGCAGGGATGATTACTCTATGTTCACATGTATCCTATTCTGACATAAACTAAAGTAATTATTCTGCTATGATTCATGCTCCGCTATGTATACTTTCAAAGCATCTCATCTATGTAAGTACTAGTTCCCCTACTTCCCTTACCTTTTAGGTGTAGCATAGTTGAGTTTCCATTATACTACTAATGAAATAAATACAACCATTATGTGGAGTGTAGAGTAAATCACACAATTTTCAAGTTTGCAAGAGTAAACTAAACCATTTTCAATATTCACATTACATGCATGATCCTTACAATCACAGGTACTTTCAAAAGAAAAAAAAAGGAACAAAAAAAATAGATTTCAAAACAATAATTGATTTTGAAAGTCTCAGGTAATTAGCAGTGGTTGAGAGCATAAGATCATCAAATGATGGGTCTGATTTCTTATTTAAGTTCATTCCTAATTACAAGCCCAATGTCATTGTCAAGAACCAACTTATTAATCCAGATTTGGAATAAATGTAAATGATAAGTTTTAAGAAACTAATATAAACTCATCCAAACAACCCAAGAGAAATTGGAAAATTCTGAATTCTAATCATCCCAGAGAAAAAGGGAATACATAAAAATGCATATGTAAGTCAAGAAGGAACAAAAGGAAAAATGGAAAAAGGTAATATATAATTGGCAGCTCAATGCATAAAAGAGATTATACTCACTTCTGTACATATGATTTGTAAAATTAAAATACTGCATGCTATCATTAGTCTTATGTATGCTAATAATCTCACCACGAGCTAACAACCTAACATATATCAAGTAACATAGATGATCCTCAATTTATCACTTGCACGTAATATATGTTATGCAAATACAAATACATACTATTACAGATGCCCTAAACCAATTTCTACCCAAACTAGTGGGTCAAAATATAGGACACTTCCTGAGTTAACCTGCATACCTGATACTCACCTGCATCCATCCTAAAATTTTAGCATTTCCATATTCAATTATAGATTTCATACTAAAAGGCATGTTATGAAAGGAAATATTATTTTCAATGTTACTGAAATGAATCCTTAGGTCTTTTGTGAAATTGTGAAGTGCTTTTCTAAAAATGTAATCAGGCTCAAATAACAGGTTCAGAAAGAACCTTTTTACTGCATAAAAGACAAGGGATGGATGGTAAGTTTTGTCCATACATAAAACATTCAAACCAAGACTTTGAAGGCTTATAATAAATGGAAGAATAGCTAGAACCCCTCAAGTCTTACAACAGTCAAAAAAAGAAAACTACACATTGGACTAGAAGAACAGAGAAGTCAAAGCAATTCTTGAAAGCGTTCCATCGAAGACTAATCTCATCTTTATTGAAGCCCCATTCGCTGTCCATGCTCTCATGGTCAACCTTTCATTTGAAAACTTAGGGCTTTAACAATTAGGTTTTTAATATAGTTTGGAGTCTCTAAAAACATAGAAGATAAATAATTAGCTAATCCTGAAGATAACACCAGTTGACTGCTTTCTTTTAATCTTTGGAAGAAATTGTTTCTTATTCCAACGCATTACCTTCTTCATGTACAATAACTATATGGAAATGGAAGGTCATGCATTTCACAAAAGAAAAACACATAAAGAAAAAGAACTGTAAAATAAAATAACAGCGAAAGCCATAATTGGAAGTATAGAACAACAACAAAAAGAAAAATCTTGAAAACAAAAATATAGCACTAACTAACATGTATAGGTCATGCATTATTATTCACCAAAAAAAAAGCTCATGCATTATTAATAAGCAGCCAAGTGTCCCCTACAATTTTAATCCCTATCCAAACTGCTATGGGGCTGAGACATGAATGCATCTATGTTATCCCTACACATAAATAGATAAAGCAATGCTTTTCACTTAAAAAAGACACACCTATTTGGGAAAAATGTAAATTATATTAAACCCAAAATGGTACAACAATAAAAGGGGCATACCCCGTAGCTAGAGAAAAGCAAAAGCCTCCCTAATACAAGAAGGCCTAGATCAAGATGCTAAAACAAATGCAATAGGTGCACTTGTCTATACATAAGAAATTTTATCTTGCTAATAACCTCTATTACAGAAAATTGATAATCTTCAAAAATTAGCTTGTTCCTAGACAGCCAGATGCAGTAGACTGTAATTGCTATAGCCAAGCAACGAAATTTTCCTTGAACACCTGATGTGGATCTGCCCCTAATTAAAGAGTTAGTAATGCACTGCAAAGAAGTGAAACGCTTGTGGAAAGGAGCCAAATCACGAATGTGAGCCCAAACTTGGAGAGATTTCCTGCAAGAAAAGAACAAATGAGCATTTGACTCAGCCTCATTTGAACATAAAGGGCAGAGGGAACCCTTGTTCAAAAAAGTAGTTTTGTCAAGAGTAAGCAGCCGGTTCCTTTTAGCAAGCCGTAGAATGAAAGACATCTTAGGGGGGATTGCTGGGTTCCATATAACAGAACACCAACTAATAGTAGGCTTGGCACCTCTAATGTATTCATAGACTTTGCCAACAAGCAATTGTCCATTGGTGCTCCAAGATTGAATCCTCTTTTTGGCCTCTTCCGTACTTAGCTCTTTGGAGATAATAAAGTCCCTTATTTGAATGATTTTCTTTATCAAAACTGAATATGATGAAGAAGTATTGTAATTCCATACATCACTCCGTCTGAAATAGTAATGGTGAATCCACCGAACCCATAGAGAATCTTTCTAACAATGAAAGTCCAGGATACAGGAAAGAAGCACAAGGTTCCAGTCCTTGAGATTAAAAAGGCCTAAACCCCCTTTTTTTTCGGAGAACAAACTACTGACCAAGCAACCAAGGGCTTGTTTTTTCCAATATCCGCTTTGCCCCACAGAAAATTACGGCATGAAGCGTTGATCCGGTCCAGAACAGATTGAGGTAAAGGAAAAATCCCTATCCAGAAATTCACAATTCCTTGAATAACTGCTCTGATCAACTCTAGCTTACCTGCATAAGATAAAGACTTCCTGCTCCATCCCTGAATCAGGCCAGTAATCTTGGAAAGCAAGGGAGCATAGTGGCATACATTTAATCTAGATGATAAAAGGGGAACACTCAAGTATCTAAAAGGGAAGCCACCCAAGCTAAATCCAGTAAGCTGCTGAATATGAGAAAGCTCATGAGTCCTAATACCGGCTGAGTATATGGCAGATTTATCAGAGCTGATGGAAGCCCCTAAAACCCTACAGAAGTGCTGAAGCTTGGTAAATATAGTTGACATAGAAGGGATATCTCCTCTAGATAGAAGCATAATATCATCTGCAAAAGCCAAATGAGATAGCTGAATACCTGCACAGTTGGGATGAAATTTAAAATTGGCATCATCCTTGAGGTTGCTCATATCTCTGGAAAAGTACTCCAAACAAAGCACAAACAAATAAGGGGAGAGAGGATCCCCTTGTCTAAGACCCCGTTGCCCTTTGAAGTGGCCATAAATGGATCCATTGACTCCCACACTAAGGGAAGTGGAAGAAACACATTCCATGATCCAAGTATAGAACAGTGCTGGGAAGCCAATGGACTTAAGCATCCAATCCAAGAATTCCCAGGAAATGGAATCATAAGCTTTATGCAAGTCAATTTTCAGGAGGCATCTCGGAGAGGATCTTTTTCGGGCATATTTGCACAAAATCTCTTGAACTAGGAAGATGTTGGCCATCATCTTTCTGTTCTTAGTGAAGGCAGTTTGAGGTTCCCCAATAATAGTCTCAAGCACTGGGGCTATGCGGTTGGCCAGAATTTTAGACACAATCTTGTATAACAAATTACAGCAAGATATGGGTCTAAAATGGTTAACCTGGGAGGCCTGATCATGCTTAGGAATAAGCGCAATAATAGCATGGTTGATCTGCTTTAAAATTTTTCCAGTTGTAAAGAATTCATTAACCGCCGCAAAGATATCATCACCAATGATATTCCAAGCCTTCTTGAAGAATAAAGCATTGAAACCATTTGGCCCAGGAGCTTTATTGTTATCCATCACAGCGATAACGTTCCAAACCTCTTGCTTAGAAGTAGGACAAAGTAAGGCCGCAAAGCAATCGATGGGAACCTTAGGACCCCTGTTGCAGATCGAAATGGAAGGAGTTTGGGTCAGCACACGAGCACTAAACAAATTCCTAAAGTGATTCACAAAGGCAAGGGCAATTTCATCTTGGGAGGAAGTGTTATGCCCATCCTCTAGCCTTATGGCAGCAA
The DNA here is from genome assembly GCF_004193775.1 of Glycine soja. Lineage (NCBI taxonomy): Eukaryota > Viridiplantae > Streptophyta > Magnoliopsida > Fabales > Fabaceae > Glycine > Glycine soja. The sequence continues at coordinate 15,574,733 of NC_041011.1, forward strand.
TAAACCGACTGTGTCTGTTGCGCTTGATTAAAGCATGAAAAAATTTGGAGCATTTATCAGCCTGCAGGAGATATCTGTTTTTGATTAGCTGAGCAAACTTCATAGACTCCGCTTTTCTAAGCATAATGGTCTGCCCTCTAGTGCGGTTTGCCAGAGCAAGAAGGGAAGGATACTGAGGATTTTGCATTAGAGAATTAAGCACACTGTTATATTCAGCCTCAGCTAGCTCCACTTGGTTGGAGATGTTTCTGAACTCCTGCTTAAAAAGATTCTTCAATGGAGCTTTAAGAGCTTTCAATTTCTTACAGACCTTGAACATGCTACAGCCATGAATATTTTGCTTCAAGCCATCTGCAACAATTCTTGAGAAATTTGGATGATCCACAATAGCATTATTGAATTTAAATGGAGAATTACCTCTAGGCACTACCACCTCAGTGGTGACAACTAGAGGAGTATGGTCTAAAATAGAAATAAACTCCATAACTTCACAAGCAAAATTTCCAAAGTAATTGAACCAGGCCTGGTTTCATAAAGCTTTGTCCAGTTTGCACCACACCCTGCCATTAGTCCACGTGTACAAGGGGCCATGAGTGTTGATCCTCCCCAGCCCCAGGTCAGAATAGCAATCAACAAAATCTTGCAACTCATAAACATTGGGCTCAGCTCCATTGAAACGGTCGGTGGGAGACAAAATGGAGTTGAAGTCACCAATGAGGAGCCAGGGGCAGTTCATATTAGCATTGATACTATTCAGATTTATCCAAAGAGATCTTCTTGCCACAGTGGAGTAAAGACCATAGATGAATGAAACCTGAAAGCGTTTGGCAGTGGTTTTACAATCAATAGCACAGTGAATCAATTGGGCATTTGACTCCAAAACAGAAAGATGGATCTTATCCTGCTTCCAGAGGATAAGAATTCTGCCAGCATTATGAGAAGCAAAGTTATGGGTGAAGTGCCAGTCACTAAACTTTCTTCTCATGATTTCCTCAACTGAAACCTTATTCAACTTAGTTTCTAACACAACCATGACGTTAACTTCCTTGCAGCGAAGGAAGCTCTGCATCACATGATGCTTCAGAGGCAAATTAAAGCCTCTGATGTTCCAAGAGGCAATGATCATGGATTCGGATGGGAGGAAGCCTCCCCAATCCTAGTTACAGCTTTATGATTTCTTCGTTGTCGCAACCTACCCTTCGGCGGGAGGGCGGCACGAGGGCTCACGGGTGCATCTTCCAAGAAAGGAAAACGCACGGAGTCGCCACCAACGTTTATTCAAGGAAAATGTCGGAAAAACCGGAAAAGGCATGATCTACGAACTTTAAGTGTGAAAGGTTCGGGAATTGTATTTACGCACGGGGAAGGTATTAGCACCCCACGCGTCCGTCACATGGGACGACAGCCTTTAATCAAGTGTGCAAATATGACTTCAATTTGTTTTATCTTCCCTTTTTTACGCTTTTTATGTCTTTTGTGCCTTTTGCATTTTTTATCCTTTTGTGATCGACAAGGGTGTTTCCCTTGCTACTACGTATTCCTCAATCGTGATAAGGAAATCAGACCTACGTAGTTCTTTGAAAACTGGACGTTGGTTAAGTTGTTTTTATTCTTTTTTGCAAGATATATTTTTGATTGAATAAAAGGTCATTTAAGGCGTTGGACCATTAAACGATCTTTCAATTCTTTTGAAAGGAGAGAAAACATTAAGGCATTGGACCATTAATGATTTCTTGTTTTTTTTGAAAGAGGTGACAAAGCTATGTGTTGATTTTAGGCTTTTAAAAATCCACGTTTAACCAATAAAAGCGAAAAGGACCATTTCAAGGCGTTGGACCTTTAAAAATGGTTTTTGGGTGATGACAAAAGCTTGATTTATGAATTGATTTTAACCTTAGTTTCACTTTGGTTATTAGTCAATTCGATTAAGAAAGAAAATCCCAAAGAAAAATGTCTGACTGATTTTTTTTTATTATTTTATTAAAAGATATTATTATATTATTATTTTGCCTCTTTTTGGTTTTTAACGTGGTTACGGCGTGAAAGATCGGTCGGATTTTATTCTAACAGAAATTAAAAGATGTCACAATTCAAATGATCGGTGGAAATTTATTTTATTTTTGATTAGGCGAGAAAATGACTTAAATAAATGACTAAAGCACGTCAAAAGGGGGTACGAAAAGTAAATGAAATAAAAATAAAAGCACGCGAAACAATTGGGGACCACTAAGGGTACATAGAATGAATTGAACGGTTCGATTTCGGTAACTTACCGGTTGAAGACCGAAGAACGAACGAAGAACAATGAAGAAAGGTGGAAAATCTTCACGAAATCGCCCACGGAAACGTCTCGGAAGTGTTACGGATGTGCCTCGGCTAGGATTTTCTTCATGGAAACAATTTTTCTCACTAATTTTAAGTGATTCTCAGATATCAGGAGGGTTGAACTAATTTGTTTTGTCCTCCTTCCCCTATTTATAGGGGAAAAGAGGGAGGTGGCTGCCGCCCAACACTGCCTTCTGTTGGAACAACCTGGAAGGCCCAAGTGGGCCTGATTGCTATTTGCACAAACCTTGTTTACTAAATACACCCCCTTTGCCCTTTTTTGCTGATTCTTTTTTCGTAACGTTACGAAACTTTACGAATTACGTAACGATGCTTGTTTTCTTTTCGTAATGTCACAAAACCTTACGGATTACGCAATCGTCCCCTCTTTGGCTTCTGGAATGTTACGGAACTTTACGGATTGCGCATTAACACTCCCTTTTGACTCCTGACATGTCGCGGAACTTCACGGATTGCCTAACGATGGGTGTCTAGTACCTCGATGTGGTGAAGCGAAGGTCACATCCCACCAAACAGATGGTCCCCAGATGAAATTAGGGTATGACATTTGCCCCTCTTTACTTCTCTTTTAATGGTGATAAAAGATAAGTAAAGATAAGACACTAATTTCGTCTAAGCAGAACATCATCCGGACGGTCAATATGCCCGCCAGCAGAACCTGTTGTTCAGTAAGAAAAGAAAAGGCATCAAAAGCGTCAATAAACTTTAGTGTTTAGAAAACGACAAAGTTAGGCAACCACGACACTTCCCTTTGCCATTGCACCCAATCATCTCTGCCCAGCAGAGAAGAGTTCCGCGCGTCGTTGGACTTGAATGTTTCTGGACAACGAGAGTAAAAAATCTGCAAAAATTTTGAAAATGATCAGCACCAAATGACCGACATCATCCTGATACTACCGAATTCGTTCCTCTCGGTCGACGAAAGGAGCGGATGACCATAAGGTATCTCCGCCCACCACCCGACTCGTTGTCCCTGAATGACAAAAGGTGCAGAAGACGACGTTAGTCTCTGCGTGCTATCAGGCATCGAGTCTTACAGATAGCCAAAGTGTGCGGATGACCATAATTTGTCTTCGCGTACTATTGGACTTGATTGTCTCTGGATAGTGAAAAAAAGGTGTGGGATCATATGGTTTCTCCGCATGTCATCAGGCTCGCCGCCTCTGGATGACAAAAGGTGCAGAATGACCATAATTTGTCTCTGTGTGCCAAAGGGCTCGCTTCTGGTTGACAAAAGGTGTGGAATGACCATAATTTGTCTCCGCATGTCATCGGGCTCGCCGCCTCTGCATGAAAAAAGATGTAGAATGACCATAATTTGTCTCTGCGTGCCATCAGACTCGATCTTCTCGGGATGGCGAAAAGGTGCAGAATGACCATAATTTGTCTCCGCATGTCATTGGGCTCACCGCCTCTGGATGACAAAAGGTGCAAAATGACCATAATTTGTCTCTGCGTGCCATCAGACTCGATCGTCTCTGGATGGCAAAAAGGTGCGGAATGACCATAATTTGTCTCCGCATGTCATCGGGCTCGTCGCCTCTGGATGACAAAAGGTGCAGAATGACCATAATTTGCCTCTGCGTGTCAACGGGCTCGCTTGCCTCTGGTTGACAAAAGGTGCGGAATGACCATAATTTGTCTCCGCATGTCATCGGGCTCACCGTCTCTGGATGACAAAAGGTGCAGAATGACCATAATTTGTCTCTGTGTGCCATCAGACTCGATCGTCTCTGGATGGTGAAAAGGTGCAGAATGACCATAATTTGTCTCCACATGTCATCGGGCTCGCCGCCTCTGGATGACAAAAGATGCAGAATGACCATAATTTGTCTCTGCGTGTCACATGGCCTCAGGGTCAGTATGACAGAGATTTGTAGAAGCAAAGCTTCATGGTGAATCAAAGGTGATTCAAAGGTGTTTTGATGATAACAATGATGATAACAAAAGATGATGACAAAGGTGATGACAAAAAGCTCAAAGATCAATCAAAGAACAACTCAAGTGAATCAAGAACAATTCAAGAGTTCAAGATAAGAATCAAGAAGAATTCAAGACTCAAGAAGAAAGTTTAGAGTCAAGAATCAAGATTCAAGGTTCAAGATCTCATGAATTAAGATCAAGATTCAAGACTCAAGATTCAAGAATCAAGAGAAGGCTTAATCAAGATAAGTATGAAAAGTTTTTCTCAAAAATTGAGTAGCACATGATTTTTCTCAAAACATGTTTACCAAAGAGTTTTTAGTCTTTGGTAATCGATTACCAGTAGCAAAATTGTTTTGAAAAGGTTTTCAAATTGAATTTTGGTAATCGATTACCAGTGCCTTTGAACGATGAAATTCAAATTCAAATGTGAAGAGTCACATCCATTCACATAAAAGCTTTGTGTAATCGATTACACTGATTTGGTAATCGATTACCAGTGATTGTTTCTGAATAAATCAAAAGATGTAACTCTTTAGAATGTTTTTGACTTTTTCAAATTGGTTTTAAGTTTTTCTAAAAGTTATAACTCTTCTAAATGGTCCTCTTGGCCAAACATGAAGAGTCTATAACTTGTGCTATTCATCTTTTCATTCTCATCTCCCTTTGCCAAAAAGAATTCGCTAAGGACTAACCGCCTGAATTCTTTTTGTGTCTCTCTTCTCCCTTTTCCAAAAGAACAAAGGACTAACCGCCTGAATTCTTGTGTGTCTCCCTTCTCCCTTGTCAAAGAATTCAAAATGACACAGTCTGAGAATTCTTTTGATTCATCCCATTCCCTTATACAAAAGTGTTCAAAGGACTAACCACCTGAGAATTCTTTTGTATCCCCATTCACAAAGTATCAAAGGTTTAACCGCCTGAGATCTTTGTCTTAACACATTGGAGGGTACATCCTTTGTGGTACAAGTAGAGGGTACATCTACTTGGGTTTGACTGAGAACAAGAGAGGGTACATCTCTTGTGGATCAGTTCTAGTGAAGGGTACGTCCACTAGGGTTTCAAAGAGAACAAGGGAGGGTACATCCCTTGTGGATCTTTGCTTGTAAAAGGATTTTTACAAGGTTGAAAAGAAATCTTGAGGATTGCAAGTCGCTTGGGGACTGGATGTAGGCACGGGTTGTTGCCGAATCAGTATAAAAAGTCTTATGTGTTTGTCTCCTTCTTCCCTACTCATTTAATTTTCGCTTTTACTTTCTGTTAAGTTTCTCTTCTACTCCTTATTCTCTTAACAATTTAGTAAAAGCCTTGGAAGAGTAATTTTTTAATTAGTAAAGGTTTAGGAATAATTAATTCAACCCTCCCTTCTTAATTATTCTGAGGCCACTTGATCCAATAAGATTGTGGGGTGGCCGACAAAAGCGAGGCTCTTGCTCCTACGTATCCTCAATTTGTGATGAGGAACTCAGATCTACGTAGTTTTGGATAACTGTGAGACTAAAATAGTCTTGGTGTTTTCTTCACTAAAAATGCGAACATGCTTTAGAAAAGAGACAAAACTTCCAATTGATTAGAGCAACATATGCTTTTTGGATGAAAGACAATGTGTCTACCGGGGAAGGACACTATGTTGATGAAATTTTCTCATAACCATAAATGAGATCTTGGATGTTAGCATTTTGTTTCTAAACGACCATTTAGAGGAAACACTGGGTCCAACAAAAATAGAAGGAAATCACTCAAAGTGTATCAATCTCACACGGGTAAGTGTTTCATCCTAATTCTGAACCATAGATATGTCAAAACTTGATTTTGCAAATCATTTCCTATCAAATCAAAGATTACATGCGTGATCATGGATCCATAGGACTTTTTCTTGGGAATGGTTTGTTTTCTTGATGAGAAATTTGGCTTTGAGCGTTCTTGGCCTTTTCCTTTTCTGTTTTTGTTTAGTGTGAGGCGAACGAGTCACCGACGCACAGGATTTTGGTTGGCAACCAAAGGGAGAGGACCACTTTAGGTCATGGTTTCCTTTCCTTTTTTGTTTACTTGGTGACAATTCTGTATTGTTCAGATGTTGTCTGGTCCAAAGACCTTTCTGCATATTTCTTCTGTTTTCTTCCGATCCTTGACCGGGAATTTTCTTTCTTATTTTTTTTGCTTTCTCCCACTCTTTGATTGGGAATTTTATCCTTTTCTCCTTTTTTTCCTTTTTTTGTTTTCTTCCGAGAGCAAGGATGGACATTCTCACCCTGGGTAAAGGTTTATGGTAAGTTGGGATTTTGGTTCAAGGCTTGTAGAATGGCTGGACATGATATCTGTCTGGGCTCGGCCAGCGGTTCGGGGATAAAGGGGATGTCCCACATTATTTCGATGATACACATGCAACAATGATGATTTGTAAATTTTATGCAAAACCGGTTATGCATGCACCTATGTGATCACCCAAGCATCAAGTTTTTATGGCCATGTGACACTAGGGATCAGGATTCATTTTCCCTATTTAAGTCAACCAGTGTTTCCAAAACATGTTTTTTTATCAATTCATGCATTCACCCGAGTCTATTTTGGGTGTTCGGGAAAATTTTCACAGCATTCACCCTTTAAGTGCATACACATTTTTTTTTTCAAAAACTGGTTATGATCAGTGAATCTTTTTTTTTTCAAAGAAAAGCTGGAAGTCATTTCTTTTCAAAAATCAGCTGGCTTTTCAGCCAAAAGATATATTTTCTCTTCCTCTTATTTCTTTCCCTTTTTAAGTTATTATCATATGTTTATTTCCCCCCCCTTTTTTTCTTTTTCTCTTTGAACAGGTTGTGCGGACGAGGGTGCACACTACCTATTCACGCCTAACCACAAGGTAAACGAAAAAACGTAATGGTAAGCTGCAATAAAAACAGTGACGAAAGAACTGAGAGCCATAACGCCAAAATTTTAATAGGAACAAAAAATAACAACAACAACGTTAGTAACCATATAGACAATAACAGAAAACAGTAATGCCAATAGCAAAAGTGACAATAACAGAAAATAGTAATGTCAATAACAAAAGTGCGGTGACCTCGGTCACGTGGCTCCGCTTCCTCCCAAGAAATCAAGCAAGTTAGTCATATCTTCATCCATACGGGCCTCCTCTGCCTCACCGAGGGATCCTGCAGGCTCCTCCCCTGCCTGGGCCTCGGGCCAGTCTCCGGGCCATGCGACCTCAGCCTCAAACTGCTCCGGAATAGGGCATGCAAAAGGAGCGGAACCCTGCCCCTGCTGACTGAGGCTGAACCGGTAGAGACACTCATGTATCTGCACCTGCCCACGGTGGTTGGCCACCTGCTGGCGAACCAAGTGTTGTAGATAACGCTCCATGCCTAGTGATCCAGCGGGATCGGCCTGTCGAGGTGGTGGCGGTGCGTCTGCGGCCTGATGTGCATCACCCTGCGCCTGCTAGGCGTGCAGTACTTCTCGATGAAGGCCTGGGTGATCGGCGGTCTGATCACTTTACTGGGGGTGATGGGAACCCTGAATGACTGGCAGAGGCCTGTGATCAGCGCCAGAAACCCCAGGGCCCTATTAGACTTATCCTGGTCCAGAGGGTGCCTAGTTGGTGGCATACCTACAAACAAATAGATGGCGTCAGCAATCACCTGGGCCACGTGGACGCTCATCAGTGTCAGGATGGCATACACCAACTGGCACTTAGGTAGAGGGAGATCAGAGTTATGATCTCTAGGCAAGACATTGCTTAGCAGCAGCGTCATCCACGTCTGGGTCAAAGTGGTCATGTTGGTACGCATGATCCGCACCTGCCTCGGTGTGCATAACAGCTGGGCAATGGCCTCCTCGTCGAACCCGTCGGCCCTGTTCCTCCTCTGGCTGAACTCACATTGCTGGCCTTCCTCCAAAACTAGCGGGTCACCCAGGAACTGGCTGAGGGCATCTGCCTCAAAGGGAATCCACTGACCCCTCACCCATGAACGCATGTCTCGCACTCTCTCCTCTATGGGCCAAGCATTAGCATAAAACTCTAGGACTATCTCAGGGTCAAACTTAGCCATGGGAGTCACCAGGGACGTCCAGCGTCTGCGAGCTATCTCCTCTTGAAAGTCCGTATACTCATCCTCCCTGAGCTAGACACGCCTCTCTCTATGGAACGACCATCCTCTGATGGCCTCAAAACGCAACTGGTGCTCGGCGCTCCGGAAACGATGACTATCAAACTCGGGGGAGGCACTGGACCCTTCTCTTGTGGCATCTCTTCTAGACCTCATCATGGAGAGTTTCTTTGAAGCCATTTCCTGTAAAAATGTTTAGAAAGTTAGTTCAAGAAAAATTAATTAAAACGAAAGCCAGATCAAGCCAAATAGCGTACCCTTTTTTCCAACAAAGCATGAATATCCATATGAGTTTTGAAAGGAATGCTTACGCGTTAATGTGCGGGTTCTCCTAGGATATTCATACATTTATACCTATCTTTCTCTTGATGAATGGCACCCTACATGATGCACCTACTTTTTTTTGGCAAATAAATTCCTTATGTTACGTGTCAAACTATTCATACATATTTTCCAAGGCTCTTGCTAACCACCTACCCCATTTTTTTGCTATATGTTCACATTTCATGCACATACATGTTCATACATTTGAAAGGCAATTTCATGTTATATTCGCACATGCTTACACTCATTTGAAAACAAATTCATATTGCGCCTTCATTGGAAAAGTAATTTTTGTACTACTCATTCACATTCTTGAAAGGCAATTTCATATCGTATGTTCCTACTTTGAGATGCATTTTTGTGCCATTTTTAACATATATGCACATTTGCAATGCATTTAGCTACCTATTCAACATACACATGTACATGGTGAACGACATTTTCACACTATCTAGGCACAAGGAAAACATGGTGCAGCCCCAAACCAAGTGCTAGACTTAAGGGGAAACCTCACCAACATGCTCACCTCACCAACATGCTCTCACTCATCATGCCTTCTTGTATTTCAACAAAAAAAAGTTTGGGCCCTCTAGGCCTAAGTCATGTTTTGGCATTTATCCTAATTCTCGCATGCTGTCCGCATCCAAAAAATGGTAATCATACATACACAAGTCCAATCTAAAAGCCATTTTTACAAACTTAGGCGAAAATACCATTGAGGCATTTCACCGAGCACTTGGTGGGCGCACTTTCAGGTACCAATAACAAGGGAATGGGGGCAATGTGGCTTGCCCCATTATCTAAGAACACAACCTAGGCCTAAGGCCATTCCCTACAACCCCTCAATTCAAAGAAACAAAGCATAAGTTTGCCCCAAATTGTCTCACAGAATCGGTCAAATTATGTACCATTCAAAGCATAAAAGGCATCAATGGAAAGCTAGAAACCAAAGGGTAGTGCACTTACTTGTAAGGAGTGACCAAAGACACTAAAAATGGAAGCAAAAGCGCAAAAATGGTGGCCTAGGGGCAAAAATCTGCAAATCCTGTGGGTGTTGCATTTTTGAATGAGGGAGGGGAGTTTTTGGTGGAGAAACTCCCCCTCCCCTCGTTTTTATGTTTCTAGGTGCAGGGGTGCTCGCCCAGGCGAGCTAACCCTGTATTTTTTTTAGGGAAGACACAGGTATGCGTTCTCTATGGGTTGGCGTTCGCTTACTCGAACCCCCCTTTAGGGTAGATTAGGCATCCGACTATTACCTTAAAGATACAACAGTAATAATAACTGGGAATTTAAAGGATACTAGGCTACCTCCCAGTTGCGCTTCCCGCTTGTTTGGAGCTGGGCATGGGACGACGATCCATTGATCATGGGCCTAGCCTCTACTCGCATCCGTCCCTAAGTACCTGAAAGCAGGAAGCGACATTGCGCAACAAACTGTGGTTGCGTTACCGTTTACCTTGATTTGTCTCTGTCTTTGGATTTGGCCCTGTATTTACTGCACATATTTTAAATCACAAAGTGAGGACCGGAACCTCAATCCCACGTTCTTTTCTTTCAAAAGACTATGATTAGAAAATTACAGAGGATAGGAATCCCTGGGGGAAACCAAGAAGGACACACAAAAATAAAAGAACATGCAGCGACTTCCTCAATTGCCCCAGATCCTAAGCATAGTATCGCTTGACAACATCGGAGTTCACGGGCGAAGGTAGCTCCTCGCCATCCATGTTGGTGAGCACCAGGGCTTCTCTGGAGAAATCCCTTTTTACAACGAAAGGTCCTTCGTAGTTCGTGCCCCACTTCCCTCTATTGTCTTTCAGAGCTTGAGAGACTTTCTTCAACACCAAGTCCCCTTCGCTGAACCGGCGCATACGTACCTTCTTGTCAAAAGCGTTCTTCACTAGTTTCTGATATAAGCGCCCATGACTGATGGCGGCCAAACGCTTGCCTTCTATGAGATTAAGCTGATCGAAACGTGCTTGGGCCCATTCTGATTCCTTTAATCCAGATTCCGCCAAGATTCTTAATGACGGGACTTCCACCTCAAACCGTAGCACAACCTCCATTCCATATACCAATGAGAACGGTGTTGCCCCGGTTGACGTGCGCACTGAGGTTCGGTAACCGTGTAACGTGAATGGGAGCATCTCATGCCAATCTTTGTATGACACGGTCATCTTCTAGATAATCTTCTTGATATTCTTATTGGCTACCTCCACGGCTCCGTTCATCCTTGGTCGGTAGGGCGTGGAATTGTGATGTTGGATCTTAAACTCCTCGCACATTTCCCCCATCATCTTGTTATTCAAGTTGGTGCCATTGTCCATGATAATATTCCTCGACAAACCATATCGGCAGATGATTTCCCTCTTAATGAACCTGACCACCACACTCCTGGTGACGCTACCGTATGACACGGCTTCGACCCACTTAGTGAAATAGTCGATCGCCACTAGGATGAAACGATGTCCATTTGCAGCTTTGGGCTCTATGGCCCCAATCACATCTATTCCCCACATGCAAAACGACCACGGTGCGGCCAATACATTCAGAGGCAAGGGCGGACCGTTGACATTGTCTGCGAATGTCTGGCATTTGTGACATTTCCTCACATGGAGACAACAATCAATCTCCATGGTGAGCCAATAGTAACCCGCCCTTAAGATCTTTCTAGCCATGGCGTGCCCATTAGCGTGTGTACCAAAAGAGCCCTCATGGACCTCCCCCAGCATGTTTTCTGCTTCCTTAGCGTTCATGCAGCGTAGCAGAACCATGTCATGGTTTCTCTTGTATAGTATGCTTCCGCTCATGAAGAAGCCGGCCGCCAATCTCCTCAATGTCCTTTTGTAGTTGTCGGAAGCCTCCGGTGGGTACTCTTTGCTTTCAATGTATCGCTTGATATCGAAATACCAAGGCTTACTGATGTAAGCTTGCTTGTGGAGCTTCTATGGAGGCTGGATCTTTGAGCTTCAATGAGGTCCTTTATGTTAGACAAGTGGCCTCAGATATCTTAAGAAGGAGGGGGGGTTGAATTAAGATATTACAACTTATTTCCCCAATTAAAAATTCTACTTAACTTTCTATTCAAGTTATAAATTCCCTTAATAATGAATTTCTTAAATAATGATTCAAAAGAAAAATTTGAATAAGAATATAAAACAATAATAAATAATGGAGTTTAAGGGAAGAGAAAGTGCAAACTCAGATTTATACTGGTTCGGCCACACCCTTGTGCCTACGTCCAGTCCCCAAGCATCCCGCTTGAGAGTTCCACTATCTTGTAAATTCCTTTTACAAGTTCTAAACACACAAGGACAATCCTTCCTTTGTGTTTAGAATCCTTTCACAACAAGAGACCCTCAGTCTCTTAATCCCTTTTCAGAATGAAGAAGAAGAAAAGAAGAAATCTCTCTATAAAGAGATAGATTGAACAATTTGAGCACTAAAAGCGTAGCAGAACCATGTCATGGTTTCTCTTGTATAGTATGCTTCCGCTCATGAAGAAGCCGGCCGCCAATCTCCTCAATGTCCTTTTGTAGTTGTCGGAAGCCTCCGGTGCCTCTTTGCTTTCAATGTATCGCTTGATATCGAAATACCAAGGCTTACTGATGGAAGCTTGCTTGTGGAGCTTCTATGGAGGCTGGATCTTTGAGCTTCAATGAGGTCCTTTATGTTAGACAAGTGGCCTCAGATATCTTAAGAAGGAGGGGGGGGGGGGGGGGTTGAATTAAGATATTACAACTTATTTCCCCAATTAAAAATTCTACTTAACTTTCTATTCAAGTTATAAATTCCCTTAATAATGAATTTCTTAAATAATGATTCAAAAGAAAAATTTGAATAAGAATATAAAACAATAATAAATAAAGGAGTTTAAGGGAAGAGAAAGTGCAAACTTAGATTTATACTGGTTCGGCCACACCCTTGTGCCTACGTCCAGTCCCCAAGCAACCCGCTTGAGAGTTCCACTATCTTGTAAATTCCTTTTACAAGTTCTAAACACACAAGGACAATCCTTCCTTTGTGTTTAGAATCCTTTCACAACAAGAGACCCTCGGTCTCTTAATCCCTTTTCAGAATGAAGAAGAAGAAAAGAAGAAATCTCTCTATAAAGAGATAGATTGAACAATTTGAGCACTAAAATAATTCCTTATTGAATCACAAGAGTTTTGGCCAAGGAATTTGTAAGAGGATAAAATTATTTTGCTTTTTAAGAGGATAAGACCTTTTTGTTCTGAAAAACTCTTGTCAAATTCGTGTCTGAAGTCACATATATATAGGCCTTTGATAGCCATTCAAGAACCACACAAAAAAGATGTGACTGTTGAGAATATTTTCTGAAAATCTCCTCTGGTAATCGATTACAGTATGTGTGTAATCGATTACAAGCTTTAAAATTTGAATTAACAACATTCAGAAACTGCTGGTAATCGATTACCATATATGTGCCATCAATTACACAATGCAAATTTTGAATTCAAATTTTAATAGCTGTTGTAAATCAGTTTTGGCCACTGGTAATCGATTACATCCTCTGGTAATCGATTACCAGAGAGTAAATTTGTTGAAAAAGACTTTTTAACTTAAAATTCTTGGCCAAACCTTTTGCTACTGCAATTGGAATTCCCTTCCTATTTAATATACCCTCTCTAAGACTCTAGAGACTGTCTTGATCATCCATCTTGAATATCTTTAATTCCTTTGTCTTGAATACAGCTTTGAGACGCATGTGAAAACTTTGGCATCATCAAAACATTCAGCTTCATCCTTTGTCTACAATCTCCCTCGGGATCGATGACCATCCACAATGTCCCTTTGTGTAGTGATCAAGTAAAGGTCGGTATTGAGGAAGTTCGAGATGCTGATCCTTGTGTTCCTATACCTACTAAATGTTGGATCGAGTGGCCTCAGAATAATTAAGAAGGGGAGGTTGAATTAATTATTCCTAAACATTTACCAATTAAAAAATTACTCTTTTAAGGCTTTTACTAAATTGTTAAGAGAATGGGGAGTAGAAGAGAATCTTAACAGAAAGTAAAAGCGGAAATTAAATGCACAGCGGAAAGTAAAAGAGTAGGGAAGAGGGAAACAAACACACAAGAGTTTTTATACTGGTTCGGCAACAACCCGTGCCTACATCCAATCCCCAAGCGACCTGCGGTCCTTGAGATTTCTTTCAACCTTGTAAAAATCCTTTTACAAGCAAAGATCTCTAAGGGATGTACCCTCCCTTGTTCTCTTTGAACCTAGTGGATGAACCCTCCACTAGAACTGATCCACAAGAGATGTACCCTTTCTTGTTCTTAGTCAAACCCAAGTAGATGTACCCTTTACTTGTACCACAAAGGATGTACCCTCCAATGTGTTAAGACAAAGATCTCAGGCTGTTAAATCTTTGATACTTTGTGAATGGGGATACAAAAGAATTCTAAGGCGGTTAGTCCTTTGAACACTTTTGTATTAGGGAATGGGAAGAATCAAAAGAATTCTCAGACTGTGTCATTTTGAATTCTTTGACAAGGGAGAAGGGAGACACAAAAGAATTCAGGCGGTTAGTCCTCTGTTCTTTTGGAAAAGAGAGAAAAGAGACACAAAAAGAATTCAGGCGGCTAGTCCTTGGCGAATTCTTTTTGGCAAAGGGAGAAGAGAATGAAAAGATGAATAGCACAAGTTTTCAAGGTTTGGAAAAACCAAAAAACTTCAGAAAGCTTTTGGTACAAAGAAGAAGAAGAAGTTCAAAGAGATTCAAGGCTTGTAAAGGATTGTATGAAATAAGTGTTCAAGATTATTGAAATGCAAAACAAAGCCTTGCTTTTATGGACTCTTCATGTCTGGTCAAGAGGACCATTCAGAAGAGTTATAACTTTTAAAAAAAAACTTAAAACCTATTTGAAAAAGTCAAAACCTTTTTGAAGAGTTACATCTTTTGATTTTTTTCAGAAACAGTCACTGGTAATCGATTACCAAATTAGTGTAATCAATTACACAAAGCTTTTGAGTGAAAGGATGTGACTCTTCACATTTAAATTTGAATTCCAACGTTCAAGGACACTGGTAATCAATTACCAAAACATTGTAATCGATTAAAACCTTTTGAAAATAATTGGAACATTGTAAATTCAGTTTGAAAACTTTTTCAAACTCATTTTGTTACTGGTAACCCATTACACCATTATGGTAATCGATTACTAGAGAGTAAAAACTCATTGGTAAAGATTTTGTCAAAAACTCATGTGCTATTCAATGTTTTGAAAAAAAAATTAATACTTATCTTGATTGAGTCTTTTCTTCATTCTTGAATCTTGAGTCTTTAATCTTGATCTTGATTCTTGAGATCTTGAATCCTTCTTGATTCTTGAACTCTTGACTTGTTCTTTGATCTTTGAGCTTTTTGGTTCATCACCTTTGTCATCATCTTTTATTGTCATCATTGTTATCATCAAAACACCTTTGAATCACATTCACCATGAAGCTTTGCTTCTACAATCTCCCCCTTTTATATGATGACAACTTTTGAAATCAAGAAACATACACACACTTTTTCCTAGTCGATCACTCATAAATTCTCCCCCTGTGTTTTTGAATTTATGTTTAACTTTAAATAAGTTGATTACTCATGTGAATTCTTGATTTAATCCCATTTCTCTCCCCCTTTGGCATCAACAAAAAGCCAAAGTGCGTATCAAACAAATTTAATTTAAACATCCAAACAATTGTCATAAAAAATATCAACCAAATCATGAAGCAAGAAACAAGAACCATGAAATCATGAAGCAAACAACCATGCATAGATAAATTATAAACTTCACATAGCCAAATAACATACTTAATATTGGTCTAAACATACTATGCAAATAAGGAAATAGTAAAATGTTCATATACCATACTAATATAGCCAAAATACAAGGCTGAAAATCAAAGTACTAATATTAAAATATAAGTCTAAGATGATGGTGGCGGCGGTGGTGGAAGATCAAAGCTTGACTGTGTTAGTGCTTAGCTTTACTAAGCTTTAAAAGATTGGCTAAGATTTTGTTAAAACATAAGCACTTAGACAATGAAGGAAAGCTGGAGTTGCTGCACATGATGTCCAACGTTATGTCAAAGAATAAGATCGGGCTGCACAATGCACAAGGCAAGATGAAATGTCAAATGAAGAATCGAAGCTGCAGGATTCACGATGTCGGATACAATGTCCAGGACATCCTGCCCGAAAACACTGGAGGTGCTGTACAATGTACAATGCAAGATAAAAGTCAAGTGAAGAAGTGAAACTGCAGGATCCACGATGTCGGATACGATGTCCTGACATCCGGCCCGATAATACTGGACATATGAATCTGTTATATCTTTAACAGATTATTGTGCAGTTAGCAAGAGATAAGAAGATCTATCTTTAGGAACGAATTAAAAGATAATTAAAGTTCGAATTTCAAAGTAGAAGAGTTCGTTCAGGGATTAAAGATTAAAGATAAAAACTAAAAGATCAAACTGTATCTTTTAGATCTTTAAGTGCAGATTTTCAGGAAGAATGATAGATCTCATCCAGCACAAGCAGTTGCAGCCCAGATACGCTCACTGCTATATAAACACGAAGGCTGCACGGTTTCTGTACCAAGTCCGGGATTGAAGAGTTATTTTGTGAGTTTTGGGACTTGAGTGTTTTGTGAGCCACCTTGATGGTACCCTAACATCAAGTGTTGGACCTGAGTGTGTAGAGTTGATCTCTTGTGTGTAGAGTTGATCTCTTTTGTTCAGAAAGCAATCTCTGGTGTGTTTTTGATTTGATTGTAAACACGGGAGTGTGATTGAGAGGGAGTGAGCGGGGTTTCTCATATCTAAGAGTGGCTCTTAGGTAGAGGTCGCACGGGTAGTGGTTAGGTGAGAAGGTTGTAAACAGTGGCTGTTAGACCTTGAACTAACACTATTTTAGTGGATTTCCTCCCTGGCTTGGTAGCCCCCAGATGTAGGTGAGGTTGCACCGAACTGGGTTAACAATTCTCTTGTGTTATTTACTTGTTTAAACTGTACACACTGTCAAATATAATCTGCATGTTCTGAAGCGTGATGTCGTGACATCCTGTACGACATCTGTCCCCAGTATCAGAATTTCAGACTGGATGTAAGATACATCTTCTTCAACCTTAGTCATTCTTGACTCCATTTCATTGAAGCGCATATCCACTTGCAGTTCCAAAGTATCAAACCTCTCACCAACAAAGGTTTGAAGACCATCAAACCTTTCCAAAATCTTAGAAAGAAGAGATGAATCTTCTCCCTCATGTCCTTCTTCACCAACATTTCTAGCACCCTTCTTTATCCAAGATCCATCATGCTCTTTAACATATCCAAAGGATGCTATGACTGAAGCGCCTATAAGGAATGATCTCTTGATTGGAACATAAGGTTCAGAATCAAGAGGGATGTTGAAGTGTTGAAGGAAAAGGGTAACAAGATGAGGATAAGGTAATGGGGCATTCAATCGCAATGCCTTATGCATGCGATATCTAACAAGATGTGCCCAATCAATTTGTAGACCTTTATGAAAGGCCCACATGACAATGAGGTCTTCTTCAGAAACCTGGGCAAGGTTTGAAGATCTAGGAAGCAAAATGCAAACTATATGATAATGGAGGATGCGGCTTTCAACTGCCAATGAACCGGCAAGAAGTCTTCCGGTCATATCCGCTTGGTTGGTGCAAACCAACCGGTGGGCATCATGCACAGAGAAATCGAATTTCCATTCATCAATTAGTGCACCCTCAAAAGGCACACCTTCACTAGGCAATTTTGTTAAATCATAAAATAGGGATTGGTCAATGACCATCTTAATCCCATAGATTTCAGACATTAGAACACCTTCATGAATTTCTAAATTTGAATAAAAAGCTTTGACTAACTCAGAATAGACAGGTAATTTTAGAGACATGAATGGAATAAGATTGGAATTTCAAATGCTTGGAAGCATTCAAAATTCTCATTTGAGAAGAACTCCATATCTATGAATTTTGGGTCTACAATGGAACGAGAGGAAAAGAGGTTTGTGTACCATATACGCTGTTCCTCTTATGAGAATAATGACCCAGAGGGATTGGAGGGAGGAATTGGAGCTTCCTATGACCCAGAATGCCGATGACTCCGACTCGAAGTTCCTTTCCGCCATTTGAAGAGTTTTTTCGGGATTTCAATCGGTTCAAATGAAAGAGATTGAAGAAAGATGAAGTTTGGGCTTTGCGGGGAGTGATTTGGACAAGAATTGAGTGAGATATGGCAGGAGGAAAAATTGGGGGCGAGGGTTTTCGAGAGAGTGAAAGGTTGCAGGTTTCAGAATTTGAAATTTGAATATATAGGTGCAGGGATGCGTCGTAATCGATTACACAAATATGGTAATCGATTACCAGAGAGCAACTTTGCCAGAAATAACTGCTTGTAATCGATTACACTATTATGGTAATCGATTACCAGTGGTTATTTTAGCCAGAAAACAAAAACAAAAGGCTTTCTAAGAGAAAAGGAGTTTTGAAAACTATATTTGAGAATACTATATTTGAAAATACTTTATGAATAATTTTCAATCATGTAATTTACATATCATGTCATGCAACAATATTTAAAACATGAAGATAATCAATTTTATCAAGAACAATCAAAACACAAGTATGAAGAATATTGATTTTACTTAAATAAATGAATGAATGTTTCATGCAAATAGGATGAAATCAATCAAGCAAATATACTCATGATTTCAAACAATCAAAAGACAAACAAATAAAGAATTGTTAGTCATCATAATCAAATTGTTTGAATAAAAATTTCAACTTTTAAGAGAAATTTTAATAAGATAATGGTTTTGATATTACCTTTTTCAGGATTGGAGTGTCTAGATCTTCAAAGATGAGGATCATGCTTTTTCTCCTTGTTTTTCATCCTTGAGAGATGTTCTCGTCACTTTTATAATCTTTGGTTAGAAGATTAATCTCCTTTTCTGAACCATCGGATGAATCATTGTCATCCCATGCAATGTATGCTTTCTTAGTTCCTCTTTCATCAAATCTTTTTTTTTCACTTTTCTCCGACCATTCTTCATTTGACGTACAATTGGCCTTGATATGACCAATTTGGTTGCATTTGTAGCACCTAATAACTTGAGAATCATCTTGTGATTTTCTTTCATTATTGAAATTCTGACGCCTGTCAATTCTTCTTTTCTTGATGAATTTCTAAAATTTCTTAACAAAGAAAGAAAAATCTTCTTCATCATCTGAATCTTCTTCTTCGTTTTCTTCTTGTATTGAAGATGAGGCTTTAAGGACTATGCTTTTCTTCTTTTTGTCATTTTCTTCATTCTGATTGAGGCATTGGAGTTCCATCTCGTGTTCCTGCAATTACCAAATAAAGTGGCAAGAGACATGGAAGATAGATCTTTGCTTTCAGAAATAGCAGTTACCTTGAGCTGCCATTTCCTACTTAAACATCTTAATACTTTATTAATTAAATCTTCATTGGGAAATATTTTTCCTAAAGATGCAAGATGGTTTACTATATGTGTAAATCTCTTTTGCAAACTATGGATATTTTCATTTGGATTCATCCTAAATAATTCATATTCATGGGTAAGGGTATTTATTCTAGACCTTTTTACATTTGTGGTTCCTTCATGGGTTAACTGGAGAGTATCCCACATATCCTTGGCATTAGTACAGTTAGACACTCTAAAGTACTCATCTATCCCTAGGGCTGAAGTGATGATATTTTTGGCTTTGAGATCATACTGGATTTTTCTCCTATCTTCTTCTGTCCATTTATCTCTCAGTTTTTGGGTTGTAGTGCTTGTGCTTACATCTCTTATAGTGGGTATATGTGGTCCTAATTCTATTGCTTCCCATATATTTAGATCTATGGCTTCAATGAATATCTGCATGTGGGTTTTCCAATAATGGTAACCCTCTCCATTAAAAATAGGTGGTCTGTGAATGGAATTTCCTTCAGGAAACAAGGGATTTGAGGAGGTCATTCTACAAGAAACCTGCTCTTATACCACTTGTTGGATCGAGTAGCCTCAGAATAATTAAGAAGGGGGGGTTGAATTAATTATTACTAAACATTTACCGATTAAAAAATTACTCTTTTAAGGCTTTTACTAAATTGTTAAGAGAATGAGGAGTAGAAGAGAATCTTAACAGAAAGTAAAAGCGGAAATTAAATGCACAGCAGAAAGTAAAAGAGTAGGGAAGAGGGAAATAAACACACAAGAGTTTTTATACTGGTTCGGCAACAACCCGTGCCTACATCCAGTCCCCAAGCGACCTGCGGTCGTTGAGATTTCTTTCAACCTTGTAAAAATCCTTTAACAAGCAAAGATCCACAAGGGATGTACCCTCCCTTGTTCTCTTTGAACCTAGTGGATGTACCCTCCACTAGAACTGATCCACAAGACATGTACCCTCTCTTGTTCTCAGTCAAACCCAAGTAGATGTACCCTCTACTTGTACCATAAAGGATGTACCGTCCAATGTGTTAAGACAAAGATCTCAGGCTGTTAAACCTTTGATACTTTGTGAATGGGGATACAAAAGAATTCTCTGGCGGTTAGTCCTTTGAACACTTTTGTATTAGGGAATGGGAAGAATCAAAAGAATTCTCAGATTGTGTCGTTTTGAATTCTTTGACAAGGGAGAAGGGAGACACAAAAGAATTCAGGCGATTAGTCCTTTGTTCTTTTGGAAAAGGGAGAAAAGAGACACAAAAAGAATTCAGGCGGTTAGTCCTTGGCGAATTCTTTTTGGCAAAGGGAGAAGAGAATGAAAAGATGAATAGCACAAGTTTTCAAGGTTTGGAAAAACCAGAAAACTTCAGAAAGTTTTTGGTACAAAGAAGAAGAAGTTCAAAGTTATTCAAGGCTTGTAAATGATTGTATGAAATAAGTGTTCAAGATTATTGAAATGCAAAACAAAGCCTTGCTTTTATAGACTCTTCATGTCTGGTCAAGAGGACCATTCAAAAGAGTTATAACTTTAAAAAAAAAAACTTAAAACCTATTTGAAAAAGTCAAAACCTTTTTGAAGAGTTACATCTTTTGATTTTTTTTTTTCCAGAAACAGTCACTAGTAATCGATTACCAAATTAGTGTAATCGATTACACAAAGCTTTTGAGTGAAAGGATGTGACTCTTGACATTTAAATTTGAATACCAACATTCAAGGACACTGGTAATCGATAACCAAAACATTGTAATCGACTATAGCCTTTTGAAAATAATTGGAACGTTGTAAATTCAGTTTGAAAACTTTTTCAAACTCATTTTGCTACTGGTAACCGATTACACCATTATGGTAATCGATTACCAGAGAGTAAAAACTCTTTGTTAAAGATTTTGTCAAAAACTCATGTGCTATTCAAAGTTTTGAAAAAACTTTTTAATACTTATCTTGATTGAGTCTTTTCTTCATTCTTGAATCTTGAGTCTTTAATCTTGATCTTGATTCTTGAGATCTTGAATCCTTCTTGATTCTTGAACTCTTGACTTGTTCTTGATTCACTTGAGTTGTTCTTTGATCTTTGAGCTTTTTTGTTCATCACCTTTGTCATCATCTTTTATTGTCATCACTGTTATCATCAAAACACCTTTGAATCACATTCACCATGAAGCTTTGCTTCTACACTAAAGAGGTTTAGTTAGTGGGGCAAACACTTAACGCCTTTCTTGCTTGGCCAACACATCTTCTACAACCTTTTTCAGAACAAGTATTTCATTTTGTTGTATTTGTTATTATTAAAAAAGGATTTGTTGCAAATAAAGTGTTGATCGTCATTCACTTATCTTTATTAATTGTGCATGATAAATAGGGACTTGAGGGACCGTTGAAACCTGTAGATAGGTCGGATCTTGATGTCGATCCCCTATACCTAATGACATTGACCATTGCATAGCTTTTCCTCAAGCCTTTACAGGTGTTGTGGGATGCAATTGTGTTTGGGGTGTATAATGATAACTTCCCCTTGTACATAAAGCATGAAGATCTTTCTAAAATAGCACACGATTGTCATGGTCTCAGCATCTTTGTTATACAACTGTGGATTCTGTAAGTTACTTTACATTATTGTATATTATCTAACTAGTTGTTTTAAATTCATGCATAATTTACTTTATTTTAACAACAATAGGCATATGAATGAGACAAGTATGTGAGCAGGGAATGCCTCTGTGTATGGATTCCTCGAGCCATATTCCATACATTGGGCAATCATAATTTGAATCAGAAGATTATATTAAGAAATGGATGCAAAATTCACATAGAGATGTCTACCAAGGAGCCTACTTGAATGGTTAAGTAAAACTAAACATGTCAATTTAATTATGTATGCATTATAATGACTTAATGTTCTTCAATGCAATGCACATTGGCAAATGGTCAATATATGTCCTAGAGAAATCTTTTTAAATAAAAATAATATGTCCATTATATGTAAATATATATATATATATATATATGTCATGAGTAGTATGGGACAAGGTGAATAGAAAAAACCCATGACCCTTGTAGATATTTCCTAAGGTACTTGTTGGTTTTGGGACCAATGTTTTTGCTTTTCTACTTTCACCAGAGGCTATCCTTTGGTGCTTATTGCTTATTACAAGTGTTTATTGCTGGTACAATATATCTCATTGTACAATGATATTATCCCTTTAGCTTATCAATTATTTTAAACTTTTATCATTTAATTTTTTCACATTATCTTGGAATTATAGTAATTATACAATATTTTTTGCAACCCATTATATTGATTGAATTTGAATCAAGAAATTGATTGCTTTTATGAGAAAGTTTGCTTTGTGGTATAATCTTTTCTCCTTTCCATATCTAGTTTGACTCACTCTCACTAATTATACCAATGTGCCATGTTTTGGTGAACATGCTATGCCATATATAAAGACTTTTGCTTGTTACAATAGTCAGAGTCTTTAATTCAAATATCTATTTATAATATATAAAAGTTAAGCTCCTTACTCTTACGCTGCCATGTCAGCAAAATTCATGATTTACAGGAAAGAGAACATTATCCTTTTGTGTCTATCACATCTTTGTTTCTTCCTCCTTCTTCAGTGTTACAACTTAACAAAACCCTATACCAAAACATTTCAATTCAATCTTAGTGACCTTGAAATGCTTCTCACGTTCACGACCCTCATTCTTCAATCACTACTATAAAAAAGCTTTTCTAAGACGATCGAAAACAGGATACAATGACGGTCGTTGACCATTGTAGAATCCAACGTCGTCGAAACTTAAAACTTTCAACGACGTGTCAAAAAACACCATCTTAGAAAGTGAGGACGTTTCAAAGGCAGTGCTGATCTACGTTAGCACCGTCTTAGAAAGCTTACTTTCAAAACGGTACTTACATAAGCACCATCTTTCAAAATGGTACTTATAAAATTAATATTTAAATAATAGATTAAATCAAAATAAGAGGTTTATGTATTATTTATATTTAAATATTAATTTTATAAATAAATTTTATTAATAATTACAAGAGATTAAGAAAAAAAATTCCTAAGACAATTTCATAAGACAAATTACAAGTTATTATAATTTTTTATATAAAGTTATTATAATTCCTAAGACAAATTTCTAAAATTAAATAATTATTTTTCAGAAAAATTCAGAGGACCAAGTACCTCGTCTTTAACAGGATCGATGATATTATCTCTTATAGCATACACAAAGAGAAGCTGAAAAAACAAAAAAAAAAACACTAGATGAAAAGATATTTAAAAATTCTAAAAATTCGTATTTATAGATATTTAACTTAAATTAAAAAAAAACAAAAAAAGACTAAATGAAACTAACCCGTGATTTCCCTTTGTAATTTCAGTTTCTTCACCAAGAACAACTTGGAGTCTCCAAAGCTAACATTCAAAAATTTTAAGCATGCTAATGAAGGAAAACAAAGTTATTGGCTTACTCAGAATTTTTGTTCCTAATATTGAACAAAGAACATAAGGAAATAAAACCTATGCATATTATTTCAAACATACTACACAAGGTCGTATTCATCTATATGCATAGACGGATAGACCTGAATATGCTACACAATAAATTTATATTTGTATATTATATTATAAGAATTGGCATCACCTCCTCAGCAAGTTCCTTTTTTGGCATTTTGTTAACAATCTCAGGAGGGTAACCACAAAATGTATGCAGTGGGAAGTCAAAATGTACCAATATCATTAGAAACAACTACAAGGTCAACATAAAACAATAAAATTGAAACTAGCTAAAGTATATATCATAGTCAAACAAATCTAGTGTCACTATCAAACGGGAAAACAAAAAAAAAACAGAAACCTATTATTCTAGTACTTAAAAGATAAAATGTCAGCCCAATTTGCTTCCAACGTTAAATATTTCACTTGAGTACTTGATTGATTCTACTCATCTCAATTTGGTCTATTCGTAATTCCATGCACCCTATGTATATGGCAAGACTTTAAAAAAATAAAAATAAAAATAACAAACTCAGACCAATAATATAAGACTTACTGAAAATTAAGCACTCACAAGCAAGCCAGATGAATTGACTAGAGACATTGATGCAAGCTCCATTGGAGCTTGTAGGCCTAGGATCTTCTTCATCAATGGATTCCTTTGCTTCTTGGAAGATGAATGGCAGCGGAATGGAGAAAGGGAGAGAGAGAGGAGACGCCACTTCAAGGAGAAGATGAGTCTAGAAGAAGCTCACCACCATAGGAGGCCATGGATAAGAGCTTGGAGGAAGAAGGAGATGAATGAAGGGAGAGGGAGAGAAGAGCACGAAATTTTGTGCTCCAAATGAGCTTTGAAATCTGAAGTTTAATATTCAAATCATCAAAGTTGAAAAAAATGCACACACATGACTTCTATTTATAGCCTAAGTGTCACACAAAATTGGAGGGAAATTCAAATTTCACTTGAATTTGAAATTGAATTTGTGGAGCCAAACTTTGGAGCCAAAATTTCACTAATTATGATTAGTGAATTTTAGTTATGGTTCAGCCCACTAATCCAAGATCAATTCCAAGATTCTCCACTAAGTGTGCTTAGGTGTCATGAGACATGAAAAGCATGAAGGACATGCACAAAGTGTGACTATATGATGTGGCAATGGGGTGTAGTAAGCAAATGCTCACCTCCCCCTCTAAAATTTAATTGGATTGGGCTTCTACCAATTCAATTAAATTTATTTCCAACCACACATATCAAATATCCACTTAGTGCATGTGAAATTACAAAACTACCCCTAATACAAAAACTAGTCTAGGTGCCCTAAAATACAAGGGCTGAAAAATCCTATATTTCTAGGGTACCCTACCTACATTATGGAGCCCTAAATACAAGGCCCAAAAATAATGAAACCTTAATCTAATATTTACAAAGATTAGTGGGCTCGTACTTAGCCCATGGGCCCGAAATCTACCCTAAGGCTTATAAGAACCCTAGGGCCTTCTCTTGCATCTCTGGCCCAATCTACTTAGAGTTTTCTATCCAATGCCCTTGCGGGGTAGGATTGCATCAGACATTGTCGTAGATACGAATGAGACAACATGCAAGTTACATTATTTGATGGTACACAACAACATAGTAATAAAATGAAGTGATGATTACCCAGTAGCTCCCTCGTGGTATAGTCGTGCTTGTTCTTCCTGACTCCCTTCATCAATTGACCACCAACCTAATAATCTGATTGCATGAATTGTCAGAATTCAGATGTGGTTGCAGCATAGTACATGCATATGGTAATTCAACAAGATCACAACTTCCCTTTTTGAAAACTTTGATCCAAATTAGACATTGGATTTGCATCTAAAGTCATAGTAGTGGCAAAAATAATACAACAACAACAACAACAACAACGCCTTATCCCACTAGGTGGGGTCGGCTACATGGATCAACTTCCGCCATAATGTTCTATCAAGTACCATACTTCTATCCAAACCATTAATTTCGAGATCCTTTTTGATAACCTCTCTTATAGTCTTTTTGGGTCTTCCTCTGCCTCGAATTGTTTGTCTTCTCTCCATCTGGTCTACTCTCCTCACTACAGAGTCTACCGGTCTTCTCTCTACATGCCCAAACCACCTAAGTCTATTTTCCACCATCTTCTCTACAATAGGCGCTACTCCAACCCTCTCTCTAATAGCTTCGTTTCTAATTTTATCCTGTCGAGTCTTACCACACATCCACCGCAACATCCTCATCTCCGCTACACCTACTTTATTCAGATTTCTCCCTGCACATTTGGGTTTGAAGGCAACCTTGGGTAGTGGGTACACAACAAATACATACATTGAATTTGTGAAACAAACCAATAAGAACATCCAGTTTTTCTGCATATTCTACATGAAAGGTCCCAAATTAAAAAATGCACATAATACATATTCTACATGATATCACTATGCAACCTCATGGACTCAAATAACTAATGCTTTGATCCAAATTTTACTGAAAATAGCTTATAAAATAGAATGCAGTAATGAAGGATTTGTTTTATTTGAGAAAAAAAAGAACAAAGGGAAAGGAGGTTTATATATCACATGTGCCACTCATTTGTTGATTGTTAACTTTAGTTATAAATTGGAAAAGAGCTCAGAATTAAGTGATAACAAAATAAAGCTCAGGGGAACAGAATGACAAATGAAATCAGACCAAACCACTCAGTTTAAATCTAAAGTTTTCCCTAACAATAATAGCAATAAAAGAAAATTCATTACCTAGAACCATGATGCAAGAACCCGAAGTAATCATGAGCTCTTGAAGAAAATATAAAATATATTCCTCCACCAGCTCCACTTCATAGCAGAAGCACAAGTTTCTCCCCTAATTTAGATGGAGGAGGAAAAGGGGAGAGAAAATAACTGGAAGAGGTATATGTACAACACAAGTAGGTGTTCCCTGAAATGCCAAACAATTAGTTAGAATGAGATTGGCAATTAAACTCTAACTCTCAAACCTATCTCAAACTCTAATAATCTTTACTAATGGATTCTTCAAAGAAGTAGTTATTGCAGTGAACAATACACCATAATGAGACTCATGGACAATAATTCTATTTTGTAACAAAACGCATGGTGAGAAGAATCACAAGCTGAATTTTAATCTTGGAATCCAATTCAATAATCACCCTATGAAGCTTCATGCCCCTTATTAGACGTAAGCTGGCAAGAGAGCCAAGAATTCTGCTTTTTAAGGTGAGCAATTTCCCAAATTACCAATAATACATGCTATAATAGCATCTTAAGACTCATGGACAAGACCACCCACGACATGCAGTAACATGACTAGGCTTGTAAGCACACCTATCTACATTAATTTTAAGGTAATTCTCCCGTTTGATGCTTCAAGGCAATGAGAGCTTCATTCCTAGACGATTCTCTGGATGAGGACAAAGTTATAGGTGATCATATTCACATTACTCAAAATGTGATGATGGGTAACCATCTCTGGCATCTCTAATTTAGATTGCAAAGGAATTTCTATCTTTCAATAACTTCCAAACAGTAACACCAAAATAAATTCTCCAACTAACAGAACCTTGACCCACATTTTCATATAGTGCCAAAATAGATTAAAAAGTTAGTAAATGTTTGATCTCATCGGATCAAATTTTATAGCCTCTACATGTTTAACCTTGTTATGACATGAATTTCTCTTTTAACGCACAAGGCAAATAAAATACCAAACTCACGCTTAGTCTCTGTGGCTTCTACCTCATCTTCGATCAAATATTTGTAAACACGTAAACAAGAAATCAGCATGCAGTTTATCAATTGAGAGTAGCATAAGAATACTGCTTGTTTACTATTTTTTGTTGGAAAAAAAAATATCGCTTTGAATTGGATAAAGACCAATATTATAAGTTACCAAAAAAACCCAATGCATTACTTAGAAAGCTATGTCTGACCTGATCCACATTTTCAAGAAAAAGAAATAAAGTTTGGATTTAATATTATTAACTTTTTGTCCAGATGTTGAAAGCGTAACCTTAATCACATTCACATGATGGTCAAAGCCTCTGGCACCAATATTTTAGCATCAGCAAAAAATAAAAAAGAGATTTTTGGTCCATTTTTGCCCATAGATATCAGAATCCAATTACCTGTATTCCCCTTAGCCAACATGCAATCTGAAAATCTTTCAATAGAAAAAAGTGAAAGAGAATCACCTTGGTTAATGCCTAACATAAATATTATCTTTGACAGTAAATGCACGAGTGTCCTGCCCAATCCGTCTGACTTCAATTTACTCATGCTTCAAACAGGGTAAATTAAGTACTCTTTGTTAAATATGTTTATTTAGTTTCCACAAGCTTGGCTGCATTGTGCAGAGTTTATAAAAAGCTTGGCTGCATTGCACAAGAATTAAAGTTAGTCTTAAAAGCTACTAATGAAAAATACAAGTCCATGGTTGATGAGGCATGACATGAGACAGCTTCATGGCAAAGTGAAAGCTAAGTGTGCTGTTTGTTGTCCAAACAGACAGCTTCATGACATGAGACAGCTTCAAGAAAAAATAACTAGTCTACTTCCCACTCAGTTCTACTACTAGTCAACACTTACTTTGTTTGCTGTCCAAATTCTTAGGTGATTAAAATAATAATTACCATCTTGTAGAATGTTATGTTAATAATAAATACTAATTGGACTGCAATATTAGAGTTGGACAAATACCTCAATGAACTTTCGAAAACCATGGCCTAGAGGAGATTCATGATACAAATCATGAATGCACCCGATAGAAAGCATCAATATTCGGAAAATGGCATTCAAGTAAGCATTAGTTACGAAATTAGCATCTGGAATACAAAGCTTAGCCAATGAGAGAAACTAATGTAGTCCTTCTAAGATAAGTTCTTTGTAAGATAAGTTGAGATTTGACCAAACAGGTAAACATAGTCGTTCCTGGTCAAATTCCCAGTTCAATCTAATTTTGACAACTAAGCAGCTTGTTAGAATCCCAAGTTAGAAAATAATGTTACAAATAATGTACCTATACAAAGGGAATTATCTGCCACCTATTCATATAAAATCCTGAAACAAATTTAAATTGAGTAAAATACAACAGTTTGAGTTAGATACTTTAGAAGTTCATGATGTAACTGCTTATATCAAAGACCTTAATGTGAGGGCACCAAGGATGAAACTCTTTACAACTGGATCAAGGGACTTTTATACCACCAAAGAGCTAAGTACGGAAGAAGCCAAAAAGAGGATTCAATCTTGGAGCACCAATGAACAATTTCTTGTTGGCAAAGTCTATGAATACATTAGAGGTGCCAAGCCTACTGTTAGTTGGTGTTTTGTTATATGGAACTCAGCAATCCCCCCTAAGATGTCTTTCATTCTATGACTTGCCAAAAAGAACCGGCTGCTTACTCTTGACAAAATTGCTTTTTTGAACAAGGGTTCCCTCTGCCCTTTATGTTCAAATGAGACTGAGTTAAATGCTCATTTGTTCTTTTCTTGCAGGAAATCTCTCCAAGTTTAGGCTCACATTCGTGATTTGGCTCCTTTTCGCAAGCATTTCACTTCTTTGCAGCACATTACTGACTCTTTAATTAGAGGCAGATCCACATCAGGTGTTCAAGGAAAATTTCGTTGCTTGGCTATAGCAATTACAGTCTACTACATCTGGCTGTCTAGGAACAAGCTGATTTTTGAAGATTATCAATTTTCTGTAGTAGAGGTTATTAGCAAGATTAAGTTTCTTTTGTATAGACAAGCGCACCTGTTGCATTTGTTTTAGCATCTTGATATGGATCTTCTTGTATTAGGGAGGCTTTTGATTTTCTCTAGCTGCAGGGTATACCCTGTTTATTGTTGTATCATTTTGGGTTTAATATAATTTACATTTTTTTCCAAAAAAAAGGGACTTTTATACCATGTGAACGACCAACTCTCTTAAAAGCTTAACTTATATATTTTTATTGTTAGACTAAACCTTTTAACCTGTGATGTTGCAAACTACAAAAGAAACACAAGTCATTAACAAAATGCGGAAAATAAAAATTAAATCATATCTCCAGCCATTGCCATGAAGTGTTGTCTTGTTTTGGTTCTTCCAAGCTCTCTCTCTTTCTCTCTCTAGATGGTGTATCAAAATGAATTCAAAGAGATGATCTCAAGGACCAAATACATGTGCTATATATGGTATTCTACCATCAAGGATGCATTTAGTAGCCATTACCACTCATTATTGGTTGTTATAATTCATTAGTGGCCATTACCACCCATTAATTCAATTTGGCTTCCAAAATTGACGAGCGTTTCAATTTTTCAAAATGTTAGGACCAGAAATTATTACATTCTCCCACTTAGTCCAAACATTTTGACTTAATGCTCAATCTTCTTAAGAAATGAATATACGAATCATAGTGATAGCTCCTCTTATAACGAGTAATATCATCCATGTATTACAATATGCTCAATTTCCCAAGCAGTATACTCAAAGTGGTAATAAAACTTAATGAATAAACCAAATGTTTATTCTTGGTCCAAAACATAATTTTTCTCAAATAAATCAATGTGCACCTAAATATGAGAAAATATCACAATATAAAAGTTTCAATTTCAACATATAAGTATACAATCATAAAGTGGACCCAAGTCTCATTCTTTCTACATGATCCTTAAATTTAAACGGTGGCATGCCCTTAGTTAAAGGATCAGCGATCATTAACTCAGTGCTTATATGCTCAATGACCACTTTCTTGTCTTTTAATCTTTCTCTAATGGCTAAGTACTTAATGTCGATGTGCTTACTTCGACTTCCACTTTTGTTGTTGTTAGCCATAAAGACAGCAACTGAGTTATCGCAAAAAATTCTCAAAGGCCTTGAAATAGTATCAACTATCTCCAGCCCATAAATGAAACTTTTAAGTCATACACCATGTGATGTAGCCTCAAAACAAGAGACAAACTTAGCTTTCATGGTAGAAGTAGCAGTCAAAGTCTGCTTAACACTCCTCCATGAAATAGCTCCACCGACCATCATGAAAATATACCCAGATGTTGATCTATGAAAGTCAACACAACCAACAAAGTCTAAGTCTAAATAACTAATCACATCTAGATTTTCTGTCTGTCTATACATAACCATGTAATCTTTTGTCCCTTGAAGGAACCTCAACACTTTCTTAGCAGCTCTCCAATGGTCAATACAAGGATTACTCTGATATCTTCCTAAAATTCCAACTGCAAAAGCAATGTCAGGCCTTGTGCATACTTGAGCATACATGAGGCTTCCAACAACTAAAGCATAAAGAATGTTTTTCATTTGTTCCCTCTCAAAGTCATTCCTTGGACTTTGGTTCAAATTAAACCTATCACCCTTCACAATGGGAGCAACACTTGGTGAACAATCTTTCATCTGAAATCTCTCTAGAATTTTGTTAATATAGGTTTCCTGTGATAGACCCAAAATACCTCGAGATCTATCTCTATGAATCTTAATGCCGATGACATAAGATACATCACCCATATCCTTCATGCCAAAATTCTTAGAAAGAAATTGTTTCACCTCAAGTAGCAAACCCCAATCATTGGCTACGAGTAAAATATCATCTATAAAACAAGAAAACATATTTTACTCTCACTTACCTTGTGGTATATGCATTGATCCATGGGGTTTTCATCAAAACCAAATCAAGAAATTATCCCATAAAACTTAAGGTACCACTGACGGGAAGCTTGTTTTAAACCATATATAGATTTATTAAGCTTGCAAACCAAATGCTCGCCACTATAAGAGGAGAAACCTTCAGGTTGTTTCATATAAACCTCTTCCTCTAAATCACCATTAAGAAAAGTTGTTTTCACATCCATTTGTTGCAACTCAAGGTCAAAATGAGCAACTAATGTCAAGATTATACGAAGAGAATCTTTCTTAGATATTGGAGAAAAAAGTCTCTTTGTAATCTATTCCTTCCTTTTGAGTAAATCCCTTAGCAACAAGTCTTGCCTTGTATCTCTCAATGTTGCCTAATGAATCCCGTTTGGTCTTAAATACCCATTTACATCCAATGTCCTTTGCCCCATTAGGCATCTCTACAAGGTTCCAAAATTTGTTACTGTACATGGAATTCATCTCATCCTTCATGGCATCATACCATAAATTTGACTCTTTACAACTCATGGCTTGATCAAAAGTTTTAGGATCATTTTCAGTTACAATATTATAGTCAGATTCTTACAAATATACAATATAATCACTAGGAATAGCTGATTTTCTTAGTCTAGTAGACCTCCTTGATGTTGCATCAACATTTTCTTGGGGATCATGTTGTTCAACCGGTTGTTCATCATTTTCATGAATTTGATGATCAACTTGTTCTATTGGATTATCAACAACAGTTTGTGGAATGCCAATCATGTGTTGTTCATCATCCCTTTTAACTTGAGGGGTATGAATTACAACCAATCTTTCATTTGATGTGGAAGGTTGAGACTCTATATAATAAATTTCAGAACTTAAGTCCCTTAATTAATCACTCCCACTAATCAAGTTATTTTCAATAAACTTCGCATTTCTTGATTCCACAATCCTAGTAATATGATGTGGACAATAAAACCTATAACCTTTAGACCTTTCGGCATATCCAATGAAATACCCACTAATGGTCCTCGGGTCAAGTTTCTACTCTTGTGGGTTATATATTCTCACCTCAGAGAACAACCCCAAACGCCCATATGTTTCAAACTCAGTTTCCAACCTTTAAACAACTCAAAAGGTGTCTTTGGGACAGCCTTGGTTGGAACACGATTTAATATATACACTGTCGTCTTTAGTGCTTTAGCCCACCAGGATTTAGGAAGATTGGAGTTGCTAAGCATACTCCGCACCATGTCCAATAATGTCTGGTTTCTTCTTTCTGCCACACCATTTTGATTTGGAGAACCAAACATAGTGTATTAGGCAACAATCCCATGTTCTTGAAGAAACTTTGCAAAGGGACCAGGTGCTTGTCCATTCTCAGTATATCTGCTATAGTATTCTCCACCTCTATCTAATCTCACTATTTTTATTTGCTTGCCACATTGGTTCTCAACTTCAACCTTAAAGACTTTGAAGGCATCCAATGCTTTGTATTTGTTATGAAGCAAATAAACATTCATATATCATGAATAATCATCTATAAAGGTGATAAAATATTTCTGACCACGTGCATCCATATGTGGACAACATATATCAGTATGAATTATTTCTAATATGCTTGAACTCTTGTTAGCACCTTTCTTAGACATGTTGGTCTGCTTGACCTTAATGCAGTCCACACAAGTCTTAAAGTCAGCAAAATCTAGAGTATTGAGTACCCCATCTTTCACTAACCTTTTAATCCTCTCAATGGAGATATGTCCTAATCTCCGGTGCCATAACATAGAGGAATTATCATTAATA
Organism: Glycine soja; assembly: GCF_004193775.1. NCBI lineage: Eukaryota > Viridiplantae > Streptophyta > Magnoliopsida > Fabales > Fabaceae > Glycine > Glycine soja. The sequence goes on from NC_041011.1 coordinate 15,607,869, forward strand.
TTACACCTTTTAATACCAGTTTGAACATGCATTGAACTATAAGTGGCACTATTTTGTAAACCAATAAGATAAAGACCATCAGACAAGATACCATTCCGAACACATTCAGAATTATAAAATAATTCAAATGATGTGTCTTTGAAATTAAAGGAATATCCAAAAGGTACAAGTGTTGAAATAGAAATCAAGTTTCGGGAAAAACTAGGTACATAAAAGGTCCTTTCTAATTTTAAAATAAAGCCATTACTTAAAGTCAAAATGCAAGTTCCAATGGCCTCCACATGTGAGCCTAGCTTAATGCCTGATAAAATGTTTTGCTCACTTCCCACTGGTTTCCTTAGGTTTTGCATACCCTGTAAAGAATTTGCAATATGAATAGTAGATCCAGAATCAATCCACCAGGTGTTAATATTAACACTAACCATATTAGATTCATAACATACTAATAAGATTGATTTACCTTTCTTCTTAAGCCATTTCTGGAATTCGGGGTAATTCTTCTTCATGTGTCCCTTCTTCTTGCAAAAGAAACACTTTGTCATCTTCTTAATATCAGCTTGAGGTGGTATTTTACCATTCCCCTTATTATTAGCTTGAGACTTAGTTGCTTTGTTCTTCCCATAAGCAGTAGTCAGCAATGCACTTTCACCCATCTCCATTACAAGTCTTTCTTCTTCCTGAAAACACATGGTCATTAATTCATTGATAGGCCATTTATCTTTATGTATGTTGTAGGAAATCTTAAACGACCCATATTCATGCGGAAGGGTGTTCAAAATGAAATTCACTAGGGAGGACTTAGACATATCAACCTCTAGTTTCTTAAGTTGAGCTAAAATATCTCGCATTTTCATGATGTACTCACGCACACCTTTCACACTGGTGAGCTGAAGAGAAGAGAACTTCATGATCAAGGTGCTTGCTAAAGTCTTATCTGAAGTGATGAACTAGTCATCAATGGCCTTAAGCAAGTCTCAGACCTTTTCATGCTGGTCAACAGAACCATGTATCCCAGCCGAGATTTTGGTCTTAATGAACATCACGTTGAGCCAGTTGGATCGCTCTCACCGCTCATATAGTGCAACGTCAATTGGGCTACTTTCATCAGTGATTGCAGGTGGTTCGTTTTTCCTTATAGCATAGTCTATGTCCATCCACCCCAATTGCAGAAGAATTCTCTCCTTCCATATCTTATAGTTATCTCCTTTGAGTTCGGGAACATCACATTGAATATTAGAAAAACTAATAGTTTGAGAAGCTGCAAAATTCAAAGGCTTATCTCAAAATTTGAGGCATACTAATCTTAATTGTATCTTTTACCAATGTAAACATACCATAAAATTGAATCTTGTGACATAAAAATTTTCTGAGGGCTAAATTTTTAATTCAACAAGAAAAAATTAAACCTTATGATAGAATAATCGAATTACATGCTTAAATTTATGATTTACGGGTACAACATGAAAATAATTTAATTTCTATCGCAAATATTTACTTTATGATAAAATCGACAAATTATACATACCTCATGATGCCTGTGGGTAAACCATGAAAAATAATATGTCATTTTATCCCAATTAATTATACAAATACAATAAACATTCCTGTGGAATAAAAATCATTATATAAGTATAATTAATTACAATATTATGTCTAATTCCTTATATGATCTTTAACCAACTTAATATATAATTTTAATCAAAATATAGATGCTGTGGCTAGTCCATAATTAATCAAAATTATAAAGATCACTTAGACATAAAACTTAATTATATGAGAATAAATCATATTATCATTTCAAGATTAAGATATAATATAATTATGAATAAGATTCTCATATAATTTCATAATTGAAACATAATATTTGATTTCATACATATATGCATAGAATAAAATTTTCCAGAATATATTCATGCATAAATTAAATCAAAATTCCATAAATTTTAAAGCATAATAAGTATATAAGGTATGAAAACGATTGCATATCAAAAAGGCTTTACTGATTTAGTGGCCTACCTATATTACAACGTTCTACACTGGTTCAACACCCAGTTTGCGCAAACACCATTTTACATGATTCAAAAGCCAAAAACAAGGAAATAAAACAAAATAAAGATTTCTAATCTTATTTTTAAGAAACAAGGCCCTTCATATCGTAAACGAAATTAAATCGGAAAAATATCGAAAACCGAAAATGGACAAGGTAGAGGCAATTGTGGCTCTGATACCAAATGTTAGACTAAACCTTTTAACCTGTGATGTTGCAAACTACAAAAGAAACACAGGTCATTAACAAAATGCGGAAAATAAAAATTAAATCATACCTCCAACCATTGCCATGAAGAGTTGTCTTGTTTTGGTTCTTTCAAGCTCTCTTTCTTTCTCTCTCTAGATGGTGTATCAGAATGAATTCAAAGAGATGATCTCACGGACCAAATACATGTGCTATATATAGGCATTCTACCATCAAGAATGCATTTAGTAGCCATTACCGCTCATTATTGGCTGTTATAATTCATTAGTGGTCATTACCACCCATTAACAGCCATTCAATTTAGCTTCCAAAATTGACGAGCGTTTCAATTTTTCAAAATGGTAGGACCAGAAATTATTATATTTATACGTAAACAAAACTCAAAGGGAACATCTACAACTTATTTTAACACACATTACATACAATAAGCTTTGAATGCACCTACTTTTCAACCTAATAAGTACTAATTAAACCTGATATTTCTGAACCTTATGAACTCTTAATTGCATTATTGCAATGCACACCATACACAAAGACTAATAAGCCAGAACAAGATCCAACTTTTGTCAATACTGAGGATCAAAGCTATATGATGTTGTCAGTCCCCTCATCAAACAGGTACAAGCCTAAGTTAAATAAAATTAAGTCCAAGGAATTAGTATTTTAACAAGTTCTCCAAGAGTCATATATGTTTGCACAGATTGTTGGTTGAATCTCATCAAAAGGGAAACTAGACTTTTAGTCTCCAATAAAGACTAAATATTTCGTAGACAGAACGGATGCCTCGTTGCATTTACACAGTTCCATCATACTTCCAACCCTAATCAAGTTTCTTTGAAATGCAAAAAGCTATATGGTTGCACAAAGAACAGGGGTGCAGATACAATCAAATTCAAAGAGGGGCACCACAAAGCCCTCTTACCTCAGAGACTATGTATAAGAAAGAAAGGGAGAAAGGAAGATGACCTGGAAGCTGACCCATGACAGTGATGGAGAATGGTCAATGACAACGATGACACTGCTGGTGTGCTTCACGACGACACTGCTGGTGTGATTCACGATGATAACCAACTTAGAGAGACAAAGCTTAAGGGCGCAACAGTACTCAGGTAGTGCAGGCTAGCTAGACTGTGAAAGTATACGAGGGAAAGATTAAATTTACCAGCATACAAAGAAGTTCGTTATAAAACTCGTCGTTGGGTAATCCAGTTCAATGACGATGCCTATTAAACCCGTTGTTGTAATTGGAAGACGACATCAATGTCGGTAAAAACGTTGTTGAAATAAAGCGCATATTTACTAAAATGCCACCGCCTATTAAACAACGACGTTTTTCGGACCAGCGTCCTTGAAAGCGGGTCCTAGAATCAAGAGTTTGTAGTAGTGAATATTTTATATTACAATCTATAACTATTTTCTTTTACATTTTACATATCATTCAATTTTTTCATATTAGTAATTTCTAAATTCTAATATATTTTTTTCTCTATAAATATTTTACATCAACAAAGTTCATGATCTAAAATTATTTTTCCAACTAATATATAAAAAAATATGTTGGTTAAAAAAAGTTGAAATTTATTTATTTTTCACGTTAGTTTGTGAAAAATATATTTCACATCAACTTTAACTATTGGAAATATAATTTTTATATACTATCTCGAATATTACATATCACAAAATGCAAATTTTTTTACATTAAATTAGTTTAAACAAATTTTATATTGATTAAATTTATTTAATTAATATTTTTAATTTTAACCTAATTTGCACTTTTTAATAAACTGCAACAGGAAACTCCACTCCATGTAGCGATACGGGAAAATATGATTTCAAAATACACCATACATAATTTAAGAATTGTCTCAGCAAATGATGCATATAAACCTGTCAAATGAACATTTAAAACATTATTTTTGCTTACTATTGTTGTTAAGAAAATCACTAGCATATCCATTAGCATTCCTCTACACTATTTTGAGTTTGGTTCAATGAAAACTCTAGCTCAAAGGATGGATGATAGAGCAGTCTTAGCAAGTACAACATTAATTTTTTTGCAAATTCATAACTAATTTATGTCACTGTAACATATCTCATATTTTGTTTAAATAATAATTTTGTACAATTCATTAATATATATATTTCTTTGCATGATAAAATGTAATATAGAACATTATATTTTCAAATCTCCCTTTTTATAGGTTATTTCCAGAAATGGAGTTGTTAAAGTTACTTTGTAGACATAGCCTCGGAATTTGAAAAAGCAATCCACATCCAAGAAGAAGGCTCAAAGATAGTTGCAATCACTTCTATCATGGTTAAGAAATTCATATGCTCTATCTCTTTTCTTTTCTTTATATATGTGTGTGTGTGTAGAGATATTTCAGCCAAAAAAATATGGATAACTAAATAAATGGGTGTGTGTGTGTGTGTGTGTGTGTGTGTGTAGAGATATTTCAGCCAAAAAATTATGGATAACTAAATAAATGGATGGTTAAATTATACTTAATATTTAGATTAAATGATTTTCATATGCATTTCACTATGGAAATTGAAATTATTTTTCTAAATTTAAGTTTTATATTAGGATATATATATATATATATATATATATATATATATATATATATATATATATATAATCTTTAAATAACATTTAAATAAAAATTAATCCATAATTTCCTATCTCTTTATTTTTATATTAGCATGTTTATTTAATTTGATATTTATTTATTTATTTTAGATGTTTCTTTACTTTCTTAAGTATTATTTTCAATTAAACTTATTTAATAAATAAATAATTTTAATTCAATGTAGTCTATATCATACTTTCTTCTTACAATAATTTTATTATATTTTATTTAATATAGTAATTTTAGTTTACTAACAATTACATTTTAATAATATTTTTTAGATGAGTATTCAATCAACTCAACTTCAAGTACAAGGATCAATATCAATCTAGACAATCCTTATTTTGTAAAGTTCAAATAGAGTAAAATAAACTTCCTTATTTTATTTTATTTTATTATACACATTTTGTAACATTCAACAAACAAAATTGTAAGTTTATTCTAATTCTTTGATTGATGTAGCTAAAAAATTATAAATTTCATTTTAAATAACTACTTTGTAGAAAAAATGGAGCAACATCAAATAAAAGAACTATCTTCTCCAAATTCTACCAACATTGATCTTGACAAGAGAATGTCAAAAAATAGAAGATCTTTGCAAGATATAATGTCCATGAGATGGGTATCAAAATCACATGCATGCAACCTTATCATGACCTTCATGTTCATAATATTCAATAATACTTTATTTTTTCTTAGTTTTAACATATATAAAATAACAGGATAATGTGTTCACAATTCATGCAACAACCAATGAGATTGATGGTTCGGTTGAATTTTCAATTATGTTGCATGTGAGAGATGCCAAAAGAAAGTTACAAAAGAGGAAAATCAATACACTTGCAGAGAATGCAGACAGTCATCCAAGTACCCAACAAGGTTTAATGTTTTGTATATAATGAATTATTTTTTATAACATAATTAAATAAATATTAAAAACTTTAAAATCTTGTTTGGTTCAAGATAAAATTTAAAGTATATGATGACACCAGTGTAGCAACATTCACAATTTTTGATTGAGATGTGTAACAAATTCTAAACACAAAAGCATTTGAACTCCTTCACACCCAAAATGAAAATAAGGCTAAAATACCCCATATTAAATAACTTTTACAAATGCACTTTCATCCACTAATTAATATTTTTATGAAAAAAGGAGCCCACTTCAACACAACAAATATCATCGGACGAGTCAGGTGAAGAACTAAGGGATTTGCTAGGGGCACCCAGCAAAATTGCTGGTGTACCCAGCAAATTTCCAAAATGACAAAAATGCCCTTCAACATTTTTAGCAAACTTCTTCCATTGACACTCGCGGAAGAAATCTTCCACGGGCATCCACGGAATAACCTTCTTTCGTCAACTGCAGAAGAAAGTTCTTCCGTGGATGCCCGCAGAATATTTCTTCCGTGAGTGTCAACGGAAGAAGAACTGCGGAAGAACCTTCTTCCGTGGAACTACACGGAAGAACTTCTTCCACGAGAGTCAACGGAAGAAGGTTCTTCCGTGGGTTACCACAGAAGAAGGTTCTTCCATGGGTAAATTAGTTAAATTATTTTGTTAATTTTAAGATTATTTTGTATTAGTTAATTGATTTTTTCCTCTCAGAAGTTGACCAATAGCCGATTCTTCTACGCAACGCATGATATGTGTTGGTCAGATTTTTCCTCAAATATTTTACAATAAAATTCATTTTGGACTCCTCGTTCTTCACAGTTACACACACTCCAATCACACACTTCTTCCTCTCTCCATTTCTCTAACTCTGACCATGCAATTGGCATTGGTCTCATTGCATTCTCTGTAGAAATGACGAACAAGGCCAAAGGAAAAGGCAAGGAGGTCGCCGGAAAAGGTTCTTCCGGAAAGCGCAAGGGTGCCTTCGACGATGACAAGATTGGTGGCGGCCGAAAGAGAAACAAGCGAGGTGTCCTTCAGTTTTTTCTGACGACGAATTAAATGCCGCGCCAAGAAGGATGGACATGCCAGATAAGGACTAGAGTAGCAGGCCACGTGTCGTCACTAAAGAGGAAATGTTGGCCCGAAACTAACTTTTTTGAGTTTTGGGCCTTTCGTTGCAGGCCCTGTTCGAATGAACTGGTGTCTCCTGTTATTTTTTTTGGATTCGTTGGCGTGCAAACATGAGACGGGCGACCTTTGGAGAGTCTTACGGCTTTCCCAGATAATTTTAAAAACAACCCCGAACAGGGGTACTTAGCCAAGTTTACATGGCCCGAAACTAACTTTTTTGAGTAGCAGGCCTTCCGTTGCAGGCCCTGTTCAAATGAACCGGTGTCTCCTGTTATTTTTTTTTGGATTCTTTGACGTGCAAACCTGAGACAGGCCACCTTTGGAGAGTCTCACGGCTTTCCCAGATAATTTTAAAAAAACCCCGAACAGAGGTACTTAGGCAAGTTTACATGGCCCGAAACCAACTTTTTTGAGTTTTTGGCCTTCCTTCTGCTGACTCTTCCACGCAAGGTTTGATGAAATAAGCAGTTCTGTGAACTGGGTTTGACGTTACACAATAGTTAATGATGTCAGACGACAATGACTGACATGACTCGACAGTGAACGACGTGACAAGAGGTTGCTTTAGTTTTACGCTTCACAATGTAATATAGTCACGGGTCTGGTAAAAGGGAAGCCATGTGCCTGGCTGGGCCATTTATATAAATGATAGATGGGGATGTCCATGGTACTCAACAGCAACTGGTATTCAGAGTTTATCAAATTAATTTTCGATAAACAATGGCATTCTTAGGAGAGACTTCGTCCCAGACGATCGTGAACTCGAGGTTGGCATTCATTTTTCCAAATGGAACCGTCATTCGCAATGAGTGTGGGGTTTATTTTCAAAGTTCTAGTCCAGTGCTCATGCGAGTACCAAACCTATGCAAATTTTCAACTCTCAAAAGCAGAATACACAACAGCCTTCAACTAAACAATAATCAAGTTGTCGATGAAATTCATTACCGGCAACCAGTGGAAGATACAGGTAACAACATTTACTTTGAAAGTATGCAATTGAAAAATGACATGGATGTGAACACCATGTTAATGTATAATGATCAATTTTCATTTGTTGGACCGATTGAGTTGTTATGTATCGTTGGTAAAACAGCAGATGCAATTTTAAACTTACTTGAATGCCCCAGTATCCCTACACATGATGCGATTTTGTATTACAACGGAAGGTGGAACATGCTACGCCAAAACAACTTTGTGGGTTACGCGTTCATCGGAATAAATTCGAAAAAATTTGATATTCCAAAAGGATGTAGCATAGATCAACTAAAGGATTTGATCAAGTAAGTAGCACCTAAAGGGAATCCTTCTCATGGGATTCACGAATCCCAAGTTGTAAGACGTTTGTTTTATCGACAACCTAGTCATTTGGAGTATTTTGAGAAAGTTTTAGAATTTGAAATTATTGAGCTGAAATGTGATGACGACGTGCTAAAGGTGCTGGTAGAGTCCAATTACTGGAAACAATTTGTGCCAATAGAAATTTTGGCTCTCTTTAGTAAAGTGGTTATGGAAAATGAGGACGATGTAGTTACGTCCTTGCGTGATTGAATGCTAGTTAAATGTTAGGCTGTTTCGTGCAAATTAAATTTGTGTCCATGAAGTTCTAGTCGATGTAATATGTCTTAGTGTGTCAATTTGTTATATTTGTGACCCGTTTGTAATGTGTAGTATGTATCAAAAAGGAATAAAAGTTTTATCATCAACTTTTATCAAAAAAATTTATAAGGAGTTACAAAGAGAAAAAAAGGTGCAAACAGTACTTTTATTCACTGCATTACAAGCAATTGAAAAGAAATTACAGAACCAAAAGCAATTAAAATTTGTAACTTATTTTGTGTAATCAATTACATTTAATTAAAATTTCTAACTTATTTTTTTAAAATTTGTAACATATTTTTTGAAATCTCTAACTTATTTTTTTAACTTTCTAACTTATTTTTTTTAAATTTGTAACTTATTGTTGATTAAATTATATAATAATTTTTAGTATAAATTAAAATTTGTAACTTATTTTGTCCAATCAATTACATTTAATTAAAATTTCAAACTTATTTGTTTCAATCAATTAAAATTTGTAACTTATTTGTTTCAATGACTAACTTATTTTTTTTAAATTTCTATCTTATTTTTTTAAAATTTGTAACTTATTTTTTTGAAATTTCTAACTTATTTTTTAAAATTTCTAACTTATTTATTTAAAATTTGTAACTTATTTTTTTTGAAATTTCTAACTTATTGTTGTTTAAATTATATAATAATTTTCAATATAAATTAAAATTTCTAACTTATTTTGTCCAATCAATTACATTTAATTAAAATTTATAACTTATTTGTTTCAATCAATTAAAATTTGTAACTTATTTGTTTCGATGACTAACTTATTTTTTAAAAAAAATTTATAACTTATTATTTTAAATTTCTAACTTATTTATTTAAAATTTGTAACTTATTTTTTTGAAATTTCTAACTTATTGTTGTTTAAATTATATAATAATTTTTAGTATAAATTAAAATTTCTAACTTATTTTGTCCAATCAACTACATTTAATTAAAATTTCTAACTTATTTGTTTCAATCAATTAAAATTTGTAACTTATTTGTTTCAATGACTAACTTATTTTTTAAAAATTTCTAACTTTTTATTTTAAATTTATAAATTATTTATTTAAAATTTGTAACTTATTTTTTTTAAATTTCTAACTTATTCTTGTTTAAATTATATAATAATATTTAGTATAAATTAAAATTTCTAACTTATTTTGTCCAATCAACTACGTTTAATTAAAATTTTTAACTTATTTGTTTCAATCAATTAAAATTTGTAGCTTATTTGTTTCCATGACTAACTTATTTTTTTAAAATTTCTAACTTATTATTTTAAATTTGTAACTTATTTATTTTAAATTTCTAACTTATTGTTGTTTAAATTATACGATAATTTTTTGGTATAAATTTAAATTTCTAACTTATTTTGTCCAATCAACTACATTTAATTAAAATTTCTAACTTATATGTTTCAATCAATTAAAATTTGTAACTTATTTTTTTCAATGACTAACTTATTTTTTTAAAAATTTTTAACTTATATGTTTTAATCATTTAAAATTTGTAACTTATTTTTCTAAAATTTCTAACTTACTTTTTAAAATGTCTAACTTATTTTTTAAAATTTCTAACTTATATTTATCACATACATAAACAAATACTAAAATTAATAATTTAAGTAAAAAAGATAATTTAAATACATAAAGAAATAGAGACAATATCTAAGTCAATGTGTTTTAACAAATACAAAAACAAATACTAAAATTTAAATACATAAACAAATACAATAAAAAAGATAAATCCTAATCTATGCGAGGTCTCTGTCGCGGTCTAGGACTGTCATTTGGGTCGACATCTCTAACTATCCTCAGACAAAGATTCATGATATCATATAAGTCAGTCCTTGCAGTCACCATCCTGAGGTTGATGACACGCTCCAAATGCTCAGCAATCCTTCCAATCCTGATACATGCTGTGCAATCAACCTGTCTCAGTAATAATAACAAGTCAGTATGAATTTATAAAAAATAACTAAGTTAACAAAAACTACACAGCTTACCACATAATGCGTAGGGGGATCTGACGCGACTGGAACCTCGGCGACAGGTGGCTCGACGAAGTCATCATCATGAGTGGGAGGGGGAGGCGCAGGTCTCGGCTCACCAGTGTCCTCCGTCGGCGTCACAAAAGGGTGCGAAATCTGAAAAAACCACTGCATGTAGTCTGGGGCCACCTGCCCAGGAACTACACAGAGCTCCCCTGTAGACACCACATGATCTGAAAAGTGTACCCACCGGTTGTCTATATCAGTACCTGTCAACGAATCACGAACCGGTGGTGGAGGAACGGTCTGAATGTACCCCATCTGCCGAACCACCCTCTTTGGTCGAATGTAGACGATGATCTGACCCCATCTGACTTGCCCCGTGTACGAGGAGATCAAGTCATAGCCCCGAACTCCCCGATGCTCAGCATACGGCATCCAACAGACGTCGGTCACTGTCAGGGCATCAATACGTGCTCTGTAAGGGGCTCCCTTAATCCCGGTCATCTGGGCCTTACTCGTAAGCCACCTACAGGCACGTGGGCTAGCCTCAACATAACCATCGTCTACAACACACCTATGGACTGATGGAAAGTGCTCGTAAATCCAGCACTACAAACACAAAGTCAACATCAACAAACAAACATGGATTGAATTTTACTTTAATTTAAATTACAAGCAGTGATACTCACCTGAAGTAGTGAAATGTAACTGGCCATCTGCCGTGTAAGGGCCTGTGATGCCTCGTTAAGCTGATCGTACAAGTGGACCAAAGTCGCCGCTCCCCAAGAGAATGCCCCTGCCTGGCCCAGGTCTCTCAATGCCTGCAAGTGCACAACATGGACATGGGTTGCACTCTTGTTAGCGAAAAGAGTGCAACCGACCAAATGAAGTAGGTACGTCCGAGCTGCAGCAACCCGCTGCCTGGCCCGACACCTACTCTAGTACATGTCTCGAAGCCAGGACAATCGAACATGAGGCCCACCTGTATGATGTGTCTCAGCTATTGCCTCGTCTGCGGTGACCTCAAGTAGCTCCATCAACAGGGCCACTACGTCAGATGTAACCAGCGGCTCGAATGAATGCAGGGCGCCAGTAATTGGAATGTGCAGGAGTGATGAAGCGTCGTCTAGAGTGATCGTCACCTCCCCTACTGGGAGGTGGAAGCTGCTCGTCTCCCTATGCCACCTCTCAACAAAGGCAGATATGAGTCCAGGATCAGTGGTGATTACAGAACACCTGATCAGTGGATCCAATCTGGTGGCCGCAATCATACCTTCGATCTCAGCAGTCGGTCTCCCAAATTTATCTACTTTCATACCATGGGAGACCAACTTGAGATCTGGTCGCTCCTAAATTGAATAACAGTTTATAAATTTGTGTATTTAAAAATAAAAGAAACTACTTTCTAATTACTGGAATAAAATAAGTACATACATGTCCACTCCATATGCTATGTGCCACATGATCAGCAAATCCTATCAAAACAGATGGATTGCGTGGCTCACCGGGGAACCCCTCATCATCAGCAATTGTCCCATCCCTTGTTGGATCGAGTGGCCTCTGAATAATTAAGAATGAGGGGGTTGAATTAATTATTTCTAAACCTTTACTAATTAAAAAATTTACTCTTCTAAGGCTTTTACTTATGTTGTTAAGAGAATATGGAGTAAAAGAGAAACTTAACAGAAAGTAAAAGCAGAAATTAAATACACAACGGAAAGTAAAAGAGTAGGGAAGAAGAAAACAAACACACAAGAGTTTTTATACTGGTTCGGCAACAACCCGTGCCTACATCCAGTCCCCAAGCGAGCTGCGGTCCTTGAGATTTCTTTCAACCTTGTAAAAATCCTTTTACAAGCAAAGATCCACAAGGGATGTACCCTCCCTTGTTCTCTTTGAAACCCTAGTGGATGTACCAAGCCCTAGGTGCTTGTTTTAGGCCATAAAGTGCCTTCTTTAATCTATAGACATGGCCTAGTTTTTGTGAATCTTCAAACCCAGGAGGTTGTTCCACATATACCTCCTCCTGAATTAGACCATTTAAGAAAGCACTTTTGACATCCATTTGATATAGTTTAAAATTCATAATAGATGCATATGCTAATAACATCCTAATGGCTTCTAATCTAGCTACAGGTGCAAAAGTTTCTTCATAGTCTAGACCTTCTTATTGGTTATATCCTTTTGCTACAAGTCTAGCTTTATTCCTGATTACTATACCATTTTCATCCAATTTATTTCTAAATACCCTTTTAGTTCCTATGATTGGATAATCTGAAGGTTTTTGTACTAATTCCCATACATCATTTCTTTCATATAGATTTAATTTTTCTTGCATAGCTACTATCCAATGGTCATCTATAATTGCTTCTTTAAATTTTTTAGGTTCTATTAATAAAACAAATGCCATATTATTGCATAAATCTTTAAGAGAGTGTCTAGTTGTTACCCCTTTTGAGATATCACCGATGATGTTGTCAAGAGGATGATTTCTTGAAGTTTTCCATTCTTTAGGAAGATTATCATTTTCTTGTGCTGTGTCATCTTGATCATCCTTGTCTTCATCATCTCTCTTTCTTTTCAGATTTCTTTCTTCATTTTGAGTATCTGCAATATCATCAACAAACTCCTTTCTTGGGGTTGGAAATATTAGTTTCATCAAAAGTAACATGTATAGATTCCTCAATTGTCATGGTTCTTTTGTTGTATATTCTAAATGCTTTACTATGTAAGGAATACCCAAGGAAGATACCCTCATCTGCCTTGGCATCAAACTTTCCTAGACTTTCTTTACCATTGTTTAGAACAAAACATTTACATCCAAAAACATGTAAATGTGCAATGTTTGGTTTTTTATTGTTGAAAAGTTCATATGGGGTTTTCTTAAGAATAGTACTAATTAAGGCTCTGTTCATAATATAACATGCAGTGTTAACTGCTTCTGCCCAAAAGTATTTTGGAAGAGGTGTGTCATTTAAAAGAGTTCTAGCAATTTCTTCTAGGGCTCTATTTTTTCTTTCTACTACTCCATTTTTTTGGGGTGTCCTTGGTGCATAAAAGTTGTGTTCTATGCCATACTCATCACAAAACATTTCAAAATCATTGTTTTCAAATTCACCTCCATGATCACTTCTGATGGAGATAATTTTGAGATTCTTTTTGTTTTGAATGACTTTGGCAAGTCTTCTAAATGCATGAAATGCATCATTCTTATGAGTAAGAAATAAAGTCCAAGTATATCTAGAATAATCATCAACAATTACTAATGCATAGTAACTTCCACCAAAAGCTCATGACCCTAGATGGTCCAAACAAATCCATGTGTAATAATTGCAATGGTTGAGTGGTGGAAACAATATTTTTAGATTTAAAGGATACTTTTGTTTGTTTACCTTTTAGGCATGCATCACATAACTTATCTTTTTCAAATTTTAATCTAGGCAATCCAATAACTAGATCTTTTGAAATTAATCTATTTAGATGATCCATGTTAATATGAGCAATTCTCTTATGCCATAACCATGGATCACAATCTTTACTTAAAAAGCATCTATCATTTACAGATTTATGTTTTAGATCAATCATGTAAACATTATTTTCTCTAAAACCTATATGTTCAATATCTTTGTCATGCTCATGCTTAATAATGCATTTTTCAGAATCAAAAGATACTTTATATCCTTTATCACATAATTGACTAACACTTAATAAACTATGCTTCAAACCTTCTACAAGCAACACATTTTCAATAGGAGTAGAAGAACTCGTACCTATTTTACCGACTCCAATAATTATACCTTTGTTGATGTCTCCGTATGTAACATGTCCACTTTTCTTGGGGGAAATAGTTGTGAATTTGGATACATCACCCGTCATGTGCTTGGAACATCCACTGTCTATGTACCATTTCTTCCTTACAAAATCTTCTTTGTTATTCTCATCAGATTTTGTCATGAGACACAAGTTGACTTGGTCTTCATTATGATCTTTGAGTAACCTGTTCATGAAAATACTTTTGAAAGACAAAGAATCTAAAGAGACCATTAATCTTGAAGTTGTTAGATTTTCTACAAGAAACCTGCTCTGATACCACTTGTTGGATCGAGTGGCCTCATAATAATTAAGAAGGGGGGGTTGAATTAATTATTTCTAAACCTTTACTAATTAAAAAATTTACTCTTCTAAGGCTTTTACTTATGTTGTTAAGAGAATATGGAGTAGAAGAGAAACTTAACAGAAAGTAAAAGCAGAAATTAAATGCACAGCGAAAAGTAAAAGAGTAGGGAAGAAGAAAACAAACACACAAGAGTTTTTATACTGGTTCGGCAACAACCCGTGCCTACATCCAGTCCCCAAGCGACCTGCGGTCCTTGAGATTTCTTTCAACCTTGTAAAAATCCTTTTACAAGCAAAGATCCACAAGTGATGTACCCTCCCTTGTTCTCTTTGAAACCCTAGTGGATGTACCCTCCACTAGAACTGATCCACAAGAGATGTACCCTCTCTTGTTCTCAGTCAAACCCAAGTAGATGTACCCTCTACTTGTACCACAAAGGATGTACCCCCCAATGTGTTAAGACAAAGATCTCAGGCTGCTAAACCTTTGATACTTTGTGAATGGGGATACAAAAGAATTCTCAGGCGGTTAGTCCTTTGAACACTTTTGTATAAGGGAATGGGAAGAATCAAAAGAATTCTCAGACTGTGTCGTTTTGAATTCTTTGACAAGGGAGAAGGGAGACACAAAAGAATTCAGGCGGTTAGTCATTTGTTCTTTTGGAAAAGGGAGAAGAGAGACACACAAAGAATTCAGGCGGTTAGTCCTTGGCAAATTCTTTTCGGGAAAGGGAGAAGAGAATGAAGAGGATGAATAGCACAAGTTTTCAAGGTTTAGAAAACCAGAAAACTTTAGAAAGCTTTTGGTACAAAGAAGAAGAAGAAGTTCAAAGAGATTCAAGGCTTGTAAAGGATTGATTGAATAAGTGTAAAAGTGTATTGAAAAGCAAATCAAAGCCTTGCTTTTATAGACTCTTCATGTCTGGCCAAGAGGACCATTTAGAAGAGTTATAACTTTTAGAAAAACTTAAAACCAATTTGAAAAAGTCAAAAACCTTTTGAAGAGTTACATCTTTTGATTTATTCAGAAACAAACATTGGTAATCGATTACCAAATTAGTGTAATCGATTACACAAAGCTTTTGTGTGAAAGGATGTGACTCTTCACATTTGAATTTGAATTTCAATGTTCAAAGGCACTGGTAATCGATTACCAAAACATTGCAATCGATTACAGCTTTTTGAAATTAATTGGAACGTTGTAAATTCAATTTGAAAACTTTTTCAAATCCATTTTGCTACTGGTAATCGATTACAAAAATCTGGTAATCGATTACCAGAGAGTAAAAACTCTTTGGTAAACATGTTTTGAGAAAAACCATGTGCTATTCAATTTTTGAGAAAAACCTTTTCATACTTATCTTGATTAAGCCTTCTCTTGATTCTTGAATCTTGATCTTGATTCTTGAGATCTTGAATCTTGATTGTTGACTCTAAACTTTCTTCTTGAGTCTTGAATTCTTCTTGATTCTTATCTTGAACTCTTGAATTGTTCTTGATTCACTTGAGTTGTTGTTCTTTGATTGATCTTTGAGCTTTTTGTCATCACCTTTGTCATCATCTTTTGTTATCATCATTGTTATCATGAAAACACCTTTGAATCACCTTTTATTCACCATGAAGCTTTGCTTCTACATCACTAGCCACTCGATCTGTCTCAACACCATCGGCGGCTCCTGTCCTCTCTAGGCTACCATCAGACGCATGAGGCACATCCTCAGCCAACTGAGGAACATCCTCAGGCAACTGAGGAACATCCTTGACTCTCTGGGTAACCCGTTGCCTACGTGTTGAGGCAGTGGGCCTACGATGCCGAGGAACATCAGCCTCAGGCACATCCTAACTAAGGTCTCTGCCTCTACCTGTGCCTACCACACGACGTAGACCTCGTGTTCTAACCATGATCTGAAATCATGAAGAACATTTACTTTTATTCGTCAAATTAAACACTCAAATAATTTGTGTAACAAAGCCTTGGAATCCTAACTAATCCACATAATTTATCCAAATCCACAGATTATATATTTAGTTCAACATAATTTATCCAAATAATTGACATACAAATGCATATATAACAAATGAGGTTGCGTACTTGTAGGGTTTGACTCGAGGCACTAATGAGGTTGCATACTTGTAGAGTTTCTCTAGTGAATCTAACAATGTAATTATTTAATGAATCATTAGATTTTTGTCTAATCATCACAATACTCACATCTAATGACATAAGACTTGCTTGTCTACCTATCAATGGACCCTAGTGAAAATGATTAAAACTCTCTCAATTTTCACTTCAATTTCATCAATTTTCTCTTTGTTCAATTATTTTTTTAAGTCACTGTTAGGGGAGATAAGGCAACTCTTATGAGAAGCACCTTTAGAAGAAAGTCGCAAACGAGAATTGTCATCTGCACTTCATGTGTACTTCAAGGACTGGTTATATGGTAACTATCATTTGTTGTCTTTCAGATCCAATTTATAAGTTAACTTTTCAACAAGTACTTGTAGGAGATGAAAATAAAATGAATAAAGTAAAATGAATGAACTTTTTCCACAAGTTAAAATCAACTTTACATCTCAACTTGTGATGAAGCTAAAATTGATCCAGCTTCTAAAAAAGGGAGAAGTTTCAATCAGTTGAAAGGTAATTGATGAGCAGTATATTATAAAAGGAGAGGATTGGTACAAAGGGGGTTGCTCTAATGAATTGCTATTTTCAAGAGGAAGTTAAGCAAATAATGCTAATATTAACGCGACAGATTTACAAGTAATTGGAGAGGTTGGGTTGGAGATATAGCTTTACTACAGTAAATAGACTTTTTCCATCTAATGAAGTTTAAATTTTTGACAGACAAGTGGATCTGGTTACTAGACGCAGATAAAGGCTTTTGGGTGGCTGCAACATATATCCATTTCATATGCCTTTCTACACAACTGCAAGAATATGGTCTATCAGTCAATGAATGTGGGTATTATGAGAAAATACATATTATGAGAAAGATAGAAAACAGATATTTAAGATGGATTTCTTAGCATCCAATCTCCCAGCATTTCAGATGTACTATCAGTGGATACACATTGTAGTTTATCTCCTTTATTTAAGCTTGATGACTTCTCTTTTGAATTATTCGGATGTCTTTCACTAAAGAGTAAATACAATGTTATCCCTTTTGGTAATAGAGAAGATAAAGAACTTTATTGGTATTGTTTTGGTCTTATTTTACTAATATGTTAAAGCTGAATTCTAAGTATAATGGAGCCACAAGATGTTACTTGAGCAATGTTTGAGAATTGCTTCACTAAAACAGGGCTAAAGGAACATCTTAGATGCTCACATGATGTGCATTACTACAAGATGTGAGAATTATTACTACATCATATGGAATACCCTTTTTCTTGGGTTTATACATATTTGCTTATGTTCTGTAATCTTTGCAATGATGACTAAATCAAATCAGTTACAAATTCTGTCTCATTTGAATCTACATTTAATCAAACAAGAGATGCGTTTAGGTGCTTCCAATTTGTGGCAACTATAGCTTGGCATGCTAAGGAAACAGTAGACTTGTCATGTTAGTATTTCTAGTCTTGCCACTTGGGTATGCTTGTACTCATTCACCTCTCTTTGACATCCTAATGCATAAATCAATCACACCAAATATAATTTCAATTTACATCCTAAATAAAATTTTTAATAGCAACCAAAAAACACAAAATTAGGGAGAAACTAACTAATAAATAAAAAAACACTTAATATACACTTTTTAATAGCAAATAGAAAACACCAAATATAATTGCACTTTGTAACACCTAATAAAAATAAAACTAACTAATAATATCAATAAATTGGTGGTTCAGACATAATTTTCAAGAAAAAAACCAAATATACAGCAAAATGTATCCTGCGGAAGAAGTTTGGTAGGTTCTTCCACGAGAAGGATTGAAAGCCTGCAGAAGAAGGTTCGCAGGTTCTTCCGCGAGCAGAAAATGGAGCAGAACACCTTCTTCCGTAGGCTCCATTTTCATCCCCTAACACACGCGCAGAAGAAGGTTCTTCTTGCGGAAGAACTTCATCTTCAACCTCTAGCACCAAACAACAACAATGTCGTCTATCCTAAGGCCATTTACGTGATTCAAACAGACAACCAAAGCCAATGGGGTTAGAACACTAACCTCAATGGCGGAAGAAACGCTCACAGAAAGCCAATGAAGAAGACGAAGGGAGGGAACCAAATGAAGAACTGCTGGGAAGAAGACCAATGGCAAGAAGACTGCTGGGAAGAAGACCAATGAAGAACAAGAACCGCGGGAGAGAGAAGACTGCAGACCAAGAAATAGCAATAAAGAAGGAGAAGAAGGGGAGAAAACTGTTGGGTGCACGGACGAGGAAGGAGAAGGAGCGCGGAAGAAGAAACGTTTTTTTAAAAAAATTATTAACTTTTGATTTTTTAATGAAGGGCATTTTTTGTAAGTTCAATGAATTGCTGGGTGCACCTAGCAACGCCCAAGAACTAATTATAAGTTAAAGCCTAAAGCTACAAGCATCCAACAAGTCAAAAGGTGCATCTTCATCATCTAATGAAGAAGTTTATCAAATCTCACAAAGTCCATTAGGAAAGAAGGCAAATAAACAAATTGTCAGAAATCAAAGTCCAAAGCTACAACTATTCAAGAAGTTAAAAGATGCATCTTCATCATCAAAAGAAGAAGAAAATCTATTAAAAAGTGTGAAAAAACAATTTGTGATAAGTAAAAGCTCAAAGCTACAAGCATCCAATAAGTCAAAAGATACATCTTCATCATCAAATGAAGTTTATTCAATCTTCAAAAGTCCATTAAGGAGAAAGGCGAATAAACAAGTTGGTTTGACATCCTTTGATGAAGAGTTAATCTTACTTTTAAGTCCATTAAGGATCACACCAAAGAAAACAAAATTCAACAACAGGTCACCGGAAAAAGGAAATAAATACAAAAGGTCTATTTAAATGAATAATTTTCGGTGTTTATTTATATCATTTTTATGTTTTTTACCATTATGGTTGACTATTTTTTCTTTCGTTAAATATATTTCTTAGATTGCTTTATTATGTCAATTTCACTTTATTCTAATATTGCTCTTATCAAATTTATACATAATGCTTACTTTTATCTTCAGGTTAATCAACTTTTGTTGAGTGGCCAACCTCCAATTTTAGAATATTCCCTTCTAAATATATTGATAAATAAAAAATATCTTAATTTATACATAATTTTTTTATCTCCTTTAACAAAAAATAATATAAAATATAATTGACAATTATATTTTTAAATTTAATTTATCAAACAAATAATTTATATAAATATTTCTTTAATGATTTATCAACCCGCGCAACACGCGGGTTTGTGTCTAGTGTAATATGACTATAAGTATTTGTACATGTCTTTGTCTGAGGCACATTCTCCACAAGTATGCCAATGAGGATGTCTCACTAGGACTAGATGTGGACCACATAATGATCGAAGACTCTGTTGTGGTACACCACTAGGTGAAGGTTTTTCTTGCATTTAAAGATGATACTAACTTGTATATATGAATCATTTATATTAAATCAAACTCACTAGGATGTCTCACTAAAACCAATGTTATTTTTGACACAACATCGGTTTGTTTTTGCATATTTTACCTTTTATGGTTTATTTCTTTCTTTACAACATCGGTTTTTTTTAACATTAGTTTTTTTATAACCGATGTTAACATTAATACTTTTAACCTTGGTTCAAAACCGATGTTAAATGCCCAAAATAAATGATGTTAAAAGCATTTTTTCTAGTAGTGTGTATTGACATTATTGTTTTCATTACTTTAAACATTTCCTTTATTTGATACTAATTATTCAATTATTTTGGGCAAAATTTGAATTGCCTGAAAACTATGTGGACTAGTTATGTTTTTCAATTTGTAAGTTTGGGGTAATTTTTTAAAAAAAAAGACAAGATATTAAAATAACATTGGTTTTTAGAAAAATTGATGTTGTGAATGGACCAATACATCGGTTCTTCTGGAAACAAATGTTGTTGAGCAGAAAACAATATCGATTTTAAAAGTCATTAATAATTAACCGATTTTAAAAGCCTATTTTCTAGTAGCGATTCCATTTACAATCAAGTGTTTCTCTATATTTAGTTAATAACTAGATGTTTACCCAGGTGTTGCGCGGTTTATGAATGTATCTCAATATTTAGTTAATTTTGTTAACAGTGAAAATAAAAAAATAATGTCTACTTGTACAATTTCACCTTATTTTTTATGTTCATTGTTTGCAAATGTTTAAAAGTTGAAACTACACCACTATGTGTTGGTTTAGGCTTAGAATCCCTCTATAAGGTTGTAAGTTGTGAGATTGATTTCAAAAATAAAAGAGCAATCGAAAAAGTTATGTATTATTGTGGGTATGTTTGCATTATTTCCATTTTGGGTGTGAAGGAATTTGGAAGCCGTTCTATTTAGAATTTGATGAACATATTGATCAAACATTGTAAATGTTGCTACACTTGTATCCAAAGAAAGCAGAAATTCGAAAATGGTGACGATCAAAAATCAAACTTTCACTCCATTTAAAGTGGAGGCATGACTTTTCGGTAACTCGCATAAGCTGAAATGGTGCCTTAATTTTTTAAACCATGATGCAGCTCCATTCAGCCACGTATTGCATCTTCAGTACATGCCCACTCCATGAGTGACACATATGCAAGAGTAATACGTGTGTGTTGCACTCGCCTGTAGCAAAAGACAAAACGAAACGTTTGTCTTCAATGCATCCTCCAACTATCAGAAAAGGGAAGAATCGTCATATATAAGGACATCATCCACCTGACACGTCTAATTTTGCTTGCAAGATCAAAAGCATGTCCACCCCAAACAACTTGAAGAAGCCTAAACAACACTCGTCCAAGCTGGGGGAGTTTGACATGCCTCACAAACCTGCAACTTTTACACTAGTCTACCACCCTCGACACTGAACAATCTCCCTTGACACAAGACAATTTCCCTTGACACTAGATGATGGAAGCTTGCTTGTGGAGCTTCTATGGAGACTGGATCTTTGAGCTTCAATGAGGTCCTTCAATGGTGATTTTCAACCATGGAGATGCAACGAAAGGCAAAGGAGAAGAGGAGAGAGGAGACACCATCCACTAGGGAATAAGCCATGGAAGAAGGAGCTTCGCCACCAAGAATGTGCCTTGGATAAGAAGCTTGGAGAGGATGCTTCAATAGAGGAAAAGAAAGAGAGAGACAAAGAGAGAGTTGGGAGCAAAAAATTGAAGGAGGAAAAGGGGGAGAGAAGTTGAACTTTGAGTTGTGTCTCACAAGACTCTCATTCATCAAAGTTACAACAAGTGTTTCACATGCTTCTATTTATAGACTAGGTAGCTTCCTTGAGAAACTTTCTTGAGAAAACTTCCTTGAGAAGCTTCTTTGAGAAAACTTCGTTGAGAAGCTAGAGCCTAGCTACACATACCCCTGTAATAACTAAGCTCACCTCCTTGAGAAGCTTCCTTGAGAAGATTCCTAGAGAAGTTAGAGCTTAGCTACACACACCTCTCTAATAGCTAAGCTCACCTCCTTAAGATGAAAAGCTAGAACTTAGCTACACACCCCCTATAATAGCTAAGCTCACCCCATGACAAAATACATGAAAATACAAAAAAGTCCCTACTACAAAGACTACTCAAAATGCCCTGAAATACAAGGCTAAAACCTTATACTACTAGAATGGCCAAAATACAAGGCCCAAAAGAAAAAAAAAACCTATTTTAATATTTACAAATAAGAGTGGATCCAACCTTGGTCCATGGGCTCAAAAATCTACCCTGAGGTTCATGAGAACCCTAGGGCCTTCTTTAGTAGCTCTAGCCCAATCCTCTTGGATTCTTCTATCCAATACCCTTGTGGGGTAGGATTGCATCACTAGACAACCTCTTTCTCTGACAAGCCGACTTAGAGCTTGGGGGGCTTATGTACTATCCAGGTCTACAAAACACGTGTGACCAACAATGTGGCCCTCAAATACACACGTTAGCCCTCCATGTTAGCCCTGCCTCATGAGCATGGACGTTCCATGCTTAGTAGGCGGGCTTCTAAACTAACAGGTTATCTCTAAGTACCCATTATTTGAATATGTTGTGACCTCTTTATCTCGTGGCAGGTATTCAATTATCTATAAGGTACACATTATCTGTAAGATACAATTATCTGCAAGCTAGTCATTATCTGCAAGGGTTGTTACAACAACATAACAATCCCAGCAAATGCGGACCCACAGCTTCCACTCCACTCTATAAGTACCAGGTTCTATCTCACCCTTTTACCAAATTTAGTGTCACCTAACTCTCGTACTTACTTCAATGTCGAAGTCCTTTATTTTGCAGGTCCCCCCCTCTTGTCCTCTTAACAAAAGCTACTCTCAGTCCGACGTGCGAGATCTTAGAGCCTACCTTAGCTACGTCCACCCTGACGAGGGACAACTCTAGATTCTACTAAGTACTGTTCTGAAAAGGAAATTTGATCTCATATATGTGTTAAATTGTTGATTAATGGCTGTAAAAGCTTGACCAATTTTGTATGATAATTTTCTTGTAAAAAGCTAAATTTTAGTGGATAACTCTGATAAAATAGTTTCAACTCAAGACAAATTGTAGACATAGCTAAAAAGTGAAAATGATCATGTAGGCTAAGAATGATGGCTCTGAATTGAATAGTAGGATTTATTAACTTATAGATGGAGGAAAAGACTAGGTAGATGCTGAGAACTATTTCCCTTTGGATGATCTCCTTTCTAAACTTTCTCTCTTTTCCTCTATTATAAATGTTGTTTTTCCTCTATTTATTTAGTTCTTTCTTTGCTTTCATAATTAATAGTTTTGTCCTTTGTGTATTTTTCTAATATATATGACCGAGAATGAATTTTTTGCATTGACCTATTAAAAAATCATACTACCACTATTACGCCTTGATTTATTAATGTCATGTGAAGTATAATTTTGGATGAGGATTATTTATGTCTCTACTCTAACAAATACTTTGGCCATAAAAAAAAGAGTATATACTATGGACATAAAAAAAATTATATACCATAGAAACGAACAAATAGAGAATTTTTCTTACAATGAAAGTCCCACAGGATACGGGAAAGAAGCGCAAGGTTCCAGTCGTTGAGATTAAAAAGGCCTAAACCCCCTTCTTTTTTCGGAGAACAAACTATTGACCAAGCAACCAAGGGCTTGTTTTTGCCAATATCTGCTTTGCCCCACATAAAATTATGACCCGAAGCGTTGATCCGGTCCAGAACAGATTGAGGCAAAGGAAAAATCTCCATCCAGAAATTCACAATTCCTTGAATAACTGCTCTGATCAACTTTAGCTTACCTGCATAAGATAAAGACTTCCTGCTCCATCCCTGAATCAGGCAAGTAATCTTGGAAAGCAAGGGAGCATAGTGACATACATTTAAAGTACGATAGAGAGTTCTAAGTGGTAACTGGTAGCTCATTCACAAAAGCCACACCTAGTGGCTAGGATGATGTGCTTTGTGTATGCTTAGGTTTCTCTTTTCAAAAAAAGTAACGAGTAAGAATTTAATGATTTTTTAGTATTCTGATGTATTTTTTATGTTACAAAATCTTCCAAGTTGAATGACAATTGATCTTTATTGCTTCCAAGACTTAATTTGAGATCCTAGACTTATCAATTGCAAAAAAACTTGAAATAGTAAATCTTAGTTCTTGTGAAAGGTTGTGTAGGCTCCATCTATCCATGTTGTCTCTCCCTAATCTCATGCATTTGTATTCAAGTGGCTGTAGAATGTAGGGATTGAAATCCTTAATGTTTCTTCAAAATCTTTGTGACCCAAACCTTGTTAGACAAGTGGCCTCAGATATCTTAAGAAGGGGGGTTGAATTAAGATATTACAAACTATTTCCCGAATTAAAATTCTATTTCACTTTCTATTCAAGTTACAAATTCCCTTAACAATGAACTCTTAAATAATGATTCAAATAGAACAATCTAAATATAAAACAATAATAAATAAAAGAGTTTAAGGGAAGAGAAAGTGCAAACTCGGATTTATACTGGTTCGGCCACACCCTTGTGCCTACGTCCAATCCCCAAGCAACCCATTTGAGAGTTCCACTATCTTGTAGAATCCTTTTACGAGTTCTGAACACACAAGGATAATCCTTCCTTTGTGTTCAGAATTCTTTTACAACAAGAGACCCTCGGTCTCTTAATCCCTTAGAGAATTAGAAAGAATAGAAGAATGAATCTCTCTTGAAAGAGATAGATTTTACAATCTGAGCACTCAAATGATTCCTTATTGAATTGCAAGTGTATTGGCCAAGGAATTCTTAAGAGGATAAAATTTTTTTGCTCTTTGAGAGAATAAACACTTTTTATTCTGAAAAACTCTGAGCAAATTCGTGTTTTAAGTCACATATATATAGACCTTTGGTGGTCATGTAAAAACCATTTGAGAAGATGTGACTCTTAGAAATAATTTTCTTAAAATCTTCTCTGGTAATCGATTACAGGATTTGTGTAATCGATTACAGCTTTTAAAATTTGAATTAAAACGTTTATTAACTACTGGTAATCGATTACCAATATGGTGTAATCGATTACATAGTCTAAAATTTGAATTCAAATATTTAGTAGCTGTTGTAAATCATTTTTGGCCACTAGTAATCGATTACATCCTCTGGTAATCGATTACCAGAGAGTAAATCTCTTGAAAAACACTTTTTAACTTAAATTACTTGGCCAAACCTTTTGCTATATCAATTAGGAATTCCCTTCCTAAAATTACTAGTGATCATCTTGATGTTGTGGCTTGTATTCTTGAATCATTGTCTTGAATTTAAACTTGAAAAGCGTATTTGCATCATTTGCATCAAATCATCATGATCATCATCAAAAAATCAAAGTCATTTGCTTCTACAAACCTTAGTAGAATTCTGAGTCTACACTGGAAGAGAGGGTTTGGGCACTTCATGTTTCTTCTTCATATGTTGCTCCTCTATAACAATTTTTTCCTACTCCTTTTGTTGTTGGGCAGGCTTTTTGGTTTGGACCTTTCCCTTTTGCTCCCTAAGGATCCTTTTAACCTTTGTAGCAAGTCCAAAAGTTTCCAAAGCCTTGTCTTCATTAGCAATAGTCTTGGCCAGTTTCTTCTGCCTCTTTTGCTGAATGTCATCCTAGTTCACTAGAGGAATAAGTATGTTCCTCTTGATGTCAACCTTCATTACCTTCAGGTTGACAACACTGAAGTGTTGTTATCTAGCGATGAAGTTGCCCTTGTTGATAATGGACTGTTAGGAGTCATCATCCATTCCTTTGAAGACATGGAAGACTTGGTATTCCAAAAGAACTTTGTTGATGAGGGCAGCATTGTAGATGTCATCCATTCCTCCCAAAGTCTTCATATTCCTCAAGATGTTGATTTAGATTGTGTGTAAGGTGTTTTGTAAAAATGTATAGTAAACAATGTAAGCTAACTTTCAGTAAACACTACTAGAAAATAAGCTTTTAACATCGATTACTAACCGATGTTGAAAGTACCAACATTGAAAGTATTATCGTTAACATCGGTTATTTAAATAATCGATGTTAACGTAAAATAACAACATCTGTTTTTTAAATAACCGATTTCAACATTTTAACATCAGTTTTTTTAAAAAACCGATGTTTTTTGTGTAGGTTAACATCGGTTTTTTTAAAAAAAACGATGTTGGTATTAGAAATTTGTTTTAATATACTGTCTATTTTTTCAATAAACCCAAAAATTAATCTGGAAATTTAAAATCAGACCACAAAGCATAACATATATAAATTGCATTATGTTTTGAAACAGTTTTTAGCATAAAAACTCCATGAATAATTTATTAATAACTATGAATAAAGTATATTCAATGTTAAAAGGAGACATGAATTGTAAAAAGCTTAAAGCAAGCTAGTAAGCTAAGTAAACTAAAATTACAAATTTGCCTAACATCCTAAGTTTCATTTCTAACTTTTAGATAATACTTTGCCCACTGGATGCAAAGCACCTTCAATTTCTCTTATTCTAATGGTCTAGCATCATTGAAATACTGCATGATAAAATAAAATATAAGTTAATAATATAATACCAATCATAACAAAATCAACGGTTATGAGAAATGATAAAATTCTCACACAAAGACACTTTTCTCTCAACAAAGTGACTTTGTTTCACAATCTCTCTTCATGCGTATCTTCTCCATTAATTCTCTTTTCTATTTATAGTGAAGATTAACACCGACTATAATAAATAAGTTCTCTTGAAAGTTGAAACAAAAACAACTTTCAATTCATCCATTCAAATACGTTTCATCTAGTAAAATGCAATCTTTCACTTTGCATTTAAACCACCTAAACCTTAGTGATAAAAATTCAATTCCCACTATACATTAAATGCACCTTATCTTTTTGGCTTGAAACACTACAATTCTCCCCCTCAAGCCAAAAGAGAAATATCCTTCGATCAATTTGAAAGTGAACAAACTCCTCCTCCAACGGAAGTATCTCCCAACACTTCTATAATATTAGAAAACTTCATTTTCTTCTTCACTTTGCAATCATAGTTTCTCTTCAAGGCATGTCCATCCAAATAGCAAAGATTACCTTTATTTTTCTGTCCTTGCAACACCAAGTATCTCCCCTAGTACACCTCATCCAAATTAAAAGTTTATCTTCCAACATAATAGAGTAATTCTACACCATAGTTAGCCAAATGATCAGCGCATACATTACTATCTCGGAAAATATGGGAGACACGAAACTCCATTTGGGCCACAATAGAATAAAGTATTCATCCAAACATTTCTTAAATCCTAAGGAGCCACACTGATAACATTGAAAGCCTTGAGGACTAAAAGAGAATCCACCTCTAGCCAAAGCTTGCCCCAACCTTTGGAATGAGCTATAGAAATAGCCAAAACAACTCCCTCCAGTTCAGCTGAAAAGAAAGAAAGATACCCACATATAAAACATATCCTCCTAAGAAAGCACCAGAGTAATCATGAAATAACCTACCATAGCGAAGGGAACCATGAAATGATTTTACCAGCCTTGGGTGCATGAATATTGATGTTAAAAGCTTTGATGACCTGAAACTCACTCAAAGAGGATCTCATACAGCTTGAAGTAAGATAACCGGCCCACAAGAAAAATATGAGCAAACATAAGGATCATTGCTTGCTGCTATGAGACAAAAAGATTATTAAAGTAGGCTGGATTGTGGCAATTTAAGATCGCCCAAACCACAAAGATAAAACCCGCAAGAACAACATCTTTAGCTTGCGAGCAAACAACTAATTTGCCAACAACCAGGATAAGATCCATAGGAGAAGCAAGATTAGAACCATGACCAGTTAAGTTATAGATGATAACCAAGACCAAATCTAATCTCCAACCCAACTTCTTCTAAAAGAGAGTATACTTTGTGCAAAGCAAGAATGGCCAAAATTCTTTGTAACATTTCGTAGAAATGGAAAGACATTAAAAAAAATATATGGTAAATTCTGGTTGTATACTTTGCAGGAGGTTTATCCATCTTTAGTCATAAGACATGTAAGATGAAGAGAGAGAAAGTATGAATCGTAATAGGAGTCGCACAAAAAAGGTACCTTGAAAGAAAAGGTGACATTTGACAGCAACAAAGAAAAACAGTATCATGAATAGCTCTGTGAAATATGTGAGAATGTTTGGATTAAGATTTGGATAACATGTAGGGATTTCCTAGTTCTATTATAGTGAATTCAGCTAGATTTCTATGGAACCCACAATACCTTTTGGAGGTATCATTAGGGGGCATTGTTTGTCCATCAAAATCAATTAATTACCTACCAAAGATTGTAGGACCATGTGATTTGTTAGACAACTGATCTTCTAGTTAAACATATTATATCCAAGAACCATATTTAAAATGTGCTAGTTAAACATCATAATTATATATTAGAGAGGCTAAGGACTAACTCACCTCCAATGTCCAAGTTTTGGGTATTCTCATTCTCACTCATTTTCAGATTGATGCTCTTGAAAACCCTGTATCAAATCCAACCAAGAATTACATAATAAAAAATAAATTACTTGGGCAGATAGAGATATGGTCAACAAGCAAAAAAGAAAATCTGAGAATTTGAATCAAGGAAAACATAATTTCAAAATTCTATCCAGATTCACCTCTTGATTGTCCTACCTTGCTTAAGTGTTGAGATAGAACCTTTAGCAAAAAGTTAGAAAACGTGATTCTCCACGGATAGACACTTGTAACCTTCAACATAAATATATATGACTATAATGGTTTATTTCAATCAGATACATTTTGCTCTAGGGACTTTTCCACCATTAATGTATTATTTAATTTAATACAAAACACAATTAATGTATAAAATTTAATGATATATTTTAATTAATAAATTCATATAATTAATTTTAATTAATTTCACATTAATGTTGGGACATGTGTCAAAAAAGAAAAAGAAAATCATTTAAAAGGTTCAAGCCCCCTTTTGTTGTATTACCACCAAAACATTTGATTATTTTTTAAAATCTCTCTCAATAGACTCACTACGTTCATATAAGCAGTAAATTAAATTATCAAGTATGATGTACAAAAAAGGGAAAGAGAGATTAAATTAGCTATGATATTATTCAATATATTTTATTACCAGTATTAAATATTATACACTTAATTTCTAAATGTAAGTTTCTTTTATATATGGTTGGTATTTTAAAACTAATTTTCTTAAAAACTTAATTATATAACAAAATTGTGTCATACCATACATTTTATCATACTAATACTTTTTCAAATAAATTTTTCATATATATATATATTTGAAATTTATTCTTCATAATGTTTTATAAAATAATTTATTTTAAATTTTAATCAAACAACAAATTGGCTTTATACAATAGATTTTATTATAGTAATACCTTTCATCAAATCTAATTTCTTAAATATTTGTTTGACTTTTACTTTTTCAGAATAACATATTTACTAATGTTTCTAAAATTTTGATAAAATAATAACCAAGATAAGTATTATATTAATGACATTATAAACTATTCTAAAAAAACCATTTAACACTATATGAGTATTTTATTACAAATCTAAATTATGTTCATTACTAGTATAAAGAAATCATCATCATGAGCAACAACACATAAATGGGTCATCAATAGGGATGACAATAGGTAGGGTAGGAAGAGTATAATAGTAGACATCCTCATACTCGCATTATAAGCAATACACGTAACCGCCCTTATGCCTGCATTTGTAATATGAGATGAGTGATTGATTTCAAAAAGATACGTTTTGCTCTAGGGACTTTTGCTTCATTAATGTATTATTTAATTTAATACAAAAATACAATTAATGTATACAATTTAATGATTTAGTAAATGATATATTTTATATTATTCAATTCATATAATTAAATTCTAACAAATTTCACATTAAATAAGTAAATAAAAGAGTATGTAAAATAATTATAGTTATAAATTGAATATAGCTATCAATCTGAACGGATCTCATTCATAAGCTACAATTGTGATGGGGTGTACATCTACCACTCAAGTATTTCATGAAGACAAATAGTGTCTAATGCAAACAATCTTATACACAATATATAAAGGATATATATTGAATTCAATCGTATCAATCATAGGTTCCCTTGACTATCATTTCACAATGCCAGGAGAAAAATCACATAGTTAAATTAACATGAAGACAAATATTGTCTAATAAATACAATCTTACATACAATATAGGGTATATATTGAATTGGTGTGTATCAATCACAAATACATCTTAACTATTGTTTAAGAGAGAGGTCAGAAAAAATTACATAGTTGAATCAACATCATTACCCATGTGATTAGAATGATAAAAAAACCTAAAAAAATGAAATCAAAGACATCACATGATAATTAGAAAAATACGATAACAATAAAGAATAGAAATATTAAAAATTAGATATACATAAATTAATATCATATACAGACAAAAAAATGTACAAACAACAACCTTTTAGCTGATCAAGAAAATATCATAATTTGTGTCTAAATCATAACCTATCTAAATCCAAATGTGATTGAAAAATCACAATGCTGTAAAAGAAGAAATTATTCTGCATGGTGAAACATTGTCAATGAACTAGCCCAAAAATACAATGGTATGATCGATAAAAAATTTTAGCTATCAACAATAAAAGCTAAAAACAAAAGAATCTGTTAACTTTCTCCTAATTTAAGAATTTTCAATGATTATGGTAAGCTGATAGTAGAAGAGTGGTTCCCAATTCAATATTTTTTTTTATCAAATCAACACAGTAACTCATGCTTGTGTTCCTTTACAAAAGAAGAGAAATAAAAAAAAATCAAGTTATGGTTTAGAGGAGAAAGATGACGAAATAGTTTTTGTACCTTGCTAATGCCCCTATCATCAACTCAAGTAGAGGATGTCAACCTTTTTCATACCTTGTCCATGGTGGTGCTAGAGGTGGCATTATCATCAGTCATGATTTATTGTTTTTAACTTGCGATGGACAATAGCCCCAAGAGCTGGAGAAGGTAGTGTTTTGTTTTTCGGATCAAACGATAAAACAAACAAAAGGCTTTAATGGAAAAATGTGCAAAGGGTATTTTAATGATCTTGACAAGGAAAAATGAGAAGTTAGGGATGAAGAAGGGTTGAAAGAGAAGGAGGTTTTGGAGATGAAGAGGGATTGAGAGAAAAACATCAACGATTTTGTTAGGATTTTTATTTTTATTTGTAGTTTTGGATACTTTATATTTAATATTTATTAGGTGACACGATATGTCACCTCAACAAGAATTGTAAGTGATATGTCAGGGTGCCAAAAAAGAAAAAGAAAAATATTTAAAGGAATCAAATGTACATTATAAAACTGCTGAAATATATGTCTAATTAAGATTTTTAAGGTAGTTCGTTATAATTCCCAATAAAAGACCCTTTTATAGTGTTACTACAAAATGTTTGATTAATTTTAAAAATCTCTCACAATATAAGTACTAAAAGTATGATATAGAAAATAGGAAAAAGAGGGATTAAATCAGCTTTGATAATATGAAATATATTATATTAACAATATTAAATGTTATAATCATAATTTTGTAACTGTAATGTTTTTTATATATGTTTAAATTTTTATTTTTTAAAATGTTTTAAACCTAATTTTCTTAAAATTTTAATCAAATAAAAAAATTGTGTCATACCATACATTATCTTATTCTAATACTTTTTTCATATCTAATTTTCTAATATATACATTTGACTTTTATTTTTCAAAATGATATATAAAATATAAATTTATATTTTTAATTAAATAAAAAAATTGCGTCATGGAATAGATTTTGCTATACTAACACCGTTCCTCGAACTTATTTTTCTTAAATACTTTTTTGACTTTTACTTTTTCTAAATAGCTTATTTACTCATTTTTAAATTTTTAATAAAATAACAAACAAGAAAAAATTATCTATTTATAAATATTATATTAATGACATTAAAACTATTCTAAAATGTCGTTTAACACTATAAGAGTATTTTATTACAAATATAAATTATTATAAAAAATCATCGGCATGAACAGCTCTTGAACTCAAAGATGGGTCATCAATAGGGATGACAATGGGCAGTTGTAGGATGGGTACTACTGTACCCATTCCGATTCATGCAATAAAAACAATACATGTACCTATCCCAAACCTATGCAAGCTCTTGAACTTTAATATGAAATGAATGATTGATTTAAAAGAGATATGTCTTACTCGAGCAAATTTTCTTTCATTAATGTATTATTTAATTTATTACAAAAATACAATTAATGTATAAGATTTAATGATATATTTTATATTATTAACTTCAAATAATTAAATTCTTATTAATTTCACATTAGTTGCTTTTGGTATAAAATAAGTAAATAAAAAATATGTAAAATAATAATAGTTATAAATTGAATATAGTTATCAATATGAATAGATCTCGTTCATAAGCTTCAATTGTGACGGGTGTACATCCACCACTCAAGTATTTCATGAAGAAAAATATTGACTAATAAATACATTCTTATATACAATATAGGGTATATCTTGAATTGGTGTTATCAATCACATCTACATCTTGACTATTCTTTAAGAGAAAGGTCAGAAAAAACTTACATAGTTGAATCAACATCATTACCAATGTTATTAGAATGATAAAAAAACCTAACAAATGAAATCCAACACATCACATGATAATTAGAAAAATACAATAACAATAAAGAATAAAAATATTAAAAATTAGATATACATAAATTGATATTATGTATAGAGAAAAAATGTCCAAACAACAACATTTTTGTTGATCCGGAAAATATCGTAATTTGTGCCTAAATCGAGACCAATCTAGATCCAAGTGTGATTCAAAAATCACAATTCTTAAGAAGAATAAATTATTCTGCATTGTGAAACATATTTAATGATCTAGCATGAAAATACATTGCAGCCATAAATAAATAATGTTAGCTATCAACAATAAAAGCTCAAAACAAAAGAAATCTGTCAAGTTGCTCTTAGTTTAAGCAATTTAAATGTTTCTGGTAATTAAGTTGATAGCCAAAGATTAGTTCCCAATTCAATATTTGTTTTTATCAAATCAACACAATAACTTGTGTTTGCATTCTTTAGCAAGTGAAGAGAAATAAAAAAATCAAGTTAGGGTTTAGAGGAGAAAGTTGATGGAATTTTTTTGTACCTTGTTAATGCTTCTGTCACCAATTTACGTAGAGGATGTTAACCTATTTCATTCCTTGTTAATCCTCTTTTCTGTTTCACTCTCATTCTGGTGTAAAAATCACATGAACTTGTTGGAATTAGGATTTAATGCTTGAATCTGAAATCACCTTTGTTGTCCATTATTGCTTGATGAAATGTCAATTTGATGTGTGCCTATTCGATGATTTCAATAGAAAATCTCTTCTAATGAATTTAAGAACAGATAATCGCACTAAAGACTTTTTAGAGAGAGAGTGTGTATGTAAGAGAAATAGAGAAAGTTATGGATGGCTTTGAAATTGAGCTTTGGAAACATCTGATATTATGTAAACATTGATCATTTATAAATCAAAATGTTAATCTTAGAAAAGAATGAGTACATGGCATATGATTGTGGTTTGATCTGACAAGTACCTTCTTGTTGTATGAAGTGCATAAAAAATGAGTGCTAATTGGTTTCATTTGGTTAGACTGCTGGCAATACAGGTAAACTTTATATTGCCCCATGAAAAAAAGGAGACATTTAACTGTATATCATTATGTTGTTGTTTACTTTATCAAATTACTTTTTATCATGCACAAGTGTGTATGCACATGCTTCTCTCAAAACCTATTTGTGATTGAACTTTTGATTTATCATTGTGATAGTCTAGCAGGCCAGTCAAGCTGAATTCCAGGTAGCATTGTAGATTCATAAAGAAGTTGAGCCAATGTTCATTGGGTAGATACTGATGAATGAGAAGAGCTACACCACTACAAATAACATATCCAATGGGTTTCATTACATTTTCATGACTTAGTTTTCTCAGCCTTCGAAGCTCTATAACTATAACTATCTTGCTCTGGTAGTGCATTATTTTCATGTCCATAGAGATCAGTTTCCTTAAGAGTAAGATTGTCCCAGAGGGCATGATTGCCTTGTAAGGTGTACTGAAAGCTTTATAATTATCTTGCTCTTAAGAATATTACCTTCTAGATTATTGTTGCCAATTCGAACACTAAAAAGGGTTTGACAATTCCCAATTTAACCGGAGGTCACAACTTAAATTGTTCTGAGTGAGGATCAGAACTTCTAGCTTCCCTGAAGTAAAAATTCTTCCCGGTATAGGGCCTTCAAGGTGGTTTGAATGCAGGTTAAGTGTTTTAAGCTCATAAATGAATCCAAGTTTACTTGGAACCCTTCCATCGAAATTATTCTCATAAGCAGCAAAAACTCTTAGATTGGTCCAATACCCTTCCATCAAGTG
Organism: Glycine soja; assembly: GCF_004193775.1. Taxonomy (NCBI): domain Eukaryota; kingdom Viridiplantae; phylum Streptophyta; class Magnoliopsida; order Fabales; family Fabaceae; genus Glycine; species Glycine soja. The sequence continues at coordinate 15,642,580 of NC_041011.1, forward strand.
ATTGTTGAATATTTGAAAATCATGTAAACTCTCAAGGCCCTGAAGTTCCTTTGGTATCTCTCCAACCAGCAAGTTATTGGAAAGGTTCAATGTTTTGAGGCTCCTTAGAGCACCCAATTCTGGAGGAATTGAACCTTTAAACTTGTTTGAAGACAAGTCTAGATATTTGAGATAAAATAAATTTCCAAAAGTAGGAGGAATCAGTCCATGAAAATCATTATTTGAAAGGTCAAGCCACTTCAAAGCTTTGAGTCTAGAAATTGAACTTACATCACCTCCAAGATTCTGATGAGAGATGATGATAGCCACAGGTGGCACCTTCCTAGGAGCAATATTCTGAGTTGTTGGCATTTCATCTAGAAACTCCAAGCTCTTGCTTGATGGCAGATATTCTCATCATCACTGAATACACCATCCTCCAAAAAACTCTTCTTGGAAATGTGAAAATGTATGGAACCAAGAAAGGTACTATTTGCAACAAACCCTCATATGAAGATTCGTGCTAGCTAGTTTGTTGGAATCTGTGGGGGAATTGCTGAACTATCTTCCATTGGGGCATTTGAACATCTATCATGAACTTCCATTTGAGACTTTGGTATCGATGGATAATTAGACTCATCACAAAGCATCTATAAAAGAACCATGGATGCTGTTAGACTACTTTTAATAAAAATTCTCAGTTTATTATTGTACGGAACAACTATAAGAATTGATCAACCAGTATATATCAGATGTAGGTTAATTGATTAGTCATACCTCCTTTCAACCAGTATGTATCAGTGAATGTCTACTAAACATATCATAGCAGAGCTGAATAAATTATATTAGTCTTGTGTATGTTAATAATCTCACCATTAGCTAACAACTCAACATTTGTTTCGTATTCTGATCCATTACTTTCTTCTGCACCAACTAAACTGTAAAATAATGGGAAAATAAAACATAAAGAAAACATAAAGAATGGCAAAAGATAAAGAAAAGAATTTTAAAATAAAAATAATGGCAAAAGATATCACTAGAAGTCTAGAACTACAGAGAAAAAAAAATTCATGAAAACAAAAATATAGCACCAACTAAATTGTACAAGGGCAGAGTAGAGAGTTCTTCGTTTTTAATTTTAAAGATCCTTTAAAGATTATTTCTTTCTTCTTAATGTTTGAATCCCTATCCAAACAATTCTGCAAATGGGGCTAAGACATGCATCTATGTTATTAAAATAACTCCTACACACAAGTAGATAAAGCAAAGTTTGCCACTTCAAAATGACACCCATTTAAAAGAAGGGAAAAGTGTCAATGAAAAAATAAAGGAACCAAGGAGACAATTGTGGATATAAGCGAATGTGGTAGGGATGATTACTCTATGTTCACATGTATCCTATTCTGACATAAACTAAAGTAACTATTTTGCTATGATTCATGCTCCGCTATGTATACTTTGAAAGCATCTCATCTATGTAAGTACTAGTTCCCCTACTTCCCTTACCTTTTAGGTGTTGCATAGTTGAGTTTCAATTATACCACTAATGAAATAAATACAACCATTATGTGGAGTGTAGAGTAAATAACACAATTTTCAAGTTTGCAAGAGTAAACTAAACCATTTTCAATCTTCACATTGCATGCATGATCCTTACAATCACAGGTACTTTTAGAAGAAAAAAAAGGAACAGAAAAAACAGACTTCAAAACAATAATTGATTTTGAAAGTCTTATCATCAAATGATGGGTGTGATTTCTTATTTAAGTTCATTCCTAATTACAAGAACAATTTCATTGTCAAGAACCAACTTATTAATCCGGATTTGGAATAAATTTAAATGATAAGTGTTAAGAAACTAATATAAACTCATCCAAACAGCCCAAGTGAAATTGGAAAATTCTGAATTCTAATCATTCCAAGAGAAAAAGGGAATACATAAAAATGCGTATGTAAGTCAAGAAGTCAAGAAGAAACAAAAGAAAAAATGAAAAAAGGTAATATATAATTGGCAGCTCAATGCAAAAAAAAGAGATTATACTTACTTCTGTACATATGATTTGTAAAATTAAAATACTGCATGCTATCATTAGTCTTATGTATGCTAATAATCTCACCATGAGCTAACAACCTAACATATATCAACTAACATAGATGATCCTAGATTTATCACTTGCACGTAATATATGTTATGCAAATAAAAATAGATACTATTACAGATGCCCCAAACCAATTTCTGCCCAAACTAGTGGGTCAAAATACAAGACATTTCCTGAGTTAACCTGCATACCTGATACTCACCTGCATCCATCCTGAAATTTTAGCATTTCGATATTCAATTATAGATTTCATACTAAAAGGCATGTTATGAAATGGAAAACTTATTTTCAATGTTACTCAAATGAATCCTTAGGTCTTTTGTGAAATTGTGAAGTGCTTTTCTAAAAATGTAATCAGACTCAAATAACAGGTTCAGAAAGAACCTTTTTACTGCATAAAAGACAAGGGATGGATGGTAAATTTTGTCTATACATTAAACCTTCAAACCAAGACTTTGAAGGCTTATAATAAATGGAAGAATAGTTAGAACCCCTCAAGTCTTACAACTGTCAAAAAAAGAAAACTACACACTGGACTAGAAGAACAGAGAAGTCAAAGCAATTCTTGAAAGCGTTCCATCAAAGACTAATCTCATCTTCATTGAAGCCCCATTCGCTGTCCATGCTCTCATGGTCAACCTTTCATTTGAAAACTCAGGGCTTTAACAATTAGGTTTTTAATATAGTTTGGAGTCTCTAAAAACATAGAAGATAAATAATTAGCTAATCCTGAAGATAACACCAGTTGACTGCTTTCTTTTAATCTTTGGAAGAAATTGTTTCTTATTCCAACGCATTATCTTCTTCATGTACAATAGCTATATGGAAATGGAAGGTCATGCATTTGACAAAAGGAAACCACATAAAGAAAAAGAACTGTAAAATAAAATAACAGCGAAAGCCATAACTGGAAGTCTAGAACTACAACAAAAAGAAAAATCTTGAAAACAAAAATATAGCACTAACTAACATGTACAGGTCATGCATTATTATTTACCAAAAAAAAAGCTCATGCATTATTAATAACCAGCCAAGTGTCCCCTACAGTTTTAATCCCTATCCAAACTGCTATGGGGCCGAGACATGAATGCATCTATGTTATCCCTACACATAAGTAGATAAAGCAATGCTTTTCACTTAAAAAAGATGCACCTATTTGAATGGAGGGGAAAAGTGTTATTGATGGAGCACATAAAGGAACAAAGATGACTATTGTCTATATATGCGAAAGTAGCAAAGATTAACCCTCAAAATTAAGTTATTTCTCCATGTTCACAAGTATCCTATTCTTTGGTATAAACTAAAGTCTATTATGATGTGATCTCATGTGCTAACGAAGCACAAGATTCAGATTCATGATTGAATTCTGGATACTCTGAAATAGCATAACTAAACCAAATACATATTGTCGATTAAGAGTCAGACAAACAAAATTAAAAGGAGAAAAATCATAACTTCAAAAACTATAGAACATTAAAAGAAGAAAAACCATTAACTTCAAAAACCATAGGCAATTTTGTGGCAAATACCAAGGAAAACCCAAAGGTGGAGTGTAACATAGTTGTCACCACGAGTCAAGGGAGGGAGAGAGTGGAGAAGAAGGAAGATAAAACTAAGGGAGAAGTAGAAAGTGAGGGAGAAAAATAGGGAGAAAATAAGTAGAGTGAGGGGGAAAGGAATGAAGACAAAGCATGATGAGTGAAGAAAAAACTAAAAAGGGAAAAAAAGATGAGAGGAAAGAAAGCGAGGAGGTGGTCTTTGAACCTGAGACCAAAAGTCTATTGGCGAGGGAGATTAGGAGAGAATCATCAACCATGCCGGTGAAGGAAGCCCCTTATCCTCCAGTGGCTTCAAAGAAGGAAAAAGAGCGATACTTTGCTCGATTCCTTGACTTTTTCAAGAAGCTAGAAATATGCTTTTGAAGAGCTGAAGAAGGATAGTACAGTAGAGAAGCCTAAAGTGGACTTGAAGGTCCAGCCAACCCACTTGAAGTATGTGTTCTTGGAAGAGAACAATGCAAAACCTGTGGTGATTAGCAATGATTTATCTTCTAATGAAGAGTCTAGGTGGGTCGAAGTGCTCAGAAAACACAAGGCAACCATTGGGTGGCACATTTTGAACCTCAAGGGAATTAGCCCTTCTTATTGCATGCATAAAATTATGATGGAAGCTGATTATAAGTTGGCGAGACAACCACAAAGAAGACTTAATCCTTTGATGAAAGAAGAGGTGCGCAAGGAAGTCACTAAACTCTTGGAAGTAGGGCTCATCTATCCTATCTCAGATAGTGCTTGGGCAAGTCCAGTGCAGGTGGTTCCCAAGAAGGGTGGGATGACTATGGTGAGAAATGAGAAAAATGACCTCATTCCAATCCTAACTGTCACAGAATGGAGAATGTGCATAGATTATCAGAAACTGAATGATGCCACTAGGAAGGATCATTTCCCTCTTGGATGGATATTCTGGATACAATCAGATTGCTGTAGATCCCAAGGACCAAGAGAAGATGGCCATTCGGTGTCTTTGCCTATAGAAGGATGCCATTTGGACTATGCAATGCTCCAGCTACCTTTGAGAGGTGTAGAAATGCATCAAAGTGTTCATGGATGCTTTTTCGGTGTTTGATCCATCCTTTGATTGTTGTCTGACCAATTTGGAGCTAGTGTTGAAGCACTGTGAGGAGAAAAATTTAGTATTGAATTGGGAGAAATGCCATTTCATGGTCCAGAAGGGAATTGTGTTGGACCATAAAATTTCTACTAGAGGTATTAAGGTGGACAAGGCCAAAATTGATGTTATTGAAAAACTGCCTCCACCAGTCAATGTAAAAGGCATTAGGAGTTTTCTTGGACACACCAATTTCTACAGGCATTTCATCATGGACTTCTGCAAGATTGCAAAGCCATCGAGTAATTTACTTAATAAAGATGTTGTGTTTAAGTTTGATGAAGAGTGTTTGGCAGTCTTTCAAACTTTGAAGGACAGGTTGGTCACAGCTCCAGTGATTACAACTCTTGACTAGAGCAAGGAATTTGAGCAGATGTGCGACACAAGTGATTATGCAATTGGTGAAATTTTGGGGCAAAGAAAGGATTAAGTATTTCATTCCATATACTATGTCAGTAATGTCCTGAATGGTGCACAACTAAACTATGTGACCATAGAAAAAGAGTTGTTTGCCATTGTGTATGCACTAGAAAATTTAGATCCTATCTGATGGGTTTTTGAGTGGTTGTGTTCACTGATCATGCACCCATAAAATACCTTCTTACAAAGGCAGACTCCTAACCAAGGCTTATTAGATGAGTTCTCCTACTCTAAGAGTTCGACCTCGTGATTAAGAAAGGGTCAGAGAACTTAGTGGTTGACCACTTATCAAGGTTGATTAATAAAGAAGTGACCCAGGAGGAGCTGGATATCCAAGATGAATTCCCTGATGAATCCCTACTAGTTGTGGGTGAGAGGCTATGGTTTGCAGATATTGCCAATTACAAGGCAACAAGGATCATTCCCAATAAGCATGGGGCACTTTAATGCAATTGTTGATGTCAGACTACACGCTAAAAGCGTTTGCTGCGCTAAGCGAATAATCCATAACTGTAGGCAGTTTCGACAACTGCCCCTTTCTTTTACCTAAATCTCCTCTTCATTCTCATTTCTTTCTTTTCCTTCATATCTCTCCTCTCTGAACCCTCTCCTCTACCCTCTATGTTTCATCTTCTTCTTCCTTCCTCTCAAACATTACTCCTATTTTCTTACCTTTTGAGGATTGTAAGCATCCTTGTTCTTCTTTAGCTTCTTCATTTCCTTTTTTTTTGTTACCTCTCGCTCTTTAATCATTAGTTGGTTATTTTGGTGTTGTAAGGTTAAACCAATTTTTTTTGTTTGGTTTCATATTTGTTTCATAGTTGTAGGGGTAAGCCCCAATGCCCTTTCGTGTCTGATGCCTTAGCTAACTGCACACGTCGCGCTAAGCTATGCATCTTTTCAATTGTCACTGTGTAGTCTTAGCATGCCTTATCACGCTAAGCCCCCCTACATAATTTAATTGACATTTATTGTTTTTAATGTTGTCCATTGTGCCAGGCTTAGCGCTTCTCACGCGCTAAGCCAACCACTTTCTCACCCTCAAGCTTAACGCGCTTCTGTGTTAAGCCCAATTACTTCTCTATTTAATATTTAGGCTTAGCCCGTCATGTGCGCTAGGCCTAAATACCTCTTTGCCTTGATTTGGGTTTAGCACCACTAGTGGCGCTAAGCCCCCCGTCTCCTGATTCATGATTGTGCTAAGCACGACCCTCACATCTTAGTGCCCTAATTTTTCATGTGCACCAGTGCTAAGTGCACCCATTGTGGCTTAGCGCCTCATTTTGTTTTTGTTGCTTCCTTTCCTTTACTTACTTTTCCATCTATAATTCTTCTCATGCTTCTGATGTTCTTGGTACAATTTTGGTATTCTTTTGTTTTGCAGATGGCATCCAAGAAGAAGTGTGCTGCTCCCTCTTGCCCTCAAGAGGCCGATGACTCTTCTCGGTTAATGTCGGAGGAGGCATGGGACAGATATCAGACTAATGTTCATCTTTGAAACATCTTACCAGAGAGGAACGTTGAGCTAGCCTACTCGCACTATAACGAGTTTCTGCATGAGCTCGAGCATCGCCACTGGCACTGACACCTCACTCGGTAGATGGAGAATTGAATTGACGTGGCACTGGTCAAGGAATCCTATTCTAACTTGTATGATCCTAAGGATCACTCCCTTAGGCAATGTAAGGTTAGGGGGAAGCTGATTAAGTTTGATTCTACCACACTGAATTCATTCCTGGAAACCCCTGTAGTTCTCAAGGTGGGGCAGCATTACCTTGAGTACTCCTGATACTGCCACATATATCTTGATCACCAAGCCATAGAAGCTAAGCTATATGTACTCCCCTAGAAGCTGTTGAGGAAGGATCTGACCACCTTGGCTTAGACTTGGAGTGTCTTCTCATACTCCAACATTGCTCACACCTCACATACCTTAGACCTTAACATGGATCGAGCTCAGTTGGTTTTTGGGATTGTCATGAAGATGAACATGGATATGGCTGCCATGATCTCTTCTTAGATTTCTCAAATAGCTCAATCCAACTCCTCGAGGTTGTGCTTTCCAGCTTTGATCACCGCTCTCTGTGAAGCTCAATGGGTTGTGTCTGACTCCCTTACCTTTGAGTCCCTAAGCCCGACCATTACTTTGGCCTATATTCACTAGAGCTAGGGCTCCAACAGAGGCACCCCCAATTGCTCCCCCACCTACCAGGCCGTCATCATCTTCTTTCTCCTCCACTCCCCCCACCTACCAGTCCCCTTATTGCAGAGCATTCATCACGAACAGTGCTTGTTGGCCTAAAGCCTCCACTACCTATCCCAACAGCAGCCGGTCATGACCCTTAAGGCTTTCTTGGAGCGGGTGGCCTGACCCAGAGTCCAAACTTCCCTTGTTGGAGGGGAGGGTGAGGCTCCTAATGCTCCGGACCCAGATGCAGAGGCTAATGAAGCTGATGCTAGTGCAACTGATGCCGAGATCGATGCTAATTATGTAGCCGATGTCACCTCCGCACAGGGAGCCTAGGCACCATGGCCCACCCATGATTGAGTGGCAAGATCAAGACTTTATTTATTTTCTTTGCATTGCAGACATTTTATTTTCATTATGGGTTTGCAGTTTATTTATGATTCCACATTTAGTAGTTTTGGTAACTCAGACAATTAGTTGATGCATGATAGACAATCTGATACTTTTTGGGTTTAATCGAATGATGGTAGAATCTCTCTTTTTGGTCTGATTGATTCACAAATTTTTGGTGCGGTCTGTGGTTTAAATCGATTGCATGATTTGGGATGAACTGCATATTGATAACCATTTTCTGAAAATTTTGACTTCAAGTGAGCATGCATTGTTTGGATTGATAGAGTGTGAAAATCTTGTGCATGATTGAAGTGGTTACCTTGCATGACAGGAAATTAAGGATTGATGAACTAATTACTTTGTAAACCGATGAGATGTGTGAACCTCAACTGTGAGAGAATGGCTGATTCTAAATTACTGATTTATGAGGGATTGACGACCATCCACAATGTCCTTTTGTGTAGTGATCAAGTGAAGGTCGATGTTGAGGAAGTTCGAGATGTTGATGCTTGTGTTCCTATACCTACTAAAGAGGTTCAGTTAGTGGGGTAGACACTTAACACCTTTCTTGCTTAGCCGGCATATCTTCTACATCCTTTTTCAGAACAAGTATTTCATTTTGTTGTATTTGTTATTATTAAAAAAGGATTTGTTACAAATAAAGTGTTGATTGTCATTCACTTATGTTTATTAATTGTGCATGATAAATAGGGACTTGAGGGACCGCTGAAACCTGTAGATAGGTTGGATCTTGATGTCGATCCCCTATACCTGATGACATTGACCATTCCATAGCTTTTCCTCAAGCCTTTGCAGGCATAATGATAACTTCCCCTTGTACATAAAGCATGAAGATCTTTCTAAAATAGCACACGATTGTCATGGTCTCAGCATCTTTGTTATACAATTGTGGATTATGTAAGTTACTTTACATTATTGTATATTATCTAACTAGTTGTTTTAAATTCATGCATAATTTACTTTATTTTAACAACAATAGGCATATGAATGAGACAAGTATGTGAGTGGGGAATGCCTCTGTGTATGGATTCCTCGAGCCATAGTCCATACATCGATATGGGCAATCGTAATTTGAATCAAAAGATTATATTAAGAAATGGATGCAAAATTCACATAGTGATGTCTACCAAGGAGCCTACTTGAATGGGTAAGTAAAACTAAACAAGTCAATTTAAATATGCATGCACTATAATAACTTAATGTTCTTCAATGTAATGCACATTGGCAAATGGTCAATATATGTCCTAGAGAAATCTTTTTAAATAAAAATAATATGTCTATGATATATATATATATATACACACACACATATATATTTGTCATGTAGTATGGGACAAGGATAATAGAAAAAACCCATGACCCTTGTAGATATTTCCTAAGGTACTTGTTGGTTTTGGGACCAATGTTTTTGCTTTTCTACTTTCACCAGAGGCTATCCTTTGGTGCTTATTGCTTATTACAAGTGTTTATTGCTGGTAAAATATATCTCATTGTACAATGATATTATCCCTTTAGCTTATCAATTATTTTAAACTTTTATCATTTAATTTGTTCACATTATCTTGGAATTATAATAATTATACAATATTTTTTTGCAACCCATTATATTGATTGAATTTCAATCAAGAAATTGATTGCTTTTATGAGAAAGTTTGCTTTGTGGTATAATCTTTTCTCCTTTCCATATCTAGTTTGACTCACTCTCACTAATTATACCAACGTGCCATGTTTTGGCTTAACATGCTATGCCATATATAAAGACTTTTGCTTGTTACAATAGTCAGAGTCTTCAATTCAAATACCTATTTATAATATATAAAAGTTAAGCTCCTTACTCTTGCGCTGCCACGTCAGCAAAATTGATTTAAAGAAAAGAGAACATTCTCCTTTTATGTCTACCACATCAAGGAGAAGATGAGTCTAGAAGAAGCTCACAACCATAGGAGGCCATGGATAAAAGCTTGGAGGAAGAAGGAGATGAATGAAGGGAGAGGAAGAGAAGAGCATGAAATTTTGTACTCTAAAAGAGCTTTGAAATTTGACGTTTAATTTTCAAATGATCAAAGTTGAAAAAATGCACACACATGACCTCTATTTATAGCCTAAGTGTCACACAAAATTGGAGGGAAATTTGAATTTCAATTCAAATTTCACTTGAATTCGAAATTGAATTTGTGGAGCCAAATTTTGGAGCCAAACACTTGAGAGTTCAAAAAGTAAGAACAAAAAGAGGGAAACACAAGAGAGGAAAAAGATGAGTGAAACACTTGAAGTGAGGGAGAATTTTCTAGCTACAAAAGGAGAGGTCAAAGGGTTGTTTCATTCAAAACAACCCCTATACTTGTTGATTTGCAAAAATTATGTTTTAACCACTAACAAGTTTGACAACTTTGAATTGCCTTCTAGTGTGAAAACTCTTTTGCAGGAATTTGAGGAGGTGTTTCCATCAAGTGTTCCAAGTAGGTTGCCACCATTGAGGGGAATTGAGCATCAAATTGATCTCGTGCCGGGAGCTTCTTTGCCTAATAGGCCAGCTTATAGGAGTAACCCTCAAGAGACCAAGGAGATCCAAAGACAAGTGGAGGAACTCATTGGTAAGGGATGGGTAAGAGATAGCATGAGTCCATGTGCTGTCCCGGTAATTTTGGTTCCAAAAAAGATGGTTCTTGGAAGATGTGCTCCGATTATAGAGCTTTAAACAATATTACCATTAAATATAGGTATCCAATACCTAGACTTAATGATTTGCTTGATGAATTGCATGGTGCTTGTTTCTTTTCCAAAATTGATTTGAAAAGTGGTTACAATCAAATAAGGATTAAAGAAGGAGATGAATGGAAAACCGCTTTCAAAACTAAATATGGATTATATGAATGGTTGGTTATGCCTTTCGGTTTGACTAATGCACCAAGCACTTTCATGAGATTAATGAACCATGTTTTGAGAGAATCATTGGTAAATTTGTGGTGGTGTACTTTAATGATATCCTTGTTTATAGCACAACCCTTGATTTGCATGTTGCACACTTAAAATCGGTGTTGTGTGTGCTTAGGAAGGAACAATTGTATGCTAACCTTGAAAAATATATTTTTTGCAAAGACCATGTTGTGTTTCTTGGTTTTGTAGTGAGTTCCAAAGGGATTCAAGTTGATGAAGAAAAGGTCAAGGCTATCCATGAGTGGCCTACACCTAAAAGTGTGACCGAGGTGAGAAGTTTTCATGGCCTAGCAAGTTTTTATAGACGATTTGTGAAGGATTTTAGTACCTTGGCAGCACCTTTGAATAAGGTAATTAACAAAAATGTTGTTTTCAAATGGGGGGGGGGGGGGGGGGAGAGAAACAAGAAGAAGCTTTCAATGCTCTTAAGCAAAAGTTAACCAATGCCCCCATACTTGCTTTGCAAAATTTTTCAAAATCTTTTGAAATTGAATGTGATGCTTCAAATGTTGGGATTGGGGCTGTATTCTTACAAGAAGGTCATCCAATTGCTTATTTTAGTGAAAAATTAAGTGGTCCTACCCTTAACTATTCTACTTATGATAAGGAGTTGTATGCCTTAGTGAGAGCGTTGAAAACATGGCAAAACTATCTTTATACCAAGGAGTTTGTGATCCATAGTGACCATGAGTCCCTAAAATACTTAAAAGGACAATGTAAGCTAAACAAAAGGCATGCCAAATGGGTGGAATTTCTTGAGCAATTTCCTTATGTTATTAAACATAAAATGGGAAAAGGAAAATTGTTGCGGATGCCTTGTCAAGGAGACACTTTTTGCTTTCTATGCTTGAAACAAAAATGATTGGATTTGATTGCTTGAAAGAAATGTATAAAGGAGATGACACATTTGGTGAAATCTTCAAAAATTGTAAAATTTTTTCTAAAGATGGTTTTTATAAATATGAGGGCAAAATAAATTATGTGTGCCCAAGTGTGATGCAATCCTACCTCGCAAGGGCATTGGATAGAAGACTCCAAGAAGATTGGGCCAGAGATGCAAGAGAAGGCCTTAGGGTTCTCATAAGCCTTAGGGTAGATTTCAGGCCCATGGGCTAACTATGAGCCCACTTATCTTTGTACATATTAGATTAAGGTTTCATTATTTTTGGGCCTTGTATTTAGGGCTCCATAATATAGGTAAGGTACCCTAGAAATGTAGGATTTTTCAGCCCTTGTATTTTAGGACACCTAGACAAGTTTTTGTATTAGGGGTAGTTTTGTAATTTCACATGCATTAAGTGAATATTTGATGTGTGTGGTTGGAAATCAATTTAATTGAATTGGGAGAAGCCCAATCCAATTAAATTTTAGAGGGGAGGTGAGCAATTGCTTGCTACACCACATCACCACATCATATAATCACACTTTGTGCATTGCCTTCATGCTTTACATGCCTCATGACACCTAAGCACACTTAGTGGAGAATCTTGGACAAGATCTTGGATTAGTGGGCTGAACCATAGCTAAAATTCACTAATCATAATTAGTGAAATTTTGGCTCCACAAATTTAATTTCAAATTCAAATGAAATTTGAATAGAAATTCAAATTTCCCTCTAATTTTGTGTGACACTTAGGCTATAAATAGAGGCCACGTGTGTGCATTTTATCAAATTTGATCATTTGAAAATTAAATTTCACATTTCAGAGCTCTTTTAGAGCACAAAATTCCGTGCTCTTCTCTCCCTCTCCCTTCATTCATCTCTTTCTTCCTCCAAGCTCTTATCCATTGCCTCCTATGGTGGTGAGCTTCTTCTAGACTCATCTTCTCCTTGAAGTAGCGTCTCCTCTCTCTCTTCATGCTCCATTCCGCTGCCATTAATCTTATAAGAAGCAAAGGAATCCATTGATGAAGAAGATCTTAGGCCTACAAGCTCCAATGGAGGTTACATCATGTTCCCTCCCCCTTGAAAAGGATTTGACCTCAAATCCTGAGGTTCTTGAAACTCTGGGCTTTTTTCCCCAGCATCTGTAAAAAAGAACAAAAACATATGTATTAGTGTTGTTTGGTATGTTGAAGTAAGGTAAGGTTTGAAAATCCATTTCCTGGGCATCTTCCCATGAAGGAACATGGTTCCTCACCAACTCAATGAGTGGTGCTACAAGTATAGAAAAATATGGGACAAACCTTTTGTAAAAGTTTGTTAAGTCATGGAAGCCCCAAATTTTTCTTACACTTGGTGGAGTGGGTGCTGAGAATCCTGAAACTGGCCAAATGCAGGCTAAAGGCCCAAGTGGAGAAAGGCGAAGGCCCAAGTGGAGAAGGACAAAGCCCCCGAGTAGAGAAGGATGAAGGCCCAAGTGGAGAAAGATGAAGGCCCAGAGGCAGTGGCACTACCAAGACTATTAATTATTTCTGAAGGCCCAAACTAATTTGAAGGCCCAAGTTAAATATGTTTTTTAGTTATAATTTTTATTTATTGTAATTTTGGCACAAACTGTTTAGAAGGCCCATGTCTATTTTTATCTTTTTGTTCAGATACACTATAAGTATTGGTTTTTGTTTTCAATAAAAAACTTTTGGCATTTTCATAAAATTTGGTGAGAGCTTCTCTCTGGGTTCCTTGTTGAACCAATCTCAGACTTATCAAGGTAATCCTTGTGGCGTCTACTTTGACTTATCTTCCTTCACTGGAAGTGGCGTCATCCAAAACTCCGTAGCTTGTATCAAACGTTCCGCCCCTAGTCAGGTTCACATCATCTGGTATCAGATCTTCAACTCTTGATGCAGGTTCTATCCTATCCTATTATTTTTCTTTGTAATTTGTCCAGGTTCGTGTTTTGTCTTTGTTCTGTTATTTGTTTTCTTGTTTGTGTCTTGTTGCATTCTTGTTTGTGTCTTTGTTTCGTTCTTATTCTTGTTCTTGTTACGTTTTTGTTCTTGTTCTTGTTTCTTGTGTCTTTCAGACTTTGTGTCAAAAAAAAAATCTGTTTGAGTTCTGTTTCAAGTAAAAATAAAAAAAAGTTGCAGAAATATTTTAAAAAAAAGAGAAGAAAAGAAGAAAAAAAAGTGGGTGTTTGATCTTTGAACACGAAATTGAGGCAGTTAGAGGCTTTTTTTTGGCAGAAAATCGTGTACCAAATCCCCTTATCTAGATTCTCCTCTGAATTCTGAGCGTTTTGATATATAGTGGGCCTCAAACGGACAACTGTAGCAAAAGTTATGAGCATTTGAAGTTTACTTGTCATATCTGTTATCCAAATTAAATCTAATTTGTTATCCAAATCCAATCTAATCTGTTATCCAAATCAAATCTAATATATTATCCAAATCAAATCTAATTTTTTATCCAAATCAAATCCAAGTTGTTATCCCAAATCAAATCTGTTACTCAGTCCGTGATAATTATATTGTCTTTCCTTTTATTTTATATTACCTTGTGTGTCTAATTTGGTCCATCCAGGAACTTAAGAGTGAACACGAGTGGTAAAAGGCAAGAGGGAATACATTACACAAAAGCCTATATTGAGAGCATCAAACACGAGTGAACTACCATCAACGAGAGAAACACGTGAGTAGAGTGAGGTGAGGTCTTGAATTTTATTTAATTTTAAATTACTGCAAAATTCTTTGTTCCTTAATCATGGCAGGAGCTGGTGACAATGGTGGTGTATATCATCAACTGGACGGATTTCAGCGCTTATTATTGGATGCGATGACTACACAAATGCAACGTTTGTTGAAATGTAACAATGAAGAGCTCTACAGGCGAATAGAAGGACTAGAGCCCCAAATGAATCCAAATGCTGGGAGACCTTATGGTGGCAACAGAAGGGTCAATGATGGATCGAACCGAATAGAGGGGCAAGACAGAATTGAGGGAGTATAACTCCATGTATCCTCTTTTAAAGGCAGGAGTGACCCAAACGCCTACCTTACCTAGGAGATGAAGATTCAACATGCATTCTCCTACAATGATTATCCTGAAGAGCAGAAGGTGAAGTTAGCAGCAGCTACATTCTCAAACTATGCCCTTGTTTGGTGGAAGAAAAATCAAAGAGAGATGAAGAGAGAAGAAGGGCGGGAGATAGATACATGGACTGAGATGATAAGGGTTATGCGAAAGAGGTATGTTCCAACTAGCTACAGTAGAACCATGCGACAGAAACTCTAGAGGTTATCCCAGGGAAGTTTGATTGTTGAGGAGAAGGAGATAGAGATGGCACTAGTGAGGGCCAACATTGAAGTGGACACCAAAGCAGTGCATGATGGCTTCACCAACAAGATTTCTTTCCAGCACCATGACCAGAAAATTATTCATAAACCTCTATCCCTCAAAGAAGTGGGTGATGACCAAATCAGAAGGAGAGAAAAGAGAGAACAAGAGAGAGACAATAGTGAGGCATCACAGAGGAATAGAAAAAGGAAGAGTGATACACTTGAGAGATAGAGTGGTACACAAGAGAGAGAGTGACAATTCTAATCAGTTAACTACTTATGTTTCTCCTAGTGTTCAACCCTTATTACAGGAATTTAAAGATGTCTTTCCCAAGTAGATTCCTCATGGACTGCCACCTTCAAGAAGCATAGAACATCAAGTTGATCTCCTTCCAAAAGCTTCATTGCCTAACAGGCCAACTTACAACAGCAAGCCCCAAGAGACTCAGCATAAGGATGCACAGGCCAAAGTTGAGTATGTGAAAAGATTGTATGACCAAGTGAAGGTGCGAATTGCAAAGAAGAATGAAAGCTATGCCAAGCAAGCCAACAAGAAAAGGAAGGAAGTGGTACTTGAACCCGGTGATGATCCTGGACATTTGAGGGCAGATGTTTTCCAAGAAGGAGGGATTGATGAGAATCCTGAAACTGGCCAAATGCAGGCTAAAGGCCCAAGTGGAGAAGGGCGAAGGCCCAAGTGGAGAAGGACAAAGCCCCTGAGTGGAGAAAGATGAAGGCCCAAGTGGAGAAAGATGAAGGCCTAGAGGTAGAGGCACTACCAAGACTATTAATTATTGTTGAAGGCCCAGACTAATTTGAAGGCCCAAGTTAAATGTTTTTTAGTTATAATTTTTATTTATTGTAATTTTGGCCCAAACTGTTTAGAAGGCCCATGTCTATTTTTATCTTTTTGTTCAGATACACTATAAGTATTGGTTTTTGTTTTCAATAAAAAACTTTTGGCATTTTCATAAAATTTGGTGAGAGCTTCTCTTTGGGTTCCTTGTTGAACCAATCTCAGACTTATCAAGGTAATCCTTGTGGCGTCTACTCTAACTTATCTTCCTTCACTAGAAGTGGCGTCATCCAAAACTCCGTAGCCTATATCAAACGATCCGCTCCTAGTCAGGTTCACATCAGTGGGCCACTCAGGAATGATCTTTATTCTCTTAAGGTTCATGGGAACCCCTTGATCACTATTTAAAAAATTAAGAAAAGTAATGCAATAAAACATACCTTTTTCTGTATTTTCATGTTGATTATTCCTACCAAAAAGTATGACAAACCTAAGGTGTCCCATATGAGTACCTAAGTTTGTATTAAAAATAAAAACAAACCTACTTAATGAGTCCCTACGTACACAAATCATGAACATGGTGGGTGCATGAGTGATTTTATAAAAGAGGGTTGCACCACTCAAAACATTCATCAGACCACCTATTTTAGGGATTTGGTGCCTAATAATACCTATTTTGGGCACTAACAAAGCACAAGGATTTAAGCTCTTGCGAACCAAATCCTCATCCAACAACTCCTTTACTTGAGGAATAAACTCAAGCCCAAGAGGTGTGGCAATGCTAACAAGTATCTTTTTACAAAGGAGAAAATATGGAGGTTGTCTAAGAGGGGAAGTTTCTTTAATGTTTGTCTTTATTGTAAAATGACTTTCCTTCTTAGCTAACCTCTTGGAGGAGACAATTACCTCCTTACACTTTTCCTTAACCATTAATGGTTGTCCTTCTTCTTGGTGGTATATTTCTTCACTAGCTTCTTCCCATTTTGCTTCTTCACGTTCACTAGAGGAAGGTGAAGTAGTAGCCTCATCTTGGCTACTATAAATGTCTTGGACCCTTAAAATCATGGTTTTCTTGGTGGGGCATTGAGAAGTAACGTGTCCTCTTCCAAGACATTTAAAGCACTTTATAGAGCTAGTCTTCTCTTGCATACTAGCCTTAGGGGGTTGCTTTTCTATTATCTTCCCCTTATCATCTTCGGGCTTAGAAAGTGCAGCCCCTAAGATGCCTAGACCTTGGTCTTTCTTTGGATAAGAGTGAGAGCCATAATATTTTAAAGTAGACTTTCTTTTAAGTTTTTGCTCTACCCTTATTTCCCAATCTAAGTTAGCCTCTACGTTGTCCTTCTCATGGAAGTATGGGAGGTTAATGTTAGCCTCTTGAGGCTTTCTTTCCTTTTCTCTCATATGGGAGTGAGGTCTAAGATGTGACCTATGCCTTCCTTCATAATAGTCACGAAGTTCTTCACTTAGGATCTTGCAAGAGTTATGACTACTATAGGAGGCATGTTTTTCTTTTCATAATTCTTTTAGTATTTTCCTTCTTTCTTCTTCCCTTATTTGTTCCCTCTCATCTTGATTTATTTTTACCCTATTTTTTCCTTTTTCTTCTCTTTCTAGTTTTTCTTTCCATAACTTGAGGGAACTCAACTCATCTAAGATTCTAGATAGAGGAGGGCCCTTATGACTAGTACCCTTGCCATTAACACTAGATGAATGATGACTCATGTTGGTTCCTAAGTTGTGGTTCTTTCTTGTTGGGGGTTTGTAAAAAAAGGTAAAAGCTAAGGTTCCAAAAGAACTCAAGATAAGCGTGATAAGAAAGAAGAAAGTACTATGCAATAAAAACATAAACTAGGTGTGGCTAGTAAAGAAAATAAACTATGAAAGTAAGCAAGAAATTAAAGTGCAAGAAATGCAAACTAGGCGGATCCTAAGAGTGTTTGGATGACCCCATTTAAGGTTCCCAACAAAACACTCACTATCCTAAGGGAAAATTGCCTAAAATTATTACACACAAATGGAAGTAGGGTGACCTATTGGAGGCTCCCAACTTACTTCCAATGAAAGGCCTTTTTGTTACAAAATTTGAAAGCAAAGCAAATTGCCAATTACAAAATTACAAAAAAAAAAAGTCTTCCATTGTGGTGGCTATTCTCTCTTTGGTGTTTCACTCTATTTGGAGTGCTGCTTAGTCCAATAGCTCTTAAGGTTGTTGGCCCCTTGCTTCTTGACTCAAATTCTTCAAGGTATGGCACCAATCCTCCTTTCCAATTCCCTATATGGCAACTCACAAGCAAGGAAACAAAGAGACAAGCAATAAATAAAGACAAAAAAAATGAAATGAAAGCTAAACCAATAGAGTTTTAACAAGACAAATTTTCAAGGATTATTCAACAATTAAAGCAATGAAAAGCGCACAAAAGCAAGCTAGGACTCAAAGAGAAACCTAGAATGGCTCTAGAGTAGAGTAGAAAAACTAAAAAAAAAGACTCAAGAAACCTCTAGTTTTGGCATTTGTTTTCACAATAATTTTCAATTAAAATTTCAGAGCTAGGATTGGTATAAAATAGGCACCAATTATAGAACAAATTTTGAGCCAAAACAACAAGCACACTTCCCTTTCACTTTTTTTTCCTGGACACTGATTTTTCATCCAACTTGTGTGATTTTTCTTATTTTTTCCTTTCATCTAAATTGCTTGGTTCTTTTTTCATAATTTTTTTCCTGATGTCTAGAAAATTCAGTAAAACTTTCAGCTCAAAAAACATAGTGACCAATTCCCAGTAATTTATACAAGTTCGTATGTTCAAGCTGCCAGCACCAACGATTTCAACCTAGAAATCAAAAGTAGTGTTTATGTTGCTTAAGGCTTGGATAGTTACAATTTATGTTTGCTTATGCTCAATTATCTTGAATAACACAATTCAAGAGAGCTTAATACTTATTTTGATTCACAAATCCAGCCACAACTCAGCACCACAACTCAACTTCATCATAGGCATCATGTAGGAATCTTAGAAAACAAAAAAGAGTTCAACAACAAGACTACTTCTAGGAATTGATTTAGAACATGTTATGAACTAAATAACATGCATGAATTAGACCCAAAATTCAAAAGAGAGGCTAAGAATGACAAGAATCCATGAACAAATGTATCTAGAATTCAATAAACAAAATAAAAATTCAACATAAACTTAGAACATAATGTGACAATTACTATGACTAAACATGACTCTCAGACAACATGGATTAAGTGATTTACACTTAGATTTTTGTGTTTTTTTTTATAATCAATATTTTGGAAGAAAATTTAGATCTAAAGGTTCAGCACAAGAATATTATGAATGAAAAAGGATAAAACCTAAAATCAACACAAAAACATGATTCAAGAGTAGATCTACAAAATTTGAACCATAGAAATGCAAGAACTAGTGTATATCTAAGATTTAATCGGTTTATTTTTTTTGAATCTACTCTAAACAGTACCAAACTACAATAAAATGGAGGATATAAATGGAGAATAAGATGAAGAACAAGGAATTAAAGAGAATTCACCGAACAAAAAGATAGAGGAAGCAAAAGAACATCACCTAGATGAAGATGCTCTTGATACCACATGATGTAAGCTCCATTGGAGCTTGTAGGCCTAGGATATTCTTCATCAATGGATTCCTTTGCTTCTTGGAAGATGAATGGCAGCGGAATGGAGCAGGAACAGAGAGAGGAGACGACACTTCAAGGAGAAGATGAGTCTAGAAGAAGCTCACCACCATAAGAGGCCATGGATAAGAGCTTGGAGGAAGAAGGAGATGAATGAAGGGAGAGGGAGAGAAGAGCACGAAATTTTATGCTCTAAAAGAGCTCTGAAATCTACAGTTTAATTTTCAAATCATCGAAGTTGAAAAAATGGCACACACATGGCCTCTATTTATAGCCTAAGTGTCACAAAAAATTGGAGGGAAATTTGAATTTCTATTCAAATTTCACTTGAATTTGAAATTGAATTTGTGGAGACAAATTTTGGAGCCAAAATTTCACTAATTATGATTAGTGAATTTTAGTTATGGTTCAGCCCACTAATCCAAGATCAAGTCCAAGATTCTCCACTAAGTGTGCTTAGGTGTCATGAGGCATGTAAAGCATGAAGGACATGCACAAAGTGTGACTATATGATATGGCAATGGGGTGTAGCAAGCAAATGCTCACCTCCCCCTCTAAAATTTAATTGTATTGGGCTTCTTCCAATTCAATTAAATTTATTTCCAACCACACACATCAAATATTAGCTTAATGCATGTGAAATTACAAAACTACCCCTAATACAAAAAACTAGTATGTACAAAGATAAGCGGGCTCAAAAAATCAAAGGGCTAAAAAATCCTACATTTCTAGGGTACCTTACCTATATTATGGAGCCCTAAATACAAGGCCCAAAAATAATGAAACCTTAATCTAATATGTACAAAGATAAGCGGGCTCATACTTAGCCCATGGGCCTGAAATCTACCCTAAGGCTTATGAGAACCCTAGGGCCTTCTCTTGCATCTCTGGCTCAATCTTCTTGGAATCTTCTATCCAATGCCCTTACGAGGTAAGATTTCATCAAAGTGTTCTATTAGAAACTTGCTTGTGTGTGAAGCCCATGAAGGAGGGTTGATGGGGCATTTTGGGGTCCAAAAGACCTTAGATACATTGAAAGAGTATTTTTATTGGCTGATAACTGCTAAATAATTGTGAATTAATAATAGAAAATTAGTCAAATTTTGGCTTAAAAAAATATTATTCAGCAGTTATTTCTAATTAAAAGCTAGAAAATTAATTAAGCTGAATTTTTGGACGCAGATATGAAAACTGAAGGTACAATAAGCAAAAAGGCAGCAGAAATTGAAGAAAAAGAAGAAAATCTGAAGCAAGCCCAGCCCAACACGCGCGCTAAGCGCGCGTCACACGCTAAGCGTGCAAGGCAGCACAGGCGCTAAGCGAGACATTAAGCTCGAAGATGCAGGACTGGCGCTAAGCACGCGATCCAACAGAAGCACACGCTAAGCCTGTGGCAGGCGCTAAGCGCACAATCTAAACGCGTTAAGCGCGCGGTGTCGCGCTAAGCACGCCTTCAAAGGCCCAAAGCCCATTTCTGCACCTATAAATAGAGATCCAAGCCAAGGGAGAATGTACACCTCGCCTCAGAACACTTCTCTCAGCATTCCAAGCCTGAGCTCTCCCTTTTCTCTTGACATTCTTGTTTTTATTACCCATTCTTTCTTTCACCCCTAGTTGTAAAGCCCTCAATGGCCATGAGCGGCTAATCCCCAAGCTAGGGCCTGGCAGGCCTAAAAAGTCAACGATGTATGGTGTACTTCAAGAGTTATCAATGCAAAGAGGATTCATTCCAGGTTTTTATGTTCTAATTCTTTTCTTTTTATCTTGCATTTATGACTTGAATTTCTTTTAGGTTTTATTCGCTCGGGAGAGGATATTTCCTAATAAGGGTTTAAGAATTAATGCATGCACCAGTTTTAGGTGTTATACGCTTGGGAAAGGGTAACACCTAATAGAACACATTAAGAAAAGGATCGTTGGGTTATCATTGCTAGGCATAGAATGATGACCCAATGCCCATGCATTTAGCAACATCTAGAATTTAACCTTAATGCATTTTAACTATTGATTCTTCACAAAGGCATTTGGGAGATAGGTAGTTAAAATAGGCTTGTCATCGTCAGGCATCAGGGGCAAGAAAAATTAATAGATGTGGGTAGAACTAATAAATTTGCATTGGTAATGAACATCATAATTACATGCATCATAGGCCAATTGGGTTTGTCCGGTCTTGGCACTTCCATTAATTATCTTTCTAAACTATTTGATCTAGTAGTAGCAATCTATTCTTGCACTTATTCCTGTTTTTACTATTTGCTTCTTACTTACAAATCGAAGAGTATTCGATAAAGTGCAATAAAATCCTTGTGGCAACGATACTCGGACTTCCGAGAATTACTACTTAGAGCAATTTGGTACACTTGCCAAACACCTCAACAAGTTTTTAGCGCCATTGCCGGGGATTTTATTCTCCCACTTAATTGCCATACTATATCAGTTTGTAAGCCCAACTCTTCTTTTCTTGGCTCATTCTTTTAGTATTCTTCGCTTTCTCTTCTATTCTTTCCTTATTCTCCCATAAATTGCACAGGTAGTGCCTTTTTGTTTTTATGCAAGGTAGAATTGCATTTGGAGACGTTGTCCCTATTAATTTAGAAATTGAAACTACTTGTCGGCATAACAACGCTGCAAGAAGAAGAAGGGAGCAAGACACAGAAGGAAGCAGTAACACCTCACCTCCTCTTTCTCCAAATCACACTGAGATGGACGGGAAACCGACACGAAGAGTCACACTAGAGGACTTCTCTAATACCGCCACTCCTCAGTTCTTCACAAGTATTGCAAGGCCAGAAGTTCAAGCAGCCAACATCTCCTACCCGCACTTTCTTATTTAGTTAATTCAAGGGAACCTTTTCCATGGTCTCCCAAATGAAGATCCTTATGTGCATTTAGCCTCATACATAGAGATATGCAACACCGTTAAAATCGCCGGAGTTCCAGAAGATGCCATACGCCTTAACCTCTTCTCCTTTTCCCTAGCAGGAGAGGCAAAAAGATGGTTGCACTCCTTTAAAGGCAACAACTTAAGGACATGGGAAGAAGTAGTGGAAAAATTCTTAAAGAATTATTTTACAGAGTCAAAGACCGCCAAAGGAAAGATGGAGATTTCTTCTTTCCATCAATTTCCGGATGAATCCCTTAGCGAAGCACTAGACCGTTTCCATGGATTGCTAAGAAAAACACCAACACACGGATACAGCGAGCCAGTACAGCTAAACATATTCATCGATGGCATGCGACCTGAAGACTCCCGAAGAAGCGATGGAGCTCATAGAGAACATGGCGGCTAGTGATCAAGCAATCCTTCGCGATCGCACCTATATTCCCACAAAAAGAAGCCTCTTGGAGCTCAGCACGCAGGACACAACTTTGGCACAAAACAAGCTGTTGACGAGGCAGATAGAAGCCCTCATTGAAACCCTCAGCAAGCTGCCTCAACAATTACAAGTAGTAAGTTCTTCTTACTCTTCTGTTTTGCAGGTAGAAGGATGCCCCACATGCGGAGGAACCCATCAGTCTGGACAATGTGTAAGCCAACAAGACTCCTCTCGAGGAGTAAATTATATGGGTATACCAAATCCTCACGGGTTCCAGGGCTACAACCAGGGAAATTCATCAGGATTCCATCAAGGGGCAAGGGATTCAATAATGGGCCACCGGGATTCAATCAAGGAAGAAACTTCATGCAAGGCTTAGGGTAGAGGAATCAAGGAAATCAATATAAGGAGCAAAGGAACCAACCACCATATTAGCCGCCATACCAGCACCCTAGCCCAGGTCTGAATCAGCAAGAGAAGCCCACCAACATAGAGGAATTGCTACTGCAATTCATCCAGGAGACAAGATCACATCAAAATAGCACGGATGCAGCAATTCGGAATCTGGAAGTTCAAATGGTCCAATTGGCGCATGACAAAGCCGAACGGCCCACTAGAACTTTTGGGGCTAACACGGAGAAAAACCTGAAGGAAGAATGCAAAGCAGTGTTGCCTCGAGGGCAGAGAAGAGCGCAGGAGGAGGGTAAGGTTGAAGAAGAAGACTGACCAGAAGAAGAGAAGACAGAGTTGATAGAAGAAGAAAGGATAAAAGAAGAAGAGAAGGTGGCATCGCCACCTAAGACCAAGAGCCAGAGAGCAAGGGTGCCAAGAAGGAAGAGCCATTAGCCTTACCACAAGATCTCCCATATCCTATGGTACCCACTAAGAAGAACAAGGAGCGTTACTTCAGACGTTTCTTTGAAATATTTAAAGGGCTAGAAATCACCATGCCATTCGGGGAAGCCTTACAGCAGATGCCCCTTTACTCCAAATTTATGAAGGACATCCTCACCAAGAAGGGGAAGTATATTGACAACGAGAATATTGTGGTAGGGGGCAACTATAGTGCAATAATACAGAGGAAGCTGCCCAAAAAGTTTAAGGACCCCGGAAGTGTCACCATCCCGTGCACCATTGGGAAGGAAGCGGTAAACAAGGCCCTCATTGATCTGGGAGCAAGTATCAATCTGCCCATGTCAATGTGCAAAAGAATCGAGAATTTGAAGATAGATCCCTCCAAGATGACACTTCAGCTGGCAGACCGCTCGATCACAAGACCATACGGGGTGGTAGAAGATGTCCTAGTCAAGATACGCCACTTCACTTTTCCAGTGGACTTTGTTATCATGGATATCGAAGAAGACATGGGCATTCCCCTTATATTAGGTAGACCCTTCATGCTAACTGCCAATTGTGTGGTGGATATGGGGAATGGGAACTTGGAGTTGAGTATTGACAATCAGAAGATCACCTTTAACCTTTTCAAGGAAATGAAGTACCCATAGAAGGGTTGGAAGTGCTTCAGAATGGAGGAGATTGATAAGGAAGATGTCAGTATTCTCGAGACACCACAGACTTCGCTGGAAAAAGCAATGGTAAATGCTTTAGACTGTCTAACCAGTGAAGAGGAAGAAGATCTGAAGGCTTGCTTGGAAGACTTGGATCGACAAGACAGTGTTCTTGAGGGAGAAGCCAGATTCGAGACACTAGAGAAGGAAGTTCCGTCCGAGAAGAAGATAAAGTTGAAGATATTGCCTGATCATCTGAAGTATGTGTTCTTGGAGGAAGATAAACCTATAGTGATCAGTAGTACACTAACAACAGAGGAGGAAAACAGGTTGGTAGATGTCCTGAAGAAACACAGGGAAGCAATGGGATACATATTGGATCTCAAGGGAATTAGCCCTGCCTACTGCATGCATAGGATAATGATGGAAGAAGACTATAAGCCAATCTGACAACCCCAGAGGCGGCTGAATCCAACAATGAAGGAAGAGGTAAGAAAGGAGGTGCTCAAGCTCTTGGAGGCTGGGCTCATATACCCCATCTCTGACAGTGCTTGGGTAAGCCCAGTACAGGTAGTTTCCAAGAAAGGTGGAATGACAGTGGTACGAAATGAGAGGAATGACCTGATACCAACACGAACTGTCACTGGCTAGCGGATGTGCATCGACTATCGCAAGTTAAATGAAGCCACACGGAAGGACCATTTCCCCTTACCTTTCATGGATCAGATGCTGGAGAGACTTGCAGGGCAGGCATACTACTGTTTCTTGGATGGATACTTGGGATACAACCAGATCGTGGTAGACCCCAAAGATCAGGAGAAAATGGCCTTTACATGCCCCTTTGGCATCTTTGTATACAGAAGGATGCCATTCGGGTTATGTAATGCACCAGCCATATTTCAGAGGTGCATGCTGGCCATTTTTTCAGACATGGTGGAGAAGAGCATCAAGGTATTTATGGACGACTTCTCAGTTTTTGGACCCTCATTTGACAGCTGTTTGAGAAACCTAGAGATGGTACTTCAGAGGTGTGTAGAGACTAATTTGGTACTAACCTGGGAAAAGTGTCATTTTATGGTTCGAGAGGGCATAGTCCTAGGCCACAAGATCTCAGCTAAAGGGATTGAGGTTGATCGGGCGAAGATCGACGTCATCAAGAAGCTGCCACCACATCTAAATGTTAAAGGTGTCAGAAGTTTCTTAGGGCATGCAGGTTTCTACAAGAGGTTTATCAAGGATTTCTCGAAGATTGCCAGGCCTTTAAGCAATCTGCTGAATAAGGACGTGGTTTTTAAGTTTGATGAAGAATGTTCAGTAGCATTTCAGACACTGAAGAATAAGCTCACCACTGCACCAGTAATGATTGCACCAGACTGCAATAAAGATTTTGAACTAATGTGTGATGCCAGTGATTATACAGTAGGAGCAGTTCTGGGACAGAGGCACGACAAGGTATTTCACGCCATCTATTATGCTAGCAAGGTCCTTAATGAAGCATAGCTGAATTATGCAACCACAGAAAAGGAGATGCTAGCCATTGTCTTATCCTTGGAGAAGTTCAGGTCATACTTGATAGGGTCGAGGGTCACCATTTTCACAGATCATGCTGCCATCAAGCACCTGCTTGCCAAAACAAACTCATAGCCGAGGTTGATTAGATGGGTCCTACTGATACAAGAATTTGACATCATCATCAAGGACAAGAAAGGATTCGAGAATGTGGTAGCCGATCATTTATCCCGATTAAAGAATGAAGAAGTCACCAAGGAAGAACCAGAGGTAAAAGGAGAATTTCCTGATGAGTTTCTTTTGCAGGTTACCACCAGACCTTGGTTTGTAGACATGGCTAACTACAAAGCCACGGGAGTCATTCCAGAGGAGTTTAATTGGAGTCAGAGGAAGAAATTCTTGCATGATGCACGCTTCTATGTGTGGGATGATCCTCATTTGTTCAGGGCAGGAACTGATAATCTATTAAGGAGATGCGTCACAAAGGAGGAAGCACGGAGCATTCTTTGGCACTGCCACCGTTCACCATATAGCGGACACCATAGTGGGGACAGAACAGCAGCAAAAGTGCTACAATTAGATTTTTTCTGGCCCTCTATTTTTAAAGACGCTTACGAGTTTGTGCGTTGTTGTGATAAATTCAAGAGAACAGGGGGAATATCTCGAAGAAATGAGATGCCTTTGCAGAATATCATGGAAGTAGAGATTTTTGATTGTTGGGGCATAGACTTCATAGGGCCTCTTCCTTCTTCATACGGGAATGTGTACATCCTGGTAGCTGTGGATTACGTCTCCAAATGGGTAGAAGCCATAGCCACGCCGAAAGACGACGCCGGGGTAGTGATAAAGTTTTTAAAGAAGAACATCTTTTCCCGTTTCAGAGTCCCACTAGCCTTGATTAGTGATGGGGGAACACACTTCTGCAACAATCAATTGAAGAAAGTCCTGGAGCACTATAATTTACGACACAAGGTGGGCACACCTTATCACCCTCAAACGAATGGCCAAGCAGAAATTTCTAACAGGGAGCTCAAGCGAATCCTGGAGAAGACAATTGCATCATCAAGAAAGGATTGGGCCTTGAAGCTCAATGATACTCTTTGGGCCTACAGGACAGCATTCAAGACTCCCATCGGCTTATCACCATTTCAGCTAGTGTATGGGAAGGCATGTCATTTACCAGTAGAGCTGGAGCACAAAGCATATTGGGCTCTCAAGTTGCTCAACTTTGATAACAACGCATGCGGAGAAAAGAGGAAGCTACAGTTGCTGGAACTAGAAGAGATGAGACTAAATGCCTACGAGTCATCCAGAATTTAGAAGCAAAAGACGAAGGCATATCATGATAAGAAGCTACAAAGGAAAAAATTCCAGCCAGGGCAGTAGGTACTACTCTTTAACTCAAGGCTAAGGCTATTCCCAGGTAAGCTAAAATCCAAGTGTTTAGGGTCGTTCATAATCAAAGAAGTCAGACCTCACAGAGCAGTAGAATTGGTGGACCCGAGAGAAGAGAACTTTGAGAAGAAATGGATCGTCAATGGACAACGCTTAAAGCTTTATAACGGAGGACAACTAGAGCGATTGACGACCATCATCTTCTTAAATGACCCTTGAGAAGGCCTACTGTCTAGCTAAAGACAATAAACTAAGCGCTGGTTGGGAGGTAACCTAACATATTTTGTATAAATGTAGTCAGGTTTCTATAATCTATAAAAAAAAAGCCCAACAAGTGCAAATAGAAAGCAGGAGGTGTAGAAAGTAAAGGCCCAGCAGGTGAAGTCAACGATAGGAGGGGTGCCAATAGCAAAAGAGAAGTGGGCTGCACGAAGCCACACGCCTAGCGCACATCCGCGTGCTACGTGCCCAGGTATATTTTCAAATTTTGAATTTTAAATTCTGAGGGGCAACCAAGGGACACTTTCTTTGGTACGCTTAGCGGCCACGTGCGCGCTAAGCGCGTGTGTCATAAATTACTAGGCAGTTTTTGAAACTGCCTGACCCCTCAGCCTCTTTCAGAGCACGTTAAATTCCCAACCTCATCATTTTTTTTCCGAGCATTCTTAGTCCTTCTCTGCACTCTCTCTAAAATCGTAATCACTTGTGTTGCATATGCTCACGAGCCCTTCACGAAAAAAAGGTGAGATTATGGATCTGGATTATAACTAAAATAAGTGCAGGTACCATTACGCTAAGCCATACACAGAGGCTTAGCGAGATCAAGCAACGTGGAGAAGAAAAGAGGAGCGCGCTAAGCCACTGGGAAAGCCACAAAAGGAAAATGCACCATGCGCTTAGCCGGCAACATCGCGCTAAGCGCGTGCCAGCAGCACCATGAAGTAGGCGCTAAGCGCGAGGCTGGGCCTTAGGGCCCATCAGCCCTCGCGCCTTACTTTTTGCACCCTCATTTTTACTGTTTGCACTCCTTTCTAATTTCTTTTTGCAGCCTGTTTGCTCTGTTTTGTTTTTTTTTTCAGACGACTTCCCGCAAACGCTGAGTCATGCCTACACCCGGGGAAGTGTCCAACTGGGACTCTTCCCGTTTCACATCCGAGACCGCTTGGCATAGATACCAGGTCAACTTTCAGCTCCGGAACATCCTTCTGGAGAGGAATGTAGAGCTTGCACCAGGGATGTTTGATGAGTTCCTCCAGAAGCTCCAGAGGCGCAGATGGGACTAGGTGTTGACCCGACTTCTAGAGAAGAGGATTGATGTCGCTCTGGTGAAGGAGTTTTACTCCAACTTATATGATCCAGAGGACCACAGTCCGAAGTTCTACAGGGTTCAAGGGCAGGTCATGCGGTTTGATGCAAAGACGATTAACGACTTCCTCAACACCCCTGTCATCCTGGCAGATGGAGAGGATTATCCAGCCTACTCTCAGTACCTCCGCACTCCTCCAGATCATGATGCCATCCTCTCCGTTTTGTGTACTTCAAGGGGACGATTTGTTCTGAATGTTGATGGTGCCCCCTAGAAGCTGCTGCGGAAGGATCTGACGACACTCGCTCAGACATGGAGTGTCCTTTCTTATTTTAACCTTGCTCCTACTTCTCACACATCTAATATTAATGTTGATAGGGCCCGACTCATATGGCTTGGTGATGATGATGGACCTGGACTTGGGTAGCCTCATTTCTCTTCAGATCAGTCAGATCGCCAAGTCCAGCACTTCTAGGCTCGGGTTCCCAACGTTGATCACAGCGCTGTGTCAGATTCAGGGGGTTGTCTCTGATACCCTGATTTTTGAGTCACTCAGTTCTATGATCAACCTTGCTTACATTAAGAAGAACTGCTGGAACCTCGCTGATCCATCTATCACATTTCCAAGGACCTACCGCACATGCATCAGGGCTTCAACATCGGCATCAGAGGCTTCTCTTCCTCCCCAGCCCCCTTCTCAGCCTTCTTACCAAGGATCGCGGCCTCCACTTGCATCCACCTCAGCACCCCTAGACATGCATGGACAGATGCTCAGGTCCCTATACCAGGGTCAGCAGATCATCATTCAAGACCTGCATCGATTGTCCCTACATCTATAGATGGATCCGCCCCTCATGACTCCAGAGGCTTATGGTCAGCAGGTCACCTGGCCAGGAGACCAACCCTCCACTGACAGGGGGGAGGAGCCTTCTAGAGCCGCTACTGAGGATCTTGTAGTTGATGAGGACCTCATTGCTAACTTGCCTAGAGCTAATTGGGGCCCATGGGCAGACTTGGACGGAGGCGGCACATGATTTTATGTTTTGATGTTTTTATGTTTTATGTTTTCTTTTATGTTTTTAATGTTTTTTATGTAGTCTGTTTGGTAATTAAAAAGAAGTAGTAGTAATAATATTAGTATTTCAGTATGTGTTTTTTGAGTAATAATTGCATGATAACTTGAGCAATCATAATTCTTTAGCTTGTTCTGAAAGGCTCAACACTTGAGATGCTAATGATCCTTGGAGAAACACTGGTTCTGGAAGCACAAGTCAGGTCAAGGAATGGAACATGAATAGCACAAAGTGGAAAAGGTTAGCTTGATGGAACAAGGTCATAACTGGTACGCCGAATACTTACTTAGTCCCGGTGAGAGTGTGAACTTAATTGTGAGAGAAAAACGCTTGTTTTTAAGTTCCTAGTTTTGCATCATTCTTAGACTGTTAGATTAGTTACTTAAGGTGGATATGATCAAGGCCATGTTTGTTTTATTTACCTACTTAGCCAAAAAGCCAACCCAACATAATTTTACCCCTTGCACCCATGATTGAGCCAACAAGATTATTTTGAATTAACCCTTGAGCCAATAAAACGAGAATCCTGACCCTTTAGAATTTTAAGAGAGCAAAATGGGTTATAAAGGTCTTAATTTGGGGGATTTTGGGAATAAGTAGCCAAGACAAAAGTGTAGCACACAGGAAGACACCCTTTACAAATTGTAGGCCCAATTTAAAAAAAAAAGTTTTAAATAAAGGGCAGAAACAAAAGAGCAAGAGAGGTGTCAAAAGAAAGGTGTTGTGGAGAAATAAAAGGGCTAAGTAAAAAGGCCTAGGCAGAATTGAAAGTTTTGCTCTCTTATAATCCTAAGTTTTAATTTCCAAGAAAAACCATGATTTTTTGTAGCCAGGCCTCGATACAAGCCAATAAAGTCCTTAGTGATCCACCAAAGCTAACTAAAGATAACTTTAATTGAGATGAAATGCAAAACTTTGGAGTCTTACTTGCAGGTTGTTATTAATTTGCAAACACTAAACCAGACACTTGTGAGCAGAGGGAAACACCAGCCTTGTGAGGAAAGTAAGGCAAGCCAAATTTGATTGAATTCCAGATGACTAACCGATTCAACTCTTGTGTTTTTATGCTTTCATTTTGAGATGTTGATAGATGCGGAAGGGACCAGTCAAAGAATGAAGGAATTAAAGCCATTGATAGTGTTGGAACATTTAGAACTTGCTTGAGGATTTATTTGCTTTTATTTTTGGTTTGTTTGGGGACAAGCAAAGTTTAATTTGGGGGATTTTGATAACTGCCAAATAATTGTGAATTAATAGTAGAAAATTAGTCAAATTTTGGCTTAAAAATTATTGTTTAGCAGTTATTTGTGATTCAAAGCTAGAAAATTAATTAAGTTGAATTTTTGGACACAGATATGAAAATTGAGGGTACAATAAGCAAAAAGGCAACAGAAATTGATGAAAACGAAGAAAATCTAAAGCAAGCCCAGCCCAACATGCGCGCTAAGTGTGCATCACGCACTAAGCGTGCAAGGCAACACAGGCGCTAAGCGAGGCGTTAAGCTTGAAGATGCAAGATTCGTTATACGCGCTAAGCGCGAGCCACTCGCTAAGCACGCGATCCAACAGAAGCACACGCTAAGCCTGTGGCAGGCGCTAAGCACATGATCTAAACGCGCTAAGTGCGAGGTGTCACACTAAGCGCGCCTTTGAAGGCCCAAAGCCCATTTCTGCACCTATAAATAGAGATCCAAGCCAAGGGAGAACGCAAACCTCGCCTCAGAGCACTTCTCTTAGCATTCTAAGCTTGAGCTCTCCCTTTTCTCTTCACATTCTTGTTTTTATTACCCATTCTTTCTTTCACCCCTAGTTCTAAAACCCTCAATGGCCATGAGCGGCTAATCCCCTAGCTAGGGCCTGGCAGGCCTAAAAAGCCAATGATGTATGGTGTACTTCAAGAGTTATCAAAGCAAAGAGGATTCATTCTAGGTTTTTATGTTCTAATTCTTTTCTTTTTATCTTGCATTTATGTCTTGAATTTCTTTTAGGTTTTATTCGCTTGAGAGAGGGTATTTCCTAATAAGGGTTTAAGAATTAATGCATGCACCAGTTTTAGGGGTTATACGCTTGGGAAAGGGTAACACCTAATAGAACACATTAAGAAAAGGATCGTCGGGTTATCATTGCTAGGCATAGAATGATGGCCCAATGCCCATGCATTTAGCAACATCTAGAATTTAACCTTAATGCATTTTAACTATTGAATCTTCACAAAGGCATTTGGGAGATAGGTAGTTAAAATAGGCTTGTCATCGTGAGGCATCAGGGGCAAGTAAAATTAATAGATGTGGGTAGAACTAATAAAATTGCATTGGTAATGAACATCATAATTACATGCATCGTAGGCCAATTGGGTTTGTTCGGTCTTGGCACTTCCATTAATTATCTTTCTAAACTATTTGATCTAGTAGTAGCAATCTATTCTTGCGCCTATTCCTGTTTTTACTATTTACTTCTTACTTACAAATTGAAGAGTATTCGATAAAGTGCAATAAAATCCCTGTGGAAACGATACTCGGACTTCCACGAATTACAACTTAGAGCGATTTGGTACACTTGTCAAACACCTCAACATTGGCCTAACATGAAGAAAGACGTGCAGAAATTTTGTAAGCGTTGTATTGTTTGCAAAAAGGCCAAGTCAAAGGTAATATGCCTCATGGTTTGGATACCCCTTTACCAATTCCGGATTCTCCATGGATTGATTTATCAATGGACTTTGTTTTAGGGCTACCTAGAACAAGTAATGGTAAGGATTCCATATTTGTTGTTGTTGATAGGTTTTCTAAAATGGCTCATTTTATTCCTTGTAGGAAATTTCATGATGCTAATCATGTGGCAAATTTTTTCTTCAAAGAAGTGGTGAAACTCCATGGATTACCAAGAAGCATTGTTAGTGATAGGGACTCCAAGTTCCTAAGCCCATTTTGGAGGACCTTATGGGGGAAGTTGGGTACTAAGCTACTATTTTCTACTACTTCTCACCCTCAAACGGATGGACAAACGGAGGTCGTGAATAGGACTTTGGGTACCTTGCTAAGGACCATTTTGAAAAAGAATCTTAAAAATTAGGAAGTTTGCTTACCTCACATTGAATTTGCTTATAATAGGACTGTGCATAGCACCACTAGTTATTCTCCTTTTGAGGTTGTTTATGGTTTCAATCCACTAACTCCTCTTGATTTGTTGCCAATGCCTAATATTTCAGTTTTTAAGCATAAGGAAGGAAAAGCCAAAGCAGACTATGTGAAAAAGATCCATGAAAGAGTCAAGGCCCAAATTGAAAAGAGGAATGAGAGCTATGCTAAACAAGCAAACAAGGGGCGCAAAAAGGTTGTTTTCCAACCCGGAGATTGGGTTTGGGTTCACATGAGAAAGGAGCGGTTTCCGGAGCAAAGGAAATCCAAGGTTCAACCAAGAGGGGATGGTTCATTTCAAGTACTTGAAAGGATAAATGACATTGCGTACAAGATTGAATTGCCCGGTGAGTATAATGTGAGTGCTACATTTAATGTGTCTAACTTAACTCTTTTTGATGTAGATGGAGAAGCCGATTTGAGGACAAATCCTTTTGAAGAGGGAGAGAGTGATGAGGACAAGGCAAGGAATAAGGGCAAGGAACCTTTAGAAGGACTTGGAGGACCTATGGCAAGGGCTAGAACAAAGAAGGCCAAGGAAGCTCTTCAACAAGTGTTAACCATGCTATTTGAATTTAGGCCCAAGTTACAAGTGGAGAAGCTTCGGATTGTTAATTGCACCATGTTTCAAGAAGAGTAGAGGGTGCCACTTTTGTTGAATGGTTTTATTAGCATTTTGTTATTTGAAATAAAGGCCCAAACTTGTATTAAAGTGGCTGTCAATTCTCTTTGGATTTGCACCACCTATGGGCTTGTTTTAGTTTAAAGAAAATTAAGGTTTAATAAGGTGAAAACTCTAGGATTGTGGCTGCCTTTTGGCTGACCAAGGAGTTGCACAATTTTCCATATGTTTATGTGTCTTAATTCTAGTTTTAATTAGGTATAATGACACCATCAATTTTTGTTATCAATTCTAGTTTTAATTAGGTTTAATGACACCATTAATTGTTGTTATTAGTGATCATTTCACTTGTGTAACCAACTTGATGTCATTCCTATTTATAGGCTGCACATTTTCTAATAAAAAGACAGACCTTGAATTTGAGTTTTTAATCACCTTCTAAAGTGTGAGAGTGAATGTCCTTAGTTACTTGAGTGATTCAAGAAATTGGTTTATCAAGGAACACCACCTTGTGTGTGACACCAATTCCGGAGGAGTGATTCTTCCAACCCCCTTCTTCATTCTCCTTCTTCATCTTTCTAAACCTTCATTCTTTAATCTCACTTGAACACCATTGTTATCATCTTCATTTTCCATCCAAACACATTCAAACTTTGAACCAAATACCTTACATTCAACCCTGCATAAACTCATCACTTTCTCTCTCATTCAATAAATTTCATAAAAAAAAAGAAAGAAAAACCTTTGAAGATCCATCTTCAACCCCTATGCAAATGGGTTTACATCATAGGGGATCATCGATCTCATGATCCGGCCTATCTGTAGGTTTTGCTGGTCCCACAGCTCCCTGTTTATCCAACATATTGGTTAGCTTCACCACGAAAATATGGTCAAACTTATTGGTTACTGCACCGATGGTAAAAATAGGCTTCTACTTTATGAGTTTATGCAGAAAGGAAGTTCGGAAAATCATTTATTCAAAAGTAAGTAGTACATTCACTCTTCAACAATCAACATATTTAGTCTAAAATGATCAACTGAGTACTAATGGACAAATGAGTTGGAGGGACTGGTCATATGGATTTGTTAAATCAAACTTACATGAGGTCAATTAAGCAGTGGACTTTTGTTCTCTTATCATCAAAGTATTTATGTTTTAAACGCGACAAATGAAGTAAAAAACTTACTAGTATGAAACAAGACAGTACGTTACCAAAACATATATATAATTAAGTTCAGAATACAAGTCGTTGCTTATAATTAATCAGTCTACCAATCCACATAGCCTATTTAATTTTCTGGTGCAATATTGGAATAGATAAAAAAGAAATGCTCAATACGAAAGTATTATGCACATAGGAAGCTTGGTTGATCCCTGCAAGTGTAGTTTTGTCACTGGGAGACAAATCATGCACTCACAACATTGTTTTGGCTCAAGAAGATACAATGCATAACGTGAACCATCATGTAGCAAGACATCTTAATCATTTATTAGGTTTTGTGCTCACTTCTGATCTAGGGAAGTATTTAGGGGTTTTGGGATAACACTACGCTACCCATTATTCAATCTCCTCATGCCCTGCCCCAATGAATAACACTACGCTACCTCAATCAAAATGAGACCAAGTACAGTGGTCACAACTATTGGAACACTACGCTACCTCAATCAAAATGAACAACACTACACTACACTACACTATCCAGGTGAGTAACAATTAACAAGTGGTGTTGTTGAGGTATTTGAATGCAAATGCATTGAAAAGAACACTGACCTATTAATTATCCCCTTAAGATAGTTGTCTGACCTGTTATGCAATGAACAAAACCAGACAACTAGGTGTTCCTTAGGCACGATGACCACCATCTGCCAGTGTCCATTACAGTGGGGATGAATATAAGTTAGTATATTAGTAAACATTAATTAAATTAAGTTATTTTGAGTGACTTACCCATTAAGGTAGGCTCCAAGGTAGACATCGCGTTTTGAACTCTGCATCCAACTCTTTATGTAACTTTTAGTCCCAACCTACGATTGCCCAGACCTCTGAATGGATATCGGAATTCCCCGCTCGCATACTTGTTTCAGTCAGATGCCTGTTTATGTTTGGTCAAAGTTAAATATTTATGAAGCGAAAGCAATATGTTAGGTAGTTAAAAGTAATCTAAAATTACTTACAGAATCCACAACTGTAACACTGATATGCTGAGACATTGACCACCGTGTGCGATTTCAGAGAGGTCTTCGTGCTTTATGTAGAGCGGGAAATCTGGATTAAAGACCCCAAACACGGTGGCATCCCATGTAACCTAGTAAGGCCCCAAGAAAAGCTCTGGAATGGTAAATGTCATCAGATAAAGCGGATCGTCGACCTCCGAATCTGGCTTTTGAGGTGGTTTTGCCGGAGACACAGCTGTCTGTTCATGAAACAAAGTTAAATACGCTGAATGAATTAATTGAAAAAGAAGAAACATATAGTAAGAGTAAAGTACTTGCTGTGATAAAGACTTGACCAGATGTGTTGGCCAAGCAACAAAGGTATGAATTGTATGCCCCACTAAGGAAACCTCATCAGTGGGTATAGGAACTGGAGCATTTGGATCTTTAACCTCCTCCACACCTACCTTTACCTAGCCAGGCAACAAATGAGTGTTATGAACAACAGTGAATCCCTCATAAACTCTCCTAGGGCAACCAGGCATGCAGGATCTGCTTCAATGTACAAGCCGCACCTATCTGAGTCACCCGTCTTAGTTTCCTGAGGGATCAACATAACTCTCCTTTGTCCTTACTCAAGGACCTGAGGGACCAACCAGAGGCTCCGAAGGCAGTGCAAGTCCTCTAGATTGCATCTGGTACTGAAACTAGCTGAATGATTCCATGAGCTGCCGAGTCACTTTTTCTGTGATCGACTCCTCTAGCTGGTCCCTAATTTGCTGGGTCAGCAGCTGCTGCAATTCTTCAGGAGGCAGCGAGGAAGAGTTGCGGGACGTCCGTGGAGCCGATCCGAAGTAATGCTTGATGGTGACACCGGCTCCAGCAGCACGGACACGTCCAGGGTGCTCTAGTCGTCCAATAGCAGCAGTGAAAACATCCTAACATCCATAGGGGACGAAGGATCCCTGTGTCGCCTGCTCCTCAAAGGAATCCTGCACAGAAAAGACACAGTTGTACATGGCATTCACAAAATATTGAAATATAATTCTAATGGTTAGATGAAAATGACTTACGATCTTCTCAGCGATTTCCTTTGCAGCCTCAGTCGTCATATCCCCTGTTTTCTTTGTGCGGGCCATCTTCCACTTCACGTGGCGTCTGACGGGGGATGGAGGGTCGATGACACCATCAATGCTTCCTGACTGTGCAACTTCCTCCAGCTTTTTCTTGGTCTTCTCAGCCAACAGCTTCTGCTCCAAATATTCATAACCCCCACGAGACAAAACATGGGGGGGCAGTGTTCTATTTTTGGATGGCCTGTGCCTTTTTCCACACATCTTGCAAAAATAAAACAATAACATTTCAAATTGCTAGAATGATTTATAACAAGTTTATGTTTTTTGTAAAAACAACTTAAATGGCAAGGTTCATACCTCCCAAGAAGGGTCTCTGCGAGTCTGGCAAAACTGGGCCCATTTTTCCTTGCTTATGCCATATTTCTCATAGACAGTGTCGTCCACACTGTCCTGATCGGCTGCAAGGGTCCATTTCCTTGTGAGGTCTGATTTAAACTGCCTCCATCCCTAGCCGACAGTCTTAAGTATCTTCCTTTTTGTCCTACTGTCAAAAGCCTCTGGGATTTCAAATTCCGCCTAACAATAACAAATAAGGTTTATTTGTTACAATAATGTATGTTTTGCCTATTAATTAAAGAACATCAAATATGAAAAGAAAAATACCTGAATATCCTCCCAAATTAAGTCCTTTTGAGAAGTAGGGACCTCCTTCCAGTTTTCGTACGTCACGTCCACCTTATCACGTGCCACAATCCCTAAGTATGTTCTTAATTTCTTCCTGTTGGGACCATGAGCCTTGCCGGTAGCAGGATCAACATGGACCACTGGTTTCTTATCACCAGGTGTTCTAGTAGACAAGGATCATAGTCATGACGCTTTGCGTGTCTGCTTCACGACAGACGACGAAGTTGATGCGTCGGAAGGAGGAGGAGGAGGAGGAGGAGAAGGAGGAGGAGACGAGGCAGGTGGAGAATCCATAATGATTTATCTGATAGGGAATGTGTTCCTGTTGAAAATAAAAGATGAGAAGAGATTGCACAAACTTGAAATATGGAAAATTTAAAAACATAAAACTGAAGTTGGCCTACCAAATGATGAGATCAAAGATGTTGCAGCTAGTGAATTAAAAATCAAGGGCAACAAAGACAGCACTGAAACACAAAAGGAAAAATCAAGGGCCATGATCCTGTTTGATAAGCTTTGCTAAAATATCTTACATTAGCTTTTGAAAAAATCAATTTTTGAAGAGGATAAGTTATAAGTGCCTGGCTAATTAGCTTTACACATATACATGTATATATAACAAGTAGTAAGAATGTGCTTTACCTAGACTTTATATAATGAAACAACTTCCACAACAACACCAATGGACAAACCAAGTTCAACTACAACAAACTAATTCAGCTTCACCTGTAGTTGATATAATGAGTTATGGCATTAGAACAAATGAAAGTCAAACCAAGTTGAAGTACAACAAACTAATTCAGCTTTTTCTCAACCAAAGTATGCCACACTACTTGTTGACAATTATTGTCCTTGGAATCGGATTGGTAATCAGAAACTTATATATATATATATATATATATATATATATATATATATATATATATATATATATATATATATATATATATAACTTGTACTTGCTAACTTGATTTGAAGTTGTTTCTTTGTATTATTGGTTGGTTATGCTTATTAGTCTTTGATTTTGAACCCTAATGTATTGGGTTAAGAATTAGAAATGGATACCGAGTGATGGATGGTTTGTTAACAATGAACATTGGTTGAAAGATCCCAAAATGAAACTTTAGAGGCCAGAGAGAGGGGGGCAAGCTTGTGTAGTGGGTGAATTTTTTTTCTAAGATTGATATTAATGCATCCTACAATTTTCTTAGAAACGATTAATGCAGCTCGAAAAAGCTAGAGAGTGAACCTGATTACAATCAAGGCTTAATTAAGGCATCAACAAAGCAATATAAAGTTTTTCCCAAAGTAGATATCTGCTTGTTAGTGGATGGCATGTTGCAGAAAAATAGTGAAGACATGTACTTAGACACAGTATTCCTGACATATTCTGATTGTTGTCTCAAATATATAATTTGTGTGTTGATTTGTTTTCCTAAAATATAATTGTAGGGACAAGAAAAGAGCAAGCCAAGAAAATAAATTGCTAATTATTTAAAAGGGTTGTGTCAGAATTTGGAGTAAATTGTTAATTTTTTAAAAGGGTTGCTAATTTAAAGTTGTGTCAGAATTAAGAGCTATGTCAGTGCATAAAACTCTACAATGTTTGAAATAAAAGGGTTGTTCTTACTTCTTATTCTAGCCAGTTGTCTAAAAAGCAGTGCCCTTTTGACAAACCCTCTTACACTCACCACTAGAAAAATTGGATTTTAAGTCGGTTCTTATGGCCATGTCACGACGGTTTTCAACCGTCGTTAATGCCAACGTCATAAAATGTATAAGCTATTTTACGACGGTTATGGGAACCGCCTTTGTAAGTTTTGAATACTACGACGGTCAAACATAACCGTCTTACTATGTGTTACGATGACCGTCTTAATAGGTGCGAATCGTTTACGACGGTTATTGAAAACCGTCTTAATTGTAATAATCATAATTTACATTTTAAGACGGTTTTTATAACCGTCTTTGTATGTTATGCCAATTTAAGACGGTTTTTATGACCGTCTTAGATGGCATGTCAAGACTGCATACTAAGACGTTTTATGGGAAACGTCTTTGTATGTTATGCAAATTTACGACGGTTATGGGAACTGCCTTTGTAGGTCTACATTATGTTGTCATTTTACGACGTTTTCGGAAACCGTCTTTGTATGTCTAAGTTTTTTTTTTCTTCGTTTTATTGATGCATTTTTTTTTACATTGATCTCTGGTACCTATAAATTAAATTAGACCATGCAAATTAAATAATAACATCAAATGAAATCTGAACAATAGCATCAAATGACATGCATCCTACATATATAAGTCCATGCAAATTGAATACCCTTTTTTGAATTAATGATCCTCTAATGTATCCAACATACAAAGTTGTAGCCATAATTGTTCTAATTCTTTGATGAAACCATAGGAAAAATGCACTTGTACATAATACAAATCAAATTTAGCAACTGCTTTTCCTAAAAGATAAAAAGTAAGTTGCCCATTTCTGTCGAACTGTTGTGATGGCCTCCACGTCTAACGATGAGCCATCAGAAAACCACTACAAAATTAACATTAGATAAAATTATTAGTAACTTAACAAATATTAACCAAAGTTACAATTGAAACTCCATGCATTATGTTTACCTTGTGCCAGTCATCCTTCAAACCGGCAGTCACGATGCACCACATCCAGTGCATGACATAATATCCGCACTCAAACCCTCCACTTTGCACATTAGTCTACATATAACATTTTTAATGGTTACTTAACATTCAACACTTAAAGATGTACAAACGGTTCATTACAAACAACTACTGATTACCTTGGGTTCAACCCAGCGAGGTGCACCTTGATTAGACATGCCTTCAAAAGAACTGGTTATTGTCTTCATTGCACTAGTTAAAAATATTATTAATTATTATCCTTTACAGAGAGTTTTAATATATATTCCTTAGTAATAAAAGGCTTAAACATGATGAACCCAAAAAAGGCTTAAGCATGTATTTTTATATAGTTTTTTTAAATATAATTAAATTTTGTAGTGAAGTGGCATGTAGTTAGATAAATTATGTCTGCAAGATTGCAACTATGTTGAAGTGATATATTTAAATAAATATCACGTAGCAATAAGTGATAAAAAGAGGTTATTTTCAAAAGTTTTAAATTTTACAAAAACTAAAATAACTAAAAAAAATTGAAATGCTAAACCTAGATTTAACTATATCTAAAGATTAAATTTTTTTACCATAATAAAAACATGACAATTTTCTTTGTTTTGATAGTTAAAAAAAACTACAATATAAATTTTGCTAATTAACCATGCTGATTTAATATAAGAAAATTAGCTAAAAATTTCATATTTGACTCTTGTATATGAAAAGAACACAGTAACAAATCTAAATTTACTTTCTTAAGTTGATCTATTCGACTTTGATTCATTTCACATTAGTCAAATCCTAAATTGTCTTTCAGATACTCATTTTTAAAAATAAAAAAATCAACACAAAAGGAATTATTTCTATTGTTTAAGTATGTACAAGTTGTCAAGTTAAGTTAGTCTGACTGTATGACTCATTAGACTTACTCACTCAAAGTCAACATTATGTTAATCAAGTTATAGAATGATCTGGGTCTTGAGAATTTGGTGTCTGAAAACATTCCTATAGTGGCCTAATGGTTACATTGGTGGTATCCCTTGGAGCCCTGTTTCCTTTGGAATTTGGTGATTAGAAGTATGGTGCGTTCTAGAATGGATAAGATGCAGGTCTGCAATCATTGCTTCCTACGCTATGATTGTCCTTCATGTTGTACTTTCCTTGTCTATACTCTGCTAATAAATAATTTTTTATGCCTGCTTTTGGTCTAATCTGTTTGGAACTCTCTTGTTAGGCCATCTGTACCACTAACAAACACTCCGACGAAGCCTGGTTTCTTTGGAAGTGGAGGTATATATTTGGTGTAATTTGGGTAGCATTATGACTATTTATCTTCTGTTTTTCTTGCTTATATATGCCTGACTGTCAATGTTGTAATAAATACTAGGAAAATCTTTGGCATCCAACACAACAATCTCTCATCTTCTGATCAATCAGCTGTTAGTGGCTTCGCTAAAAAGGGTGATTGATATTTTTAAGAAAGTTTGGTTTTTATTGCCATTGTGGTTGTTTGAATCTCTTTATTTTCACTGTAGTTTTAAGAATTGATTTCTTGCTCACTGCATTCTTTTCAGGTGGTAGTGATACAAAAATTGAGACTGAGGAGGGTAAAGAATCCACACAACAACAAACTTGCATCTGGGGAAAAAACGGGGGAAGGATGTTGATAGTGAGCGGCAATCAAAAGTTGCTAAGGCCAAGGGAGATGTGTCTGTGGGCAGCGCAATGTTAGTGAAATCAGGGGAAGCATGTGATCTGGAGAAGAAAATGGAGACCCAGAGCAAAGAACTCTGGGATTTGAAGGATGATCTCATAAAGCACGCTACAACAACAGAGTTGAGTGAAATGCTGGAAGCCAATGGTCAAGATTCATCAGGATCAGAAATTGATTTACATGTTTTATTCCGTTTCACTTTTGTGTCTCATGTTTGATAACCATTATTGTATTACATACTATAATAACCTAGTTTACTTTGAGTCTTAAGTAGTGTTTCACTGTCCAAACTTATCATTGATACAGATTTTATAATTTTTGTTGTACAGAGCTTACCTATTTATGTTCATTGATGGTTAGTTTTTTCCCCTCATTTTGACATAAATGAAATTCAATAAATACTTGTTGCTTGTTCTTACCCCCCTCCCCCCACCCATTTTGGCATAAATAAAATTGAATAAATACTTGACTCATGGTGATGACCTCTTAATGAATCTTGACCAGTTCCTCGAATTGCATAGACTCATGGTGATGACCTCTTAATGTAATTGACTCTCTAATTCTAACTACATCAAACCTCTCCAGACCTAAGATTGGTAGCTAGATTAGCCATCCAAGGAAAAGGGTTTGGACACTTATCCTAGATGAAGATGAATATGCCACAACAGATTCAACAACCACAAATATAGTTTCACTTAACTCGCCGTAACAGACCAAGTCTTTTCTAACGTGTGTGTCATGTGCATACCTTACTTGGGGCCCTTTCTAAAATGCTAAGGTGAAATGTCCATGCCAGAATTCCCCTTTATGACTATCTATCCCCGCTAATAAAAGCTATGAGTACTAAGTACCAGCTAAGAGACAACTCTTTTTCACACAGATGTGCAATGCCTATTGCTAGTTCATATGAAATGCCCACCCAAAATTGAATTCATATAAAATTACTTGTCTTTAAAGAATAGTAATCTCTTAAACTCGTGTATACATAGCTTGAAGTATATAAACTATATAATGAATTTCCCACAGTGGGTAGATAATCCTATATTGTCACAGGAGGGGAGACTCGTTCTCATTTTTGTATCATAATTAACACTATATGATCATAATGTTGATATGCATTTAAAAAAAAGTAATTCCTCTCCATGTGCAAATCTAATTCGTTCTCATTTTCACATATCAATGAAGTTGGGTGCCTCGAATTGCATAGACTCAATTACATCACTTTTCTATAATCATATTAATTAAGAGAAGAGTTCAAAATATCTAGTTACATGTTACTTCTAAA
The DNA here is from genome assembly GCF_004193775.1 of Glycine soja. Lineage (NCBI taxonomy): Eukaryota > Viridiplantae > Streptophyta > Magnoliopsida > Fabales > Fabaceae > Glycine > Glycine soja. The sequence continues at coordinate 15,685,379 of NC_041011.1, forward strand.
TACTGCTGAATAAGTTACTCTAATAATAAATATCTAGTTACCAGTTTAGCGTACTTACCAAAATGTCATCCCATACAAGAACTTTTAGAGTTTCTGGGACATCCTTCCAAGTTGTATGAACGATAGGGATTTTCTCCCGTGCCACTACCCCCAGGTAACTATGAAATTTTTCTTTATGAGGGCCAGATCCTCTACTAGTAGAAGGGTTGACGTGGACAGTTGGTCGTGGTTGATCTAAGCTTTTGGCAGTCAACCTTCGCATCCTGGTAGTTTGTCTAGTCTTCTTTTTTGTGGTTTCCGTAGGAGAATCTGGTCGTGGAGGGGACCTCGGGGGTGTTGCCATGCCTGCATAGAAATACGGAAATAAATTAAGCCAACTAAATTACCACAACATAAACGTATCAAATAGTAATGAAATACAAATAATAAGAAATTTAAAATGACAATGGATAAGGTAAACAAAATGGTGTTATATACCGCATTCAAGTAGATGTATTTTCCCATAAACCTTCGTCATGATCGATACGATTTGCATATACATCATCCTCCTCATTTTCATCATTTACGGGAGGCATTTCTGTGGAGAAGGTCGGCATGTCGTTAACATCAAGGGTTAAAGCATCAATATCGGGAGAGATACCAATTGTTTTCCCCTGAAGAACAACTGACCATCTTGAGTCGTTGGGATCTTCAACATAGAACACCTGTCTTGCTTGTGCTGCCAAGATGAATGGCTCGTCCTTATAACCAATCCTTTGAAGGTCAACCAAAGTAAACCCCATTTTGTCTTGTCAGACACCTGCATTTCCATTAACCCATTGGCACTTGAAAACAAGCACTCTAAATTCACCATAATCAAGCTCCCAAATTTCCTTGATTTGTCCATAATAAGGCATGGACGCTCGAATAGGATGGTTATCCACTGCACTACTAAAGTGGTCCGAATGAGCATCAATGGTGACTCCACTGTTTTGTACAACACTGTGATCATCCTGCGATTTTGTGTAAAATGAATAATTGTTGATATCATACCCCTTCCAAGTAAGGACATTAAGATTAGGCCCAACAGCTAACATTGTTAATGTCTTAGAAGCAGTGTTAATTCCAAAAATTGTTTTTCTAAACCAATTAATGAAACTCCTATTGTGCTCCTGCAACACGTGCATCATATTCATGTTTGGGTGACAAGCTGCAACATATTCCTTGTGAGCATCTAAGTATGGTATAACTTCAGCAGTGTTGTTTAGTACATATAAATGCGCTTGTGAGACCTGTTCCCGATCCATGGTTACAACATTGAATCCTCGTGTACCCCTGCCTTGTCTGGTGGACTCGTGACGGCTTTCAAGAAGACCAACAGGTGAACCATTTTCAATGTACTCAGAACAAAACTCAATGGCTTCTTCAGCCACATACCTTTCAACAATGCTTGCTTCTGGGCGATATTGATTTTTCGTATAACCTTTCAATACCTTCATGTACCGCTCAACCGGATACATCCAACGCAGATAAACGGGCCCGCACAACCGTATTTCTCGAACTAGATAAACAACCAAGTGAACCATTATGTCAAAAAATGCAGGTGGAAAATACATCTCCAATTGACAAATGATAATGGAAGCCTCATTTTCCAAATCATCCAACTGTTTTGGGTCGATTACTTTGCTGCAGATGGCATTGAAGAAAAAACACAATCTAGTTATTGCAACCCTTACTTTGTCAGGCAATATACCCCGGATGGCTATAGGCAATAATTGTTGCATTAAAACGTGACAATCATGAGACTTCAAGCCAACCAATTTCAAATCACTCATAGATACAAGGCTCTTTATATTTGAAGAGTATCCTTGTGGGACTTTGACATTTTTCAAACAATGAAAAAAGCTTTTTTTCTCAGTCTTTGACATTGTATGAGATGCGGGCGGCAAATAAGTTCGAACACCTTTTGAAACTGGGTGCAACTGTTGTCGTATGCCCATCTCTACTAAATCTTGACGGCATTTCAAACCATCTTTTGTCTTGCCTTTAATGTTTAGCAGTGTCCCAACTAGACTATCACATACATTTTTCTCAACATGTATAACATCTAAACAATGTCTCACATCTAAATGACACCAGTAAGGCAGATAAAAAAATATAGACTTTTTCTTCCAAAGCTGGTTGTGGGACCCATCCTTTTTTTGTGTTTTCCCATATATAGTAACGATGTTCTTCACCCGATCAAAAACTTCATGACCTGACAAAGGAATCGGTGCACTGTCAAACTCAGATGTGCCATTAAATGCCTTCTTCATTCGCCTGTATGGGTGAAAAGCTTTTAAAAATCTTCGATGTCTTGTATACACTGTCTTCTTCCCATGCTTTAATTGGAGGTAACTTGTGTCTTTCTCACATATAGGACATGCGTGGTGGCCTTTGATGCTATATCCACTCAAATTCCCATATGCCGGAAAGTCGTTAATGGTGCAAAAAATCATTACACGCAACTTGAATGTCTCCTGAGCATTCCTGTCATACACATCAACCCCTTCTACCCATAATTTCCTGAGGTCTTCAATCAATGGAGCAAGATACACATCAATGTCATTTCCTGGCTGTCTGGGACCGGCTATCATCATACACATCATTATGTACTTCCGTTTGATGCACAACCAAGGAGGAAGGTTGTAAATCATCAGCAAAACAGGCCAGGAACTGTGGTTGCAGCTCAAGTTCCCAAAAGGATTCATTCCATCGGAGGCGAGACCAACCCTTAGGTTTCTGGGATCTTGTCCAAATTCCGGATACAACTCATCAATTGACTTCCATTGAGGAGAATCAGCTGGATGACGGAGCAATCCATCTTTAATCCTCCCATTAGCATGCCATGTTAGGTTTTTTGCGTCTTGTGCATTAGCAAACAATCGCTTAAACCTTGGTATTACTGGAAGATACCAACACACTTTTGATGGACAATCTTTGTATGTGCCTCCATCAACACTGCTTTCATCATACTTCACTTTGTAACGTGACGCTCCACATGTAGGGCAGCTGCGCATTTCAGCAAATTGATGTCTATACAAAATACAATCATTAGGGCAAGCATGTATTTTGTGGTATTCCATACCCACAGGGCATAATATCTTTTTTGCCTCATAATGGTTCTTGGGTAATGTGTTATCTACAGGAAGCATATTCTTCAATAACAAAAGTAATTCGTTGAAGCTTTTGTCACTCCACCCAAATCTTGCTTTCAAATTCACCAAACCTAAGACCGCTGATAACCGTGTGTACTTTGTGCATCCCATATACAATGGAGTCGTAGAATCAATATCTAGGCTTTCATAGTAAGGTGAATGTGCTTGCCTAAAACCCTCTTGTCCAAGATCACGTAGCATGTCTTCTATACGATCACCAACTTCTTCGTCAACTGGAGCAGTCAGAGGGCTTGATGACATTTGTGGTAATTCACCATGCCAAATCCATTTCGTATAATTTGGACTGATACCATCACATATAAGATGTGTTCTAATGTCATCCAAAGATTGTCGTCGTCCATTCAAACAATTAACACATGGACATAAGTATAGTCCAGCAATGGGTGCTGCATTATGTTTGGCAAATTGCAAGAAATCTTCAACTCCATTGTCATACTCGTCACTTATGCGTGGTCTTGTCATCCAACTTCGATCCATTTTGGTGTACTGCCATAGCCCGCACATTAACCGATATGCATGTCAACCTCTCTTTTTCATAAAGAGGTATGACCCTACCCCATTCGGAAAGACAATTTTTTACTTCATTCAAACAAACAAGTTAAGACGGTTATGTTAATTTTGACAAAATTTCGGCAGCATTTCGCTTTGGTCTCCAAGTATACAACATGAAAGGGGTGACATCAATTCACGCCTATCATGTATGCACCCAGAGAACAAAGCAAGATGCATTGCTCGAAATTTAGTCAAAAATAACACAACATACTTAACTTATAAGTCAAAATGAAGTAAAAACAATTTGTCTTCCCAAACTGTCCAAACGGACAATTCAAGATTGAATACAACAATTAATCCAAACTGTCCGTATTAATCGTTGTATTCAATATTAAACGGGGAACTATGGCTCACTCAATGAATTACAATGTACTACTAAAGAATAGTAACATGTCAACCATTGCCTATAATACTTAAGCACATAAGTGTGAGAATCACATACATACCTTGAACGATGATAGTAAGGAAATCTTTGTTGTCGGGGATGCAACTTTCAATGAGATGACAATATGCTAAATGGAAGTGTATCAACTATATTGCTATCCTTAACAGTCGCCACACGCCTTAACAGTAACACCTGCATCATAGCAAAGCTTGTAAGACCACAGTAAGAGTAGTGTTGTAGCAGTGGAGAACATCCAACCCCTTATTGTAGCCCCACTGTATGAATTATTGCATGAATAAGAACGAAACTTATAGTGAGATTTAAGGCTTTCAAAATATGAATTACTATATATGAAAAGAAGTTAAAATATCTTTGTATTCAATAACAATTTGATTGTTTGAAAATTGATGACTGCAATACCATGCATGACTACGGAATAATTTCTCCAAAATAAGAAATAAAATAACTAAAAAAAAGGCTGAAAAGGTCTTCATTAAAGGCTTTGCACAATGCACATTAATTAATGAAATAATAATAGAATACGGTAAGAGTGAGGACTCTACCTGGAGGATTGTTAAGGTATTTAGAGTACCACTTGATACAGGACTTCTACTTTGGCACAAATACTTTATCCCGCTCAAGAGAACCAGTGTTGGAGTGGTGATGGCGATGGCTGTATTTCCATGAAAAGTATGGGACTAGGAGACCAGAGTGGAGGACAAGGACAACAATATCATCAAGCAACTGGTAGTCACTGAATGCATGGTGGCCACACTCATGGGCAATGACCCAAACTCCAGTAAGGATGCAACCTTGGACAGCCCAGTAGATTGGCCATGCCAAGAAAGAGAAAGGGCTGGGAAGGACGTGGAAGTAATGGGTGGCAACATAATAGAGGCAGAAGGCTATGGTGAGGTCGCAAATGAATCACATTTCAAACTTAGGGTGCACATTTAAACATTCCAAACCAATTCAAGACAAATAATATCATTAGCAATTTATAACTGTTGGGGAAAGATGAAACATTGTGCAGACAATTCCAAAAAAAAAAATGGAATGCTACAAAAAAAATATTACTAATAAATTGTTTAATTGACAGATATTTTCTTTCTCTCTTCTATATCAAATGACAAACGTAGTCAGCCAAAAGTATTTAACTTTTAAGTCAATTCTTATGTTACTTTCGTACAATACTCTCCCAGACGTTTAAATAAGTATTTATGTGATATGATAAACTCAAATAAGTATTTATGTGATATGATAAACTCAAATAAGTACAATACTCTCCCAGACGTTTAAATAACTATTTATGTGAAACTCTTCCCTATACACTCACATAGTCACATGCAATCCAATGCATAAGCCTTCGCTGCACTGCATATTGTAGGCCCTCCCACCCACATGATACATACCAAATTAACTCTCCTTCACACTGTTTCCAATTCTTTCCTTCTTCACTAACTTTTCAATTCGTGGGGTTCCTTTCTTTCTTTTTTACTAACAAATATCCAAAACTACCATAGGATCTCCTCTTCCTCAGCTTTATAATTATTCCCTCTATTTTTCTATCTAATCTAGTCTAGATATATATGACTACCAATCCGATTACTTGCACTTGAACCACATGCATTTTGAATTAGCTAGAGATAATTTTTTATACAATATTTTTAAATAACGAGGTTATAGTAGTACCCTTTTTATTTATTAATCTATATCTTTTTAGTTGTACTTGCAATTTTTTTTAATGAATTTGTTGCTTTCCTCAACCAGAATCAAAGATTAATAGTGCTATAGATGCAAGATAATGAATTAATGATCCTTATGAACCATTAACGTACGGCTTAACCAGACATGTTTAGTGGGAAGAAATGTTGTTGTTGGGGCAGGAATGGCTTTGCCAGCGGATGCCAACTAACTTAGTACTTTAAATGAGTATAGTTATTAGTTAATGACATTTAATCACTGATATTTTCTAACTAGTTTAAGCATGGTGCAGTCAACTACAATGATATATAACCAAAAGTGGGATAATATATATGCTAATAAAGGCTGTCATGGGCCGTGGATTAGGCGGGTCAGGTGGTTATTATGCACCAAAAAGTATAAGCACTTCATCTTGTTTATTAGAGTATTTTTAACCAGAAATCTTAAATTGAGATCTTAGATGATTTTTATTATCTATGACCCACTGTCAAATTTTGCATAAAACAATTTAATTACCAGCAACATGTAATAGAACTGACAAGCTTTTCTCACTAAGAGGCCCCCGTTTGTCAAATTAGAGGATTTTGATCAGTGTATCACTGGACCTTTACCAGCTTGTTTAAAATGCTCTAAACATATATATATATTTATAAACACTTAAAATTAAAGTAAATATTGTAAGACATAAATCTTTTGAAATACTCTCATATAATCATATAGCAGACATCGTGAATTAGTTCAGAATGGAATTACTTACCGCGACACTGTTATTTTGAACTCCTCTGGTCTTCCAAGATAAAAAGCAACCTGCAAAGAGTGTAAAATATGTTCAGAAGTCAAAGCAAAAGCTTATAATTTCTTATTTCTCTAATAACAAGGGGCAATTAGACATGCAATTTATCTGTTAGGCCTTCATTTGGAAAGAATAGAAGTCCAAAAAATAAAAACAAATGGCTGGTTTTTGTAATGCATGATAAAAAAATTTGGCAAGTCTTGGTCAGACAAGTCACAGGGTTTTTTATGCATCCTAGTAAATTTAAAGTATATTATATATTCTTAATTGCATTACCAAATGGTTGCACAAGTTGCGCCTTGGTGACTTGTTGGTCATGGGTTCGAATCCGGAAACAGCCTCTTTGCATATGCAAGGGTAAGGCTGCGTACAACATCCCTCCCCCATACCTTCGCATAACGAAGAGCCTCTGGGCAATGGGGTACGAAGGACGAGGAAGGAATTGCATTACCAAATGGTTGCACAAGTTGCAGAGATATGCTAGCCACAGGAACTAATTCAAGACAAATAATATCATTAGCAATTTATAACTCTTGGGGAAAGACGAAACATTGTGCCCCTGGGGTTTAACAAAATATTTGGATAGAATGTGTATTATATCCCCTGGATTTCTTTATATATCAAAATTAGTTTTTTTTTTATATTTTAAAAATAATAATCTTGATTGTTGTATTTTTTTTATAATTAATGACTTTTGTACCTCATCCTGGTATCTTAATTCTTAATTTTCATAATAAAAAATAAAAAGATCAAAAACATCATTTTTTTCTAGTATATCTCCTTCATAAGAATGAGAGAATCATCTCTAAAATATAAAAATTTATTTTAAGACTTTACTTCTCCCAACACACTATTTCATATATACAAACTTGAGAATCAAACTTTAAGAAATATTGTTATCTCCCAAGTGTCAAAATCATCATTTTTAAAGCATAATGATTGAGACTAATTTTGACTAGGAATTGAGAGACCTAAAATCTATTTTATCCAAACTATTTCCTTTTTCTGTTCCTCCACACAGACCCTCATTTATACATACTGATCCAGTGGTTAGGACTAATTAGTAGATAAGAAAGATCACAAGCTAATTAGTTATCAACAGAGAACTTTAAGTGGCCCCATTGGGTTTAAGGCACAGATATGAATGTTAATTGAAGTTAAATAAAGGCAACCAAAACACCACCAGACGTGAAAGGAATCTTGTGCTACTTTTTTTTTATTTAATACTATATATTTTCTTTTTAACAAGTTGTGATCTTAAAGAAATAAACAAGCCTATATATAAAAGAAGAAGACACCGTCTTATTTGAGTTATTTCTGGTGATGTATAATTTTTCATAGGGAAGTAGACGTACGATCCACCAATTCCATGATAGGGAATCTTAAAAATGATACACCAACAGTATGTATTATTTAAGGCTGATTTGCAAGTTGGAGAAGTGAGATTTCTAGTGCTACCAAAAATATACCATGCCAAAGTATAGAGGTGGAGCCAGAGTGTTGAAAAAAGAGACGGATAAATTTCCAAGATCACAAATCAAGCAACCAATTGGGATCAGAACTGTTATCATGTTGTGACATATTTGCTTAGTAGAGATGATGATCAGAGGGGTCCCAATACCATGCAGCTTGTAACATGTTTTGGCAGTGTGGTCACAACGACCACAATACTGGCATGCAGGGACTGAGTGAGAGACATTACCCCATTGAGTGTTGTTGTTTGGAGGGTCAGCAGAAGTAGAGGAATTGTGACTACGAGGGTTTATTTGGCCATGAGTTGAGGATGCGTGAGAACCATTAGTGTAGTTTGTAGTACTGGAGTCTAGGAATGGACTATTGCTGACATTCCTCATGTTGGAGAAAAATCTCTATCAACAAGTTTGTTGAAAATTTCTGCAAACAAGGGAGAATCACATTCTCGAATGGAGGCAGAGAATTCATGAAATGCATGGCCAAGTCCCCTCATGTTGGTGGGAAGGGATGACACTGTAGCTAGCTCAATGAGTGGATTGGTGGAAGGAGTTTCAGCAGCCATAGGAAGAAAAAGAAGGAACAATTCAACCATTGAAGCTACTGGCTATATGATATTATGTAGAAAAATTAATGAAGATAATTGTTGTAAATATGAAATTAATTTAGGACAGAATGGTTTCATATAATTAACATTGATTAAGAACAGAGATTGATTACCAGAAAATTAGGAGACTTTATTTCCCTATTTTCAGTTATTCTTGATTATCAATGGCCTATATAAGCATAGTAGCAGACTCATGATTGTATTTCAATGTCAAGCAATAATATTCAGATTATTTCCTTTAATGTTTCCTTTTCAACTTTAACATATGTTCTATATATGTCAAAGTCATGGTACAAGTACAACAATCAAGAGAGAGAATACAAGGAAACAGAATATGATAAGATTGTTATCCACTTAGGTTGTTTCAAGTGATTGAGAAGTTGACTCATGGTATGAAAGGACGGAGCTTATCTTTAGACACTGCCAGGAGAATACAAAAACAGATTTTTTTTATTACTAATAATTACACGTTTTAATTGTAATTACATGTAAATTATTATTAAAAAAATTATTTAATAAAATGAATTAGAATCGTTATATAAAAAATCATTTTTATTAAAAAATCAGTTTTACAAGAAATGTCATTAGAAAATAACCAATTCGACCATAAACTTAATTAAATCATGAAATATCTAAGAGTTTAATCACATGACATTATAAAATACTTTTAAAACATTCTTCAATCATATTATTAATATAATTTTTGAAGTAAAGTGAAGCATAAAACATAACTAACCGTGCTTACTGTAGTTGTTTGTTCAGTGATTGTCAATGAGTTCTCTGAAGGCCTCCAGTATTCTCAGGTACTGATAGTCCAAACGTGTAAAATCTTGAATTTGAAGGGTATGAACTCTCCAGCATATATAAAAATATAAAAAATTTATGCTTTTTACTTGAATACAATGAATCTTTCTAGTAGCCTTCCATTAAAAATGAAGGAACAAAAACAAAGTTTCTGATCAAATAATGAAACACAACTACAAGTTATATGTACATTGAAAAAGAAAGAAAATAAACAAAACAATTTGTATCAAATAAAGGCTTATCTAAAAAAAAATTAAACAATGTATAGATGACACTGTTTTTGTCAGAAACCTGAGCATGTGAAGCACAAAAAGAAAATGAAGCTGAACGTTCCTAGACTAGGTGAGACCTTAAAAATATTCAATAAAGTTTCCTATTGTATTATAAGGATAATACTAGGTGAGACCTTATATTTCTTTTTCTCAGTTTGTGTCCCCTTACCCCGTACTTTTGTTTTTCTTGGTCTCCTCATGTTACTTGCATATAGTTAATGACATATAATAGTATAATACTAATACGATTATAGTATATGACATGTGTGATATGCCTTAATTTTCTACCTACAATTAATTTTCTCTGGTCTCTACAGCTGTTATTACTGAGTTTATTGTGCTTAGTTTCTCAATTTCTTTCTTCATTTGTTTTGTTTTTATTTAGTATTTATTGTCAGCGATACTATGTAACTCCAACCAATATTAACATTGCAGTAATTGCATATGAAATCAGAACCAAGAGACAAGTAAAATTAATTAATCTGTGATCTAGTTCAATCAATTGAGGCAATTCATCAAACACAAAGATGATATGCAAAAGAATTATGACTTGCAAATTCACCACGCTGGGGTGAAATTGTTATTAACAATTCATTGACTGGGTGAGATGAACAATAAATCTTAACATCCAAACTTTCCTCGTTAGAACCAACCCAGCATCGCCATCTTTCTGTGTTGTGGCTCAGTCATAGTAGTGGAGGTTAAGTAAAAACAGTTTTGGCAAGTATATTAGAAAACTGAAAATTTACTTATTTTATTAAAAAAAATTTAAAAAAAATAAACTTAACTAAACTGACCATTGGTTTTACTTTATTGCAGTTTGAATATCTTATTTAAGTTTTTAAACATTTTTTTTTCATTTTTATCATAAACGATAAACTCAAATTTTACAAGATCTTCTTTTGGGGTTCTTTTTTTTTTATATATTTCTGGGGATGTTTGTTCATGTTTATTCAAGATGTGAAGCCAACAAATTTAATTGAACACATTTAGTTTCCAAACCTATGCTGAAAACGGAAATGGGCCAAGACATATGATCCGGTATTATTCCCACAATCCAGTCTGCAAACAAACAAATGCACACATTGATGCTACACACACAGAGGCATCATCCTAGAAACCCCCCTTTACAAGGTTGAATTAACTTATTTTGTACTCAAAATAACTTGTTATTTCTATCGTGCGTGTAAATCAATTAGCACAAAATTATTCTAATTTAATCAATGTTCTTGAATTTAAGTTCAAAATATCCAACTGCATTAAATGATTAAGAATGCAAATACAACCGTGCATGTATTCTGGTAAGAAGAAAGCCATTATCAACCCATTAAAATTTTCATAAATTAATTGTTCTAATAGACAACAGGAAGATGTAAAAAAAAAAAGAAGGAAGTGTAATGTCAATTACTACACAAACTAATATTTCTCAGCATTTCTACCAGCCATACAATATGTAACGTGTTTTAAACATGTTTTGTGATATCTATACTATTAATAAATGAAATATTATTTGTTGGTGTTCACAAAATTTAGATAATTATATTCTGTTTTAGTTTTTAAACTTTTATTACTCTCTTTTAATAGTTACTCACTACTTTTATGTTGTTAATTACTTTTTATTAGTCTTATTTTTTAACTTCTAAATCTTTTTTTCCTTTTCTTTTATTTTATTTAAAATATGTAGAAGATGTAGGGAATACCTCTTTCCCCTAGTATGGTATAATATACTTTTATTATTTTTTCTTCGTATATTTTTTCGTAATTTTTTCCATCATACTTTTATAAGAGTTAGTTTTAAGTTAACAATAAAATGTAACATTAGTAGAAAATGACGAAGAAACAGGAAGGAAGATAAGAGAAGTCAGAAGAGAAAGGAAAAAAGAGGAAAGATGCTAGGAAAATTCTTGGTGCACTCCATTCCTCATTATCAATAATCAAACAAAAGCTCAAATTAAAATCACAAAAGAACTCAATTATGCCACTTCATAGCTAAAAATACATTTGCAAAATATCACAGCAACAATGTGTCAAATGTAATTAATTTCCTAAAAAAATGTGTCAATGGCTAAATTGAAAGGATCATACGCCTTTTTCTTCTTCTTTTAACTTCTTAGGCCCGTGTCATTACCCCATTTACAAAAGAATCTTACCCTAAACGTAGAAGTAAAAAAAAAAATCTATATATACCAAATGGCATCCAAGGAAATTGAGAGTGCAAATGCATCAAAATTTATAGGACAAAACCCTTGGGTATAGGGACTTAAAGGACTAGCTGGGATTCATAGAACAACGTAGACACTGGAACTATATGGCCACTAATGGATCACTTATGCATTTCTTTAATAGAGAAACGTGAAAAATACTAATAATTCAACCAAATTCAGGAAATTTTCAGAGCTAAGTATACAGGTGAATGAGGTTCACTTATGCACTTCTTTTTTTATTTTTCTTTTGAGTTATTACTTGTTAATAATTGACTAACTTTAATAATATAACAAATATACTAATAAAGTGCAAAATGGGTAACAAACAAAAGTTCCAACCAAATACCAAATACCTAAATGGTACAAAAGGTCTTGTGAACTAAATATCTTAACTCTTAAGAACAAATGTCAAATATACACATAATAGTTAGCAAAAAGGAATCAGTTAGAGTTTTGAGAAGTTGTATCTCCTCTCTTGAGAGTGGGTTGGGAGCTATATACAAGGTGCAGAAGGATAAAGGTCAACTAAGGAGCTTACGGATATTCATCATAAGGCCTGGAGCTTTTGATCAGTTATCAGAATTAGCCATTAAAAATGGAACATCAGCTAGTAATTCTTTAATTGTAATTTTAGTTCATTTTTTAACTTAATATTCAATATTTGACAGAAATTACAACTTGACCCTCTATTACACATCCACATCACCATTTTGCTGTTACATCAACAGTTCCATTAAATATAACATAGTAAAGAGAGATCAAAATGAAATTAAACCAAAACACTATTAATTACTTAATTACTTGTGAGAACAATAAATACTAGTAATCAAATGCAGAGTAGAGACAAACTTACGAGTGGCCTAAGATGGTTAGAGGAAAATGGTTATGGTCTTTTGTGGTCAGCAAAAAAGATGTTCTAACTTCAATCTCTGCTACCTGATGGTTCCTTCTCCCTTCATCATCCTCATCAAAATGTTGTTAAGAAATCCCTATATATCAGTGTACGAACTTGTAATTATCCTCATCAAAATGTTGAATACAAACAGATAAAGATAAGCGAAACACAATATTTGGAAGACAATACAAATTAATTAAATGGAGTCTAATGCAAACAATTCAACTAAAGGATTGCATCCATTATCTATTAATTTAAATTAAAAAATTTTACATTCTCTAATAACTATGGAGAGCTTCACAGCATAGTCACAAAAAGGTTTGGTTCAAATTAGCTGCATACAGGGAACCAAAATCAACACAAGGCAAAATTCATGAATCTTTAATCAGCTGTACCTTTTACTTTTAATTTCATAAGTAATCATTCCATGATATATTGACATCATTAAAAAAATCATAAACCATTTTAGCAACTCTAACAACTGGTTTGCTATATAAGTTAACGATGATGTTGAGTTGGACTAATGGTCTTCAGATCAAGTCTTGTTATTGAGAAGAGTTTCTTTCACATGGTAATTTTAGCAGCTTCAACATCATTACTTCTTGCATGTAAACATATGAAGAACCACACCACGAAGGGTGTGAGGTGAACCACAGAACTAGACAAACCAAAACACTATGTTTTTGAGATAAGGCCATAAGGGTCAACTTATACTTATCCTCAATTGACTGAAACAAAAATTACAAAGCATCACATGGCAAGAGGTGCAGGCACTACTAGAAAATACATGTCTAATTATTTCACTGAACAAGTGATGATTATTTGGGCAGCAATGAAGCACACTACCATTTACTGAAGCACACTGAAGCACTGAAGCAAATAAAAATTACTCAAAATTCATGACATTCATAATTAACAATAAAAGGTCACAAGTGTCTCAAACAAAACATACAAGTAAATACCAACAAAAGTTAAATACAAGTTTCCTAGATAGGTATCATCAATCATCTTCTAAATCTGTGTCTATCATTTTCACTACATACATTTGCAGATTTCATTTTTTGGAAATTGATTATTGTTGTTATTTCTTCGTCTCAAAAGAATGGATAATTTACTATGATTTGCTAATTCTACCCACTTTTGAGTACATGGACTATGAAGGCCTCAAAAGAATATTGAAAGAGATAAAAAAAACAACAAGCAAGCTACACACAATAGGTCCTTGCATCACAGGCTCAGACTTGAAAGGGCATTCAGTGGAATACACTTGCAAGGTAGCAATCATCAGAGAGAGGGGGATATTGAGGACCAAGTTATAGAAGTAAAAACATTAGAACAAGATGGTTCCAGACCGTTATATAAGACCAACTTTCAGAAGTTCGATGAAGAAGGAGGAGAGGTTGAGGCAAGACTCTTTCAGAAGCTTGATGAAGAGCTCAACAAGGTCAATGCATTTTACAAGGATCAGGTGGAAGCAGCCCAGCATGAAGTAACCCTTTTGAGTAAACAAATGGAGGCCTTGGTTGCACTAAGGGTAAAGGTGAAAAGTCCAGATACAGGTAAATACAAAATTCAAACAGTAGTTTTATAGTTATTTAAGCACATAGTTCTACTATTGGGAGGAATTGCAAGCTTTTAGAGGCAAAATTTGAGAAATGTGCATCAACTAGATGCTTTTTATGTTGGGAGGATTGAGAAAAAAGATATAGGAATAGGATCACAATGTATTTGAGGCCACATTAAGTTAAATAAATGTACACTCATTATATGTTTTTCTATGTTGCCATGCACATGTGAATATCTGTGATTTTCATTCAAAATAACTCACTGACACTCATAGTGGCAATTTAGATGCTGTTAATCGGTAGAATTAATTTATCTATAGTAAATATTGTCTAGAAGACTGAGTTTGACTTGAAACTGTAGGATTGAAATAGATTATCTCCTCACCTGAAGAGACCATGGATGAAAGTCATCAACAAAAAGATTCTATGGTTGGACCTGAAGATAATCCTCTTCAACAAGCCAATAGAAATACTCATTATGAGGAGCAAGCAGAAGAAAACAATAATTACATCACAAAAGATCCCTTGGAAATCCTACAGCACGTAAAGGTTGATAATGTTCCTCAATCTCCAATATCAACAATTAAAAAAGCTTTTACTGATTCCAGTGATAATGAATTGAGCTTCAGCAAAGAAGAGCTGAGAAAAGTTAAAGAGCAACTGAGACTTGTGTTTGTTGAGTTCTATCAGAAACTCCTCCATCTCAAAGATTACAGGTAATAAACAAAGATTTCATGGACCTTATAATTACTAATAAAGCCAAATATTCTTCCATTTCTAAAAGCCATTTTGCCATGTGCCTTTGTATTTATACAAATGGATGCGACAGTTTTATGAACCTCTCAGCATTTTCCAAGATCATGAAGAAGTACGAAAAGGTTAGAAGTATACCAAGTACTGCAGAAACTTCAGTTTTATTCGTTACATTCTTCACAATTTAAATTCAAATGATGGCATTTAAAAAAAAACATCGTTCTGTTCAGAAACAGAATTATGACAGTTTTGTTTAACTTCATTTTTTTCTCGGAAAAGCATACATCAAGGGCAGCATTTGCAGCATACATGACAGTAGTGGATAACTCCTATGTGGGCAGTTCTGATGAGGTTAGTTTGAATCATATGTTTTCTATATTCACAGCTTCAATCATGATTATTTCTTCCTTTTACTTCTTGTGATGGTATTTTTGTGTGTGTGTATCAAGATATATATATGTAAAAGAAGGAGATATATTACGTAGAGGAGCTTCTTTAATATTTTATTCATCTTCACATGACCCCTCTCTCAGCATGAGTGGTCAAGTGGGATAATTTTTCTCATCTCAAGAATCTCTATTTATAGACCTAGGCATTTTAATCTTAAAAAGAGGACACAAATTTATAATTTACAGATAATGTGACCATATAAAGATACTTTCTCAGAACTTCATAGATTCATTGATGCATTTTCTAAAGTTTAAAATGGATAGACAAGACAAATTTATTTCACTAAATAACCATATAAAGATGCTTTCTCTGAACTCATACTGCTCTTAAGATATCCTTGGAATTAAGTGTTCCTTTATTATGACTATTGTGCGCCTTTCTTCTTATTTGTTTGTAATTGTGATTTGTGGTTAATGTCCGGTTTCCATACTCTGATCTAGAAAAATAGCTTGCCATAATTTTAAAATGAATCTGTTATCTAAAAACTTTTGTAGTCATTCACAGTTACATATTAAGGCTTGAAATAGTGTTATCCTTCCTTAATCCTTAACATCCCCAACCATCTTTGTGATGCTATCTGTTTCATCTGATTTTAGGTTAACTTTCTATTGGAGAAAGTGGAGTCTACCTTCATCAGAAACTTTACACACTCAAATCACAAAAAGGGGAGGAAGCTATTAAGGCAAAAAACAAAAACAGAAAGGCACAGCACAACATTTTTCACGGGTAAATACTAAATCTGTATCCACTCCATTAAGTGGGTAGAATTAGCAAATCCTAGTAAATTGATTATTATTGTTATTTCTTCGTCTCATTTTTGTACTCAAAATCTGTTCTCTTTATGTTCCCTAATTTCTGAGTAAGAAGAACATTTAGGGGCAAGTGGTAACGAGAAAGAACAACTCACCAGTGACGACGACGTTGGGGTGATACTCCGGCGAAAGGCGGCGAGGGAGCTGAGGCTACGATTCCACGGCGGTGGCGGGGGAGGTTCTTCGAACCTTTAAAAGGTTCACTTTGCAGCGGAAAGAAAGTGTTCACAGGGCAAGAGGTGCTGACAGCTTAGAAGCGAGACTAGGGTGAAGCCAGAGGTCCAGCGAGAGGTTCGTGTAAGGGTTCGAAAGGGTTTGAAGCGAGACTAGGGTGAAAGGGCAAGAGGAGGAAGCGCGAAAGGATTATTAACCCAAACATTCTAAGGCGGTTTTAATAACCGTCTTAGATTTAATATCGTAAAATCCTATTATTGTTCAAATAATTACAAAAAAGCCACCGCACATCTTTTTAAGGCGGTTCCCCAATAACCGTCGTAGTGCCCGTGTCGTAAAATGCTATTTTTATAGTAGTGACTTCAGACAAGAGACTGATTCCGCAACTAGAAATGCAAATTGAGAAATGAGAACAAAAGAAATGCACAATTTCAACATGGCTGGTTGTACATAAAACATTGTCCAATCACCAATGAGTCACTTAGAAGATACTATTCTAGTCTAATCTAGCACCTAAAGCACTTAATAATAATAGAGACTGAAATTGTCGAAGGGAATTAGTTAAATTAGCTGAATAAGAATGTGAACTAACAATAAAAATGCTTGCTCAAGAAGCTGAAAAAGAGAAAGAGAAAGAAAGAATGCACAATGAACTACAAAGAGAAACACTGCTCAATGTAAGGGCTGCTGTTTTGATCTTATTATGTGTTCTTTATAGCTGAAGTTGCTTCTACCTTGATGTTGTTCTCATTGGCAGTGCAATCATGTTTTACATATGTTCAAATTGAATATTACAGTAGTTCTATATGTATATTAATTTAATTTTCTGACTTAATTCATCTAATGAAAAATTGAAAATAGATTTATGTTTTAATTATTCAAGACTTTTTTCCTTAACTGCTTGATTGTTTTAGGAATCAGATTTCAAATTGTCACAAGATGAGGCAAGAAATGGTGAGAAATCTTCTGAAAAGAAAAAACAACAAAAGAAACAGGTAGATGAGGTAGAAAAGGATCAATGGCGTAGAGAGAAAGCAGAAGCTGAATTAAAAAAGAAGCGTAGTTTTCAAAAGCAAGCCTCAATTATGGAGCGTTTTCTGAAAAGAAGTAAAATTATTCCCTCATCTCCATCATCTGAGAAGGACTCAGTTCATGCCCAATGAATGCAGATAGTTCTCCTGATGCCAAGTACAGTCGGGGTAGACAATTATTGCAATTTGATAAATCTCATGGGCCTGCCTTTTATGGTGTTTGGCCTGCAAAAAGGTTAAATTATTGTATGGATTTTTTTTATTTTGACTTAATTAAAGTGTTTTACACTTGAGTTTCTTCTAAATTCTAATTATGCAGATAGTCACTACTGCCAGAGGCTCATTTGTTGATTTAATTAAATGCCTATTAATAATTATGTTAGAGCTAGTATTAATAGTAATTTTGCTTTTGTATGTTATGATACAGTATTTTGAAAATGACAATAGTTGAAATAATATACAAATACAATGGAGGCCTTCCAGCTATTAACAACAAGAATATGCGATCTTAAGCTTGGATTTAGAAGTTTCGAATGCTTAGTTAAATGAAAATGGATCTTGCAGGTTGCACAGCAAACACCAACAACCGTGACAGAGAATGAAGCAACCGAGGTAACCAAGATTGAGGAAACTACCCCAGAACAACCAGCTACCCGGGTTACTACCACCGAAGAACCAAAGGAAGAAACCACCAAAGAAGCAAAAGAGGAAGAAGCCCCAGTTGAGACTAATGAGGCAACAGAAGTGATAGAGGAAGTGAAGCCTGAGGTAGAAGAGAACCCAGCACCAGAGAGAACAGAAGAAGAAGAAGTGAAAGAGGAGACTAAAGAAACCGAATCAGCACCAGTGGAGGAACAGAAGCAAGAGGAGAACAAACCAGCTGAAACCGTTGAGGAAACCAAAACAGAACAAGTTTCTGTTGAGAAGACTGAAGCTTAAGCCCATGGATACGATATTATTGAAGTAGATGAAGTTTCTTGCATTTTTATTTTATTTATTTTTAATGTTATTATTGTAATGGTAAGTCTTTGGGTATGGCTTTACGATATATATATATATATATATATATATATATATATATATATATATATATATATATATATAAGCACTGTTGATTTGGCTCCATGTCAGCATGCATGCATGCCAAGCGGAGGATACGAGAATTCTATGGGTTATGTTATGTTTGGGGGCGAGGCCGAAAAATAAAAGATTAATAAATATGGTGTGAACTGTATCTGGTTACGTGACACTAGTGTCACATTCTTTTATTCTTAATGGAAACAAATAAGTAATGGAATTAAGTATAACAGAAGAGACTCGTCTTTAATAAAACATTCAATTGTACTTAACTTTATATTAAGTGTTCAATTCTACTTAAAAAAGATTATGTTCTATGAAAGATACAACAACAACAACAACAATCACGCCTTATCCCACTAGGTGGGGTCGGCTACATGGATCAACTTCCGCCATAATGTTCTATCAAGTACCATACTTCTATCCAAATCATTAAGTTCGAGATCCTTTTTTATAACCTCTCTTATAGTCTTTTTGGGTCTTCCTCTGCCTCGAATTGTTTGTCTTCTCTCCATCTGGTCTACTCTCCTCACTACAGAGTCTACCGGTCTTCTCTCTACATGCCCAAACCACCTAAGTCTATTTTCCACCATCTTCTCTACAATAGGCGCTACTCCAACCCTCTCTCTAATAGCTTCGTTTCTAATTTTATCCTGTCGAGTCTTACCACACATCCACCGCAACATCCTCATCTCTGCTACACCTACTTTATTCTCATGTTGGCTCTTGACCGCCCAACATTCTGTTCCGTACAAAATCGCCGGTCTTACCGCAGTCCGATAAAACTTTCCCTTTAGCTTGATCGGTACCTTTGCATCACATAACACCCCCGATGCTTTTCTCCATTTCATCCATCCTGCTTGAATGCGATGATTCACATCCCCTTCAATTTCCCCATCATCCTGTATTACAGACCCAAGATATTTAAACCGTGTGACTTGAGGGATAATATGGTCTCCTATTTTCACCTCTAAGTTAGAAACCCTCCTTCTTTTGTTGAACTTACATTCCATATACTCCGATTTGCTTCTGCTTAGGCGAAAGCCATGTGTTTCTAGAGCTCGTCTCCAAGTTTCCAACCTCTCATTCAACTCCTCCCTCGACTCTCCAAGGAGGACTATGTCATCTGCAAAAAGCATGCATCTCGGCGCTATCTCTTGGATTTGTTCCGTGAGGACATCCAGAATTAAGGTAAAAAGGAGAAAAAATATTTTTTGAAGATACCTGTGAAAAAATGGAGAAAAAGTAGAAAACAATATTTTTTTACCCTTCGGATTTATCAAGGAAAGAAGAGTTCACCCATATGATGATCTGAAAACAATTTCTGGAAGTAGGTTATGATAAGAGACAACATAATTATAGAGCAACTAAAAGCCCAAAAATCTCTGTTACTTGTCATTGATTATACTACAACACAATCAATGACAAGTTTTTTTTACATATCGAATCGAAGACATAGACATTGGAGAATTTACAATAACTTTCAACCAATTGAGTTAAACCTCCTTCATATCAATCCAAAACTTATGACAAACTAGTCATTATCTATTATTTGTATAGCTAAACAAGTACAAATCATAACAAAATAGTAACCACAAAATCAAATAGTCGTTAGACCTGAAAATAGTTATAGATGAAGACAGTTGGCTTAAATTTTGTTGTTTCTACTTGGGGAGGGAGCAAGTAAGCAGCAAGCCATAATTTTCTTACTAAGCAAGCCGTAATTGGCTTAAATAGAGACCAGAATTATCCCAAATCCAAAGTATAATCCCCATGCCCATGACATGACAAAATAAGCTACTTACTAGCACATCAAAGCTAGATCACAAAAGAGATCGATTTTTCTTTCTTTAAAGCCTGTTTTATTTATAATTTGTCCCTATAAACATTTGACAAAGACCGATGCCACTGCAACCCTTGACTACTTTGGAAAACAGACTAGTGAATTTTTTCACATTATCAAATTAGAGGACAGATGGAATACTCCTATAATATGTACAACGATAATTTTATGTCCAGTCAAAACCACTTCTATTCAGATTGCAGGTGTGCTCATTCACCAAGTACCAATACTGCAGCCAATGTGTTCTTGAGTGATGACTTAATATGAAAAATTAATACCATTGAGCCTTAATATGAAAAATTAGTGGACACAGGTTGGAAATTTCATGATACCTTAATATAATAGTATGTGATATCAGTTATAGGGATGTTTTGGAGCTGCAGCAGTCGACTGACAGAAGTATAATATAATGTTGCAGTGACAGAAACAATAAAAATTGATTGCTTTTATGGAAAAGCTTTGGAGTTTTTGTCTTGGTGAATAAGCTGATAAATAGGTTTTGATATGTATTATGTGGTGTTTTGATCAGACTTACTCTCTTGGGAGGCATTGTATTAGGGGGGGGGGTGTTTTCTTTATTCTCATAAATACTTAACCTCTGTTGGTGATTTGGAACACAACTTGTGCTTACTATTCTGTTTCAATAAAAAATTAGTGGACAGAGGTTGGAAAGTTCAGCTTCAACCTTATATGGTGTTTTGATCAGACTTACTCCCTTTAGCTCTTTTCTATTTTGTGATATTTCCTACCAAAATTTAAATAATTGTAGTGTAGTTCTTTTTCTAATTTTTGACCTAAAATGTAAATATTAATTTTCTAAATTCCACATCATTATAATCTAATTAAATTAACCTTTATCAAATTATTTGATTAATATATCACTCTAGAATTAATTTCTGGAAATTTTCTCACTTATACATGTAAATAAAACAATATGGATATTAAACCCTTCAGTTTATTTTTAACTACCATAAACACATATTTATTGCAATGTAAGTCATGTCATGAGCATTAAGAATTAAATGCAATTGTCTGGAATTAAATCACACAAATAAAACTATAAACTGTGTTGTAGGATTTTTAGAGTGATTATTTTATAAGCCTTTGATTTCTTTCTCTCTCTCTCTCCTAAAGAAGATCCATGTGACCTACTGCCAAAATCAAAAGCAAAAGAAAAAGCCAAGCCAAACTACAATATTGCACTAGCAAAAAGGAATATAATTCAGCATGGCAAAGCTTGTGTAGGTGAGTACCTTATCAAGAGCCCAGCTTGCTTGTGACAACTAATAAGCCAGAATTGAAGAAATTTCTGCATATAAAATTCAACAAAATTGTTATTAAACAAATGAAGTTGATATGAAATTTCTGCATATATAATTCAAAAAATTTGTTATGCAAAATCAAATATAAAAATAGAAAATTACATTAGATGATGTTAATTAATTCTCCTTCATCATGATCATTATGATTAGCATGAACGTCGTCAGCTTCTTCTTCTTCTCCGACAATGTTAGGAGTGATTTTTGTGGACAAAGGACTAACATAGGTGTCCATGTATGAATCATCATCTTCTACATTAACACCAATTGTTTTGCCCTGTAGAACCACGCACCACCTTTCATCACAAGGGTCTTGGACGTAAAATACTTGTCTAGCTTGTTCTACCATTATGAAAGGGTCATTGTGGTAACCAAGTTTCTTTAGGTCTACCAACGTAAATCCTATATCATCGGTGCGCACACCGGTGTTGCTGTCAACCCATTTACATTTGAAAACACAAACAGTAAATTTCACATAGTTAAGCTCCCAAATTTCATCAATGAACCCAAAGTAAGGGATGGAAGCTACACAGGGATTGGCGTCATGCACACTTGCGAAGTGTTGAGATTCAGCCCTTAGGGTGACCCCGCTATTCTGCATTGTACTTTTGTCGTCTTGTGCTTTTGTGTAAAATGAATACTTGTTTATGTCGTATCCTTGCCAAGTTATAACATTTCTTTTAGGCTCATCTGCTAGCTTTCTTAAAGTTTTTGAAACATTTTCATCAGCAAAGATTGTATCTTTAAACCAATCACAAAAGGTCTTGTTATGCTTTTTCAACACCAAATTCTTTGACATTTTTGGATTATTCTATTTGACTAAAGCTTCATGCTTAACTATGTATGGCAAAACTTCATTACTGTTGTTCAAGAAATACAAGTGAGCTTGTAACAAATCTTCTAGACTTGGAGTGATCACATGTAGTCCTCTTGACCCTTACCAACCACTCTATCATCATGCTGAGACTCAGGAAGGCCAACAGGTTTAGCCTTCTCAATGTATTCTGAAAAAATTTCAATGGCTTCTTCTGCAATGTACCTCTCAATAATAGATGCTTCTGAATGATATAGATTATTTGTATACCCTTTTAAGATCTTCATGTATCGCTCAATCGGGTACATCCACCACAAATAAACAGGACCACAACATTTGATTTCTCTGACCAGATGCACAATCAAGTGAATCATGATGTCAAAGAAAGCAGGGGGAAAATACATCTCCAACTGGCACAGTATAATTGCGGCCTCATTTTCCAGCTCATCAAACTTGACAGGATCAATGACTTTGCTACATATAGCATGGAAGAAAAAGCATAGGCGAGTTATGGCTAAGTTGACTTTGTTTGGCAAGATGTCTCGTATAGCCACGGCTAACAATTGTTGCATGAGCACGTGACAATCATGAGACTTTAACCCTACAAGCTTAAGCTCCTTCAACTGCACAAGGCTCTTAATATTTGAAGAGTATCCTTGTGGAACCTTCACCCGTCGAAGACACTGACAAAAACTTATCTTCTCTTATTTGGACAAAGTATGGCAAGCTGGGGGCAAGTAAATTTTCTTCCCATCAGACCTTGGATGAAACTGTGATCGTATCCCCATAT
Source organism: Glycine soja (assembly GCF_004193775.1). Lineage (NCBI taxonomy): Eukaryota > Viridiplantae > Streptophyta > Magnoliopsida > Fabales > Fabaceae > Glycine > Glycine soja. The sequence goes on from NC_041011.1 coordinate 15,708,890, forward strand.
CAGCTAGATCTTGACGAGTATTCAAGCCATCCTTTGTCTTGTCTTGAATGTTAAGGAGTGTCCCAATCACACTGTCACAAACATTTTTCTCCACATGCATAACATCAATACAATGTCTAACGTCTAGATCAGACCAGTACGGAAGATCAAAGAAAATGGACCTCTTCTTCCATATGCAACTCTTACTTTTATCCTTCTTTTGGGTCTTTCCAAATATAGTATTCAGGTGTTGAACCCGCTGATATACCTGCTCACTAGTCAACGGTATTGGTGCAATATCGTGCTCTTGACTTCCATTAAAAGATTTTTTCAGTCGTCTGTAAGGATGATTGGGTGTTAGAAAACGGCGATGCCTACTGTAGACTATTTTTCTTCCATGTTTTAGTTGTATGTAGCTTGTGTTTTCTTCACAGATGGGGCATGCATGATGACCCTTAATACTGTAACCGTTGAGATTCCCATATGCTGGAAAGTCATTAATGGTACAAAATAGCATTGCACACATTTCAAACATCTTCTTGCGAAATGCATCAAACACTACAACCCCCTCATCCCATAACTTTCTCAGGTCTTCAACCAACGGACTTAGATAAACATCAATGTCATTTCCAGGCTGTCTTGGGCCCGATATCATCATAGACAACATCATGTATTTTCGCTTCATGCACAACCAAGGAGGCAAATTGTAAATTACTAGGAGAACTGGCCATGAACTGTGTTGAGTGCTTAAGGTGCCATATGGATTCATTCCATCACTGGCTAGTCCAAATCTAAGATTTCTTGGCTCTTTCTCAAAAACTGGATACAAACCATCAATCTTCTTCCACTGCGAGCAATCAGCCAGATGACAGACCATTCCATCAGAAATCCTTCCATTTGCATGCCATGTAAGGTCTTTTGCATCGTCCTCATTAGAAAAAAGACGCTTAAACCTTGGAATGATTGGAAGATACCACAAAACCTTTGTTGGGGGCCCTTGTTGGAGTTTTCATCAGAACTGCTTTCCTCTTCATCCTTCACTTTGTACCGTGAAGTCCCACAGATAGGGCATTTTGACATTTCTTGGAATTCATGTCTGCACAATATGCAATCATTAGGGCAAGCATGAATCTTCTGATACTCCATACCCATCGGACACAATATCTTTTTTGCCTTATAGTAAGTTTTAGGCAACGTGTTGTCCTCTGGAAGCAGATTGTGCACTACCTCAAGCAGTAAGGTGAAACTTTTGTCACTCCACCCATATCTGACCTTTACATTAACCAGACTTAACACCGCAGACAACAGGGTTAAGGAATTCTTGCACCCCATACACAAAGGCTTCTTTGAATCACTCTACAATCCTTCATACACAAGGGCATGTGCTTGCTGGAAAGACTCTTGTCCAAGGTCACGAATCATGTCCTCCAAGCGATATCCCATTTCTACATCAAATGGTTCAGATTGGGACCCACTCTACATGTCTGTCACTTCACCATGCCATATCCACGTCGTGTAATTCTTCATAATCCCATCTCACAATAGATGGTCCCGTATGTCATCCAATAGTTGTCGTCTTCCATTCAAACAGTTGATGCAAGGACAATAATATTTTCCTTCTTCATTCGGTCGAGCTTTTTCTGAAGCAAATTGCAAGAACTGCTCGACGCCATCTTCATATTTTGGGCTCATGCAACTTTCATTCATCCAACTTTGATCCATCTAAGCAATTCCATGCATAAAAATCTCACTTTTTTATTTATAGATATGGCCCTATCCCATTTAGGAAGATTGTCTTTTATGTTAGCTTCAAACGTCAGCGTTAGCATTATTTTGAAAAATTTGACTAAATTTCGGCATCATTTCGAATTGGTCTCCAAGTACACGACATGACATCAGTGAAATGAATTTCCCGATAATCAAGTATGCACTCAGAGAACAACTTGAAATGCATTGAACCGAAATTTCATCAAATTAATCAAAATAATAATAACCTTAACGAATGAATCTAACATAAAAATACCAGTCTCCCCAAACTGTCCAAACGGACAATTCAAGACTAAATACAATGACTAATGCAAACTGTCCGCAAGAATCATTGCATTTAGTCTCAAACGGGAATCTAAGGTTCACTTAGCATGAACAATTGTTTATATAGCAAATTACATTGATGACGTACAAGAACATACAAAATCTAACTTTCAATTACAAACAAATATCGACATCAACATTTCTTTATGTAACTAATTTCAAATTCTGGGTTTGTAGGGTGCTTATGCTTTATTATTGTAGTTGGGTATGTGTCTTCTATTGTGAATATGTTAGAGGTACGACAGAGGTGGATGGAATATGTGACAACCAAGAAGGATTAGGTTGTGAGTACACCAGTCAACCTACTGCTTCCGCAACCAGTAGACCTGACCTCTTGAGTGGACCTCATGTGCCAGCAAAGGTTACTAAACTCTGCCTTTCAATTTTTAGATGAGGGTGTGTGTGTGTGTGTGTGATGAGGGTGTGTCTGTCTATGATGAAGGAGTGTTTGATGTAAGCTCCATTGGAGCTTGTAGGCCTAGGATCTTCTTCATCAATGGATTCCTTTGCTTCTTGGAAGATGAATGGCAACGGAATGGAGAAGGAAGAGAGAGAGGAGACGCCACTTCAAGGAGAATATGAGTCTAGAAGAAGTTCACCACCATAGGAGGCCATGGATAAGAGCTAGAAGAAAGAAGGAGATGAATGAAGGGAGAGGGAGAAAAGAGCACGAAATTTTGTGCTCTAAGAGAGCTCTGAACTTTGAAGTTTAATTTTCAAATTATCAAAGTTGAAAAAATACACACACATGACCTCTATTTGTAGCCTAAGTGTCACACAAAATTGGAGGGAAATTTGAATTGCAATTCAAATTTCACTTGAATTTGAAATTGAATTTGTGGAGCCAAACTTCGGAGCCAAAATTTTACTAATTATGATTAGTGAATTTTAGTTATGGTTCAGCCCACTAATCCATAATCAATTCCAAGATTCTCCACTAAGTGTGCTTAGGTGTCATGAGGCATGTGAAGCATGAAGGACATGCACAAAGTGTGACTATATGATGTGGCAATGGGGTGTAGTAAGAAAATGCTCACCTCCACCTCTAAAATTTAATTGGATTGGGCTTCTACCAATTCAATTAAATTTATTTCCAACCACACACATCAAATATTCACTTAGTGCATGTGAAATTACAAAACTACCCCTAATACAAAAACTAGTCTAGGTGCCCTAAATACAGGGCTGAAAAATCCTATATTTCTAGGGTACCCTACCCTACCTACCTTAATCTAATATGTACAAAGATAAGTGGGCTCATAGTTAGCCCATTGGCCTGAAATCTACCCTAAGGCTCATGAGAACCCTAAGGCCTTCTCTTGCATCTCTGGCCCAATCTTCTTGGAGTCTTCTATTCGATGCCCTTGCGGGGTAAGATTGCATCATTCCCTCCCCCTTGAAAAGGATTTGACCTCAAATCCCGAGGTTCTTGAAACTCTAGGCTTTTTTCCTCAACAACTGTAAAAAGAACAAAAACATATGTATTAGTGGTGTTTGGTATGTTGATGTAAGGTAAGGTCTGAAAACCCATTTCCTGGGCATCTTCCCATGAAGGAACATGGTTCCTCACCAACTCAATGAGTGGTGCCACAAGTATAGAGAAATATGGGACAAACATTTTGTAAAAGTTTGTTAAGTCATCGAAGCCCCAAATTTCCCTTATACATGGTGGAGTAGGCCACTCAGGAATGACCTTTATTCTCTTAGGATTCATGGGAACCCCTTGATCACTATTTAAAAAATTAAGAAAAGTAATGCAATAAAACATACCTTTTTCTGTATTTTCATGCTGATTATTCCTACCAAAAAGTATGACAAACCTAAGGTGTCCTATATGAGTACCTAAGTTTGTATTGAAACTAAAAATAAGAACAAACCTACCTAATGAGTCCCTATGTACACAAATCATGAAGGTGTTCGGTGCATGAGTGATTTTACAAAAGAGTGTTGCATCACTCAACACATTCATCATACCACCTATCATAGGGATTTGGTGCCTAATAATACCTATTTTAGGCACCAACAAAGCACAAGGATTTAAGCTCTTGCGAACCAAACTCTCATCCAACAACTCCTTTACTTGAGGAATAACCTCAAGCTCAAGAGGTATGGCGGTGCTAAGGGATGTTTCCCTTGATAGGAGAAGGTAGACAAATTGTTTAAGAAGGAGTGCTCTTTTAATATCACATTTTTTTGCAAAATGATTTTCCTTATTAACAATCTTCTTGGAGGAATCCTTTTCCTCCTTTTCCTTCCCCTTGGCCTTTGAAGACAAGACTTTACTATCCTTCTTTTTCTTTTGTTTTTCTAGTTTTTCTTCCTCATCCTTCTTATCTTTCATAGTTAGTTGATCTTTGGCCACCTGTGAAGGTGCTTGAGGATGCAACACAAATTTAGTGCCAAGATGGGTGAGGGTAATTTCATTAGTTAGGCCATTGTAAATGATCTTCCTATCAAATTTCCATGGCCTTCCTAAAAGAATATGTCCTGCCTCCATGGGAACTATATCACAATTAACTTCATCCTTATATGTCCCAATGGAGAAAGGTACCTTCACTTATTGGTTAACTATCATTTCCCCTTGCTCATTGAGCCATTGAAGTTTATAAGGTTTTGGGTGGGGAATGATAGTGAGGTTCAACTTAGAAACTAATCTTGTGCTACAACAATTGCAACAAGATCCACTATCCACAATGAGAGAACAAGTTTTATCTAAAATTTTGCATCTTGTATGAAAGATGTTCTCTCTTTGGGATTGAGATAGATCAAAAGATTGACCTCCAAGGAGCTTTCTAACCATTAAGAGATCACCTTCTTCATGGGGGTAGACTTCCTCACTAGACTATTCACCCCTTACTTCATCTTCACTTCCGCTAGAGGAAGGGGCAGAAGTAGTCTCCTCTTGACTACTATAAATGTCTTGACCCCTCATAATCACGGTTTTCTTTGTGGGGCATTGAGAGACAATGTGACCTCTCCCAAGACATTTGAAGCATTTAATGTTGCTAGTCCTTTCTTGGGAACTAGTCTTAGGGGTGGATTTCTCTATGGTCTTACCCTTATCTTCCTTGGGTTTTGAAGGTGCAGCCCCCAAAATTCCTTGGGCTTGGTCCTTCCTTGGATAAGAGTGAAAGCCATAAGATTTTGAAGAAGACTTTCTTTTAAGTTGTTGCTCCACTCTTATACAAAGTTGGACTAGCTCATCTAGGTCCCTATATGGAAGGAGTTCAACCTTATCCCTCACTTCCATATTAAGCCGACTAAGGAACCTAGCTATGCTTGTTCTTTCCTCCTCCCTAAGTCCAACTCTTAAAAGGAGTAGTTCCATTTGTTGTCTATATTCTTCAACACTCATACTCCCTTGTCTAAGCCTTTGGAGCTTGTCCATAAGCTCCCTTTCATAGTAGGAGGGAATGTGCCTCTTCCTAAGGGCACTCTTTAGATCATTCCAATACTCTACTGGAGGATCCCCATGAATCCTTCGTTCCCTAACAAGGGAAGTCCACCAATAGAGGGCATACCTTTGAAAGCTAAGGGTAGCCAATGGAACTTTTCTCTCTTCACTAATATGATGGCAAGCAAAGAGTTGTTCAACCTTCATTTCCCAATCTAAGTAGGCCTCAACATTATCTTTTCCATGGAAATATGGGAGGCTAATGTTAACCTCTTGAGGCCTTTTATCCTTTTCTTTTCTTTGGGAGTGATGTTTGGTATGTGAACTATGACACCCTCTATAATAGTCACTAAGTTCTTCACTTAAACTCTTGCAAGAGTCATGACTACTATAGGAGGCATGTTTTTCTCTTTTCATTTCTTTCATTATTTTTCTTCTTTCTTCCTCTCTTATTTTCTCTCTTGTATCTTGACTTATTTCTTCCACTCTTTTTTTTCCTTTTTCTTTTCTCTCTTTTTTTTCTTTCCACAACTTAAGGGATCTCAACTCATCTAATATCTTATACAAAGGGTCCTTAGGAGTAGAACCCTCACCATTAACACTAGATGAAGAATGAAGACACATGTTAGTTCCTAAATTATGGTTCTTTCTTGTTGGGGGTTTGAAAACAAAAGGTAAAAGAAACTATGGTTGAAACTAGCCAAAATAAACACTAAAAGAGGTGTGAAAGATAAGGTAAAAACTAATTGGTAAAAGGCAAGCTATCTAGGCGGTTTGACAATGGAGGGTAAAGGAAATAAGCTATGAAAGTAAGCAAGAAATTAAAGTGCAAGAAATGAAAACTAGGCGGATCCTAAGAGTGTTTGGATGACCTCATTTAAGGTTCCCAACAAAACACTCACTATCCTAAGGGAAAATAGCCAAAAATTATTACACACAAATGGAAGTAGGGTGACCTATTGGAGGCTCCCTACTTACTTCCAATGAAAGGCCTTTTTGTTACAAAGTTTGAAAGTAAAGAAAATTGCCAACTACAAATTACAAAAAAAAAAAAAAGAAGAAGTCCTCAATTTTGGTGGCTATTCTCTCTTTTGTGTTTCACTCAATTGGAGTTCTTCTTATTTCAATAGCTCTTAAGGTGGTTGGCCCCTTGCTTCTTGACTCAAATTCTTCAAGGGATGACACCAATCCTCCTTTCCAATTCCCTATATGGCAACTCACAAACAAGGAAACAAAGAGACAAGCAATAACCAAAGACCAAAAAATGAGATGAAAGCTAAACCAAAAGAGTTTTGACAAGACAAATTTTCAAGGATGATTCAACAATTAAAGCAATGAAAAGCACATAAAAGCAAGGTAGGACTCAAAGAGAAACTTAGAATGGCTCTAGAGTATAGTAAAATAAACTATAAAAAAAAGACTCAAGAAACCTCTAGTTTTGACACGTTTTTCACAATAATTTTCAATTGAAGTTTCAGAACTAGGTTTGGTATAAAATAGTCACCAATTATAGAACAAATTTTGAGCCAAAACAACAAGCACACTTCCCTTTCACTTTTTTTTTCTATTCCTGGACACAGATTTTTCTGCTAACTTGTGTGATTTTTCTTATTTTTTCCTTTAATCTAAACCGATTGGTTCTTTTTTCATAATTTTGGTCCAGATATCTAGAAAATTCAGTAAAAATTTTAGCTCGAAAAACGTAGTTACCAATTCCCATTAATTTATACAAGTTTGTATGTTCAAGCTGCCAACACCAGCGATTTCAACCTAGAAATCAAGAGTAGTGTTTATGTTGCTTAAAGCTTGGATAGTTTCAATTTGTATTTGCTTATTCTCAATTATCTTGAATAAAACAATTCAAGAGAGCTTACGACTTATTTGATTCACAAATCCAGCCACAACTCAGCACCACAACTCAACTTCATCATAGGCATCATGTAGGAATCTTAGAAAACAAAAAAGAGTTCAACAACAAGACTACTTCTAGGAATTGATTTAGAACATGTTATGAACTAAATAACATGCATGAATTAGACTCAAAATTCAAAAGATAGGCTAAGAATGACAAGAATACATGAACAAATGTATCTAGAATTCAATAAACAAAATAAAAATTCAACACAAACTTAGAGCATAATGTGACAATTACTATGACTAAACATGACTCTAAGACAACATGGATTAAGTGATTTACACTTAGATTTTTGTGTTTTTTTTTCTAATCAATATTTTTGGAAGAAAATTTAGATCTAAAGGTTCAGCACAAGAATATTATGAATGAAAATTGATAGAACCTAAAATCAACATTAAAACAAGATTCAAGAGTAGATCTACAAAATTTGAACCATAGAAATGCAAGAACAAGTGTAGATCTAAGATTTAATCGGTTTATTTTTTTTAATCTACTCTAAACAGCACCAAAAGACAAGACAATGGAGGATATACATGGAGAATAAGATGAAGAACAAGGAATTAAAGAGAATTCACCGAACAAAAAGATAGAGGAAGCAAAAGAACATCACCTAGATGAAGATGCTCTTGATACCACATGATGTAAGCTCCATTCGAGCTTGTAGGCCTAGGATCTTCTTCATCAATGGATTCCTTTGCTTCTTGGAAGATGAATGGAAGTGGAATGGAGAAGGAAGAGAGAGAGGAGACGCCACTTCAAGGAAAAGATGAGTCTAGAAGAAGCTCACCACCATAGGAGGCCATGGATAAGAGCTTGGAGGAAGAAGGAGATGAATGAAGGGAGAGGGAGAGAAGAGCACGAAATTTTGTGCTCTAAGAGAGCTCTGAACTTTGAAGTTTAATTTTCAAATTATCAAAGTTGAAAAAATACACACACATGACCTCTATTGAATTGCAATTCAAATTTCACTTGAATTTGAAATTGAATTTGTGGAGCCAAACTTTGGAGCCAAAATTTCACTAATTATGATTAGTGAATTTTAGTTATGGTTCAGCCAACTAATCCAAGATCAATTCCAAGATTCTCCACTAAGTGTGCTTAGGTGTCATGAGGCATGTAAAGCATGAAGGACATGCACAAAGTGGGACTATATGATGTGGCAATGGGGTGTTGTAAGAAAATGCTCACCTCCCCCTATAAAATTTAATTGGATTGGGCTTCTACCAATTCAATTAAATTTATTTCCAACCACACACATCAAATATTCACTTAGTGCATGTGAAATTACAAAACTACCCCTAATACAAGGGCTGAAAAATCCTATATTTCTAGGGTACCCTACCTACATTATGGAGCCCTAAATACAAGGCCCAAAAATAATGAAACCTTAATCTAATATGTACAAAGATAAGCGGGCTCATACTTAGCCCATGGGCCCGAAATCTACCCTAAGGCCTTCTCTTGCATCTCTGGCCCAATCTTCTTGGAGTCTTCTATCTGATGCCCTTGCGGGGTAGGATTGCATCAGTGCTTGTGTGTGTGTATCATCAGCGTGTGTGTGTGTGTGTGTGTGTGTGTGTGTGTGTGTGTGTGTGTGTGTGTGTGTGTGTGTGTGTGTGTGTGTGTGTGTGTGTGTGTGTGTGTGTGTGTGTGTGTGTGTGTGTGTGTGTGTGTGTGTGTGTCATGAAGGTGTGTGTGTGTGTCTTTGTGTGTGATGAGGGTGTGTGTGTATTTGAAAATTCCTATCGAAGATGATGCAAGCTGGAAAGAGAGACACACCAAGAAAATGGAGGAACTGAAGAACACACAATTCTCAGGTCAAGATGCAGTTTCAGACCCTGGACTACTGCATAAGGAGCTTGTTGGAGAGAAAACTATTCTGATTTCTGAGTTGTATAAGGCTATTGATGAAAAAGGAAATATGGATAACTTTGTTGATGTGTTGGAGCAAGAATGTAGACAAAGGAAATTGAATTTGTCTGATATCTTTGAACAAGTCACTGAAACAGGACATACATTGCTCATGTGGCAGCAGTTAAGGGGAGAGAAAAGATTGTAGAGTTGATTTCTTGTCACTTTCATGAACTTCTTATTAGGGGAAATGTAAGAGGTCACACTCCACTTCATGTTGTGTTGAGTTCCAAGAACACTACTATGGTCAACCTCATTCTTTCCCAATATGCATTAGTGAAGTCAACACATGATGATGTGATGAAAGATAAAAAGATAACAATAGAGAAGAATGAACTTGGGGACACTCCTTTGCATGAGGCTGTCCATAGTGGAGATCTTAATGTGGTTGAAGTCATTTTACAAAGAGATAAAGATATGGTCCATGAATTGAACAAGTCTAGGTGTTCACCACTGTTTTTGGCAGCTGCTAGTGAGAAGGTGGAAATTCTGAATCTTCCGTTGCAAATTCCATTCCCTGCAGATCAGAAGCTTCCTCGGTTCTTTGGAAACTCTCCACTCCATGCAGCCATACTGAAACGGAATCCTGGTACTCCTTCACTCCAAATTACTTGATTTTTTCCCTCACATTAATGATGTTTATGGTATATTTTAACTAAGCACTTAGTTCATAAACTTAGAATTGGATTTATAACCAAGAGAGAATCTAACTCAAACTCAGTTAATTAAATAGGATGTGTGAGTTGTTATAAACTTCATGCTACATATTTATGTATATATATATATATAACTGGGTTTATAAGTTTAACTAGACCATAAAAATAATGAGTTTGGATCCTCTCCCATTGATGTATCCGCATCCTCTCTCCAACAGCAAGTATCAGTACATAACCATCGGATACATGCATCCAATGGTTTAAAAAAAGTCATACAACTTTATTGTGGTTGTTATATTCATGAAGTAATCTTTCTATTCCTTACCTAGTTTTGACTGGGTTTTTGGTTTTCATATAAAATCACTAAATCAATTTCACCATATGACAATTGCAATTCTCACCAACAAAATCATCACCAAGCAAACCATACAAAGCATACATATGAATCACAGACCAAAAAGTGTAGCAAACAAACCTCAGTATCTGCAAGATTACGTCAAGGAAGTCCAGCCAAGACAATGATTACGTGGCAAGAGGATATTGGCTCTAGAAGATTATCCTATATGCTATTTTGTAATTCTGTTACAATCAAATCCAAGGGCAATCAATTAAGTTATTGAAACTGAATTGAGCTCGATTGTAGAACTTACAAGCTCTTGGACAATATGATGAAGGAAGCTTTAGTTCAGTTCTGCAAATTCAGTTGCTGCAAAGAGATAATAAGTAAGCATTTTGACAAGAATTTATACCTACTTAGTAATATGAAGACTAGAAAAAAGAAAAATGAAAAGGGAATTCTAATGCAAACTATGAACAATGTATAGATGTCATGCCATGACTAGTAATTTATCGAATTACTAGTCAAAATTGAATTGAGAGAAGCTAGGCAACAAAATTCTATAAATCCAACTTCCTCCATTTCAAAACAGACAATGGCCAGCCATTCTACATCTCTTATTAATGGCATTCCCATCAATGAGGCATCTAACCTTGGGTGGCAGCAGCCTCAAGTTATGGCAAAACCCATCAAGTGATAAAAGAAATAGCAAAATTGAATATTGAATATTGAAATAAAAAATTCTTACCAATTCCAACTAAATGTGTAGTTGTAAATTATCATCTAAAGTTCAAGCATTTATGACATGTTTGATTCTCATTCTAGATGTAAATTGAGGAATTGAAAAATATGGAAAATTTAAACAAGAAATTTGAGGCAACAACAAAATCAAAATGGCATAATAATTGTCTCGTCATTGGTCAATATTAATTAGTTCCAAAACTTTTATTTGTCGTACGCCGTTTCTTACGCAGCTCCATAATGACCTGGATACAAGCAAAAAAAGACCACTAGTTACAAACAAGATATATTAACAATTTATTACATGGTATCTCAAACTCATAAGTAAACTATAAGTTCAGGTTATAAAAAAGTAAATATACACTAATTAAGAATAAAAAAGTAGCTTATCATACATCAATGTCATCAGAAGCTCTAATTAGTAAAGTTTTTCTTTTCTTCCTTGTAGATGTTGAACTCTCTCCTGCTACTGTCTCTTTATTTTTTACAAAAGTAGTCTTCTTAGAGCTATTAATGCAAAAGTTAAAGATATATAGTTGATTAGAAATTAAATATACACTAAAAAAGTATAAAAATGACTAAATTTATTAGTAGTACTCTAGTAAATAAATAGGAGGATTATTAAAAAAAAATTATACCTTGTTTTTAATGCTTCTTGAACCTTGTTTATGTCTCTTTGTTTTGCCTTGTTTTTTAAAACCTCCTCTTTCTCCAAATCTTCAAATTCAACACATCCAAATCATCTTCACTGAGCAAATTAACATATTCTAAAAGTGAAATACATTCAATATTATAAAAAATTTATAAGATAGTAATCAATTATGGTCCCATATTCGTTGAATTTGTAAGGATTATAATTTATCGAGAATAAAGAGCAATATTTAGCAAGACCAATATAAAAGGAATGTGGATGTTATCTTAATTAACAATTTGGGAAATAACATGTATAAAGGAAGGTATACATTTGTTCTGTAATCAACGCTCACTCAAACAAAATTACTCACACCTACATAAGATCGTGAGAACACAACAAAGATTACATCGTAAGAAAAATAATAACAAACACAATAATTTAACGTGGTTCAACACCTCTTACCTACGTCCATGGAATTGTCTCCACAATATTTCCCTATCACAAAATTGATTAGAAGATTGTAATCCACTCCAAATAGTGTATCACTTTACAATCCTAAGTACCCCACTCAACGGTTCCAAGAAATGATAACACTCTCACACAAAGATAATTTTATCTCAACAAAGTGACTTTGTTTCACAATCTCTCTTTTCACACACTATCTTCATGTGTGTCTTCTCCATTAATTCTCTTCTCTATTTATAGTGAAGATTTGTTGGAACACACACTGTTCCTCACTCAATTGCAAGAGATGCAATTCACTCTCTCACACATTCACTCGTGTATCACTCACTGTTTTCAAGCAAAGAATAGCACACCTACACACTAGGAATAACACTAAAGACTGAGAAAATGATAGAATGAATAATCCTCATTATTAAGATGCATGTATGTCCTTTTATACAAGCAAAACAGAGTAACAACCCTTCACACTTAGGCTAGGCACTTATAACAGAATTTTAAAATTCTGTTACTCTCTTATATCCAATGTACAATTAAATCTACACCACTCAAAAACAGAATTAAGCTTTCACACCCTCCCTTAATTCTGATCTCCTAAGTTCATCAAGCCAATTCTATCCCTTAACATTTTAAACTTCTCCCCTTTGAGGGGTTTGGTTAAAATATTAGCAAGTTGATCAAATGTGCAGCAGTACTCCACTTTTAGTTTCTCTTTGTTCACTTGATCCCTAAGATAGTGAAACCTTGTTTCTATGTGTTTGCTTCTACCATGAGAGGTTGGATTCTTTGACAAGCTTATAGCTGACTTATTATCCGCAAAAAGCTTCACTCCATCACTCTCCTTGATTTTCAATTCCTGTAATAATGTGTCCAACCAGATAGCATGACAAGCACTCATTACAGCTACAACATACTCAGCTTCACATGTTGATAAAGCCACTATGGATTGCTTCTTAGAACACCACGATATTGGTGCTACCCCATACATGAATATGTAACCTGTAGTGCTCTTTCTGTCATCTCTGTCTCCCCAATCCGCATTAGTATATCCCACTAATTCCTCTGAGTTGCTATTGTCTTTATTTGGAAATAGAATTCTAGTATTGATGGTCCCTTTTATGAACCTTAGAATCCTCTTAGCAGCTAGGAGATGAGGAATTGGTCTTTTAGTATATCTACTTACTAGTCCAACAACAAATTCCAAATATGCTCTTGAATGACACAAGTACCTGAGAGAACCAACAATATGTTTGAACTCAGTTTCAACGACTTTGTCTTCCTTGCCCTCCCTTTCAAGTACAAGACCTGCCTCAATTGGTGTTGCTGCTGAATTACATTCAACCATGTTGAATCTCTTCAATATTTCTATTGCATACTTGCTCTGGTGCATCAAAATACCTCTCTCGGTCTTCTTGAATTCAAGTCCAAGGAAATAGGATAGAACCCCCATATCAGTCATTTCAAACTCACTCATCAATTCCCTTTTCAGTTTTGCTATTTCACTTTCATTACCACCAGTGATCAACAAATCATCCACATAGAGGCATACAATAATGATATTACCTACTGATTTGGATCTTACATAGACTCCAAACTCACAGCTACACTTATCAAAGTCGATTTTCATCATAAAACTGTCAATTTTCTTGTTCCAAGCTCTTGGGGCTTGCTTAAGTCCATAAAGAGCTTTTCTTAACCTGGGAACCTTTGACTCTTGGCCAGCTATAGAGAATCCAGGTGGCTGAGTCACATAGACCTCCTCATCAAGAGGACCATTTAAGAAAGCACACTTCACATCTAGTTGGTGCATTGTCCAATTCTTTAGGCTAGCAATTGCCACTACTGTTCTAATAGTCTCAATTCTAGCAACTGGTGCAAACACCTCTCTATAGTCAATCCCAGCTTTCTGTAAAAATCCTCTAGCCAGAAGTCTAGCTTTATACTTGACCACCTTCCCTTCTGGATTTGTCTTAATCTTATAGATCCACTTTACATTAATGGGCTTCTTCGATTTTGGTTGAGATACCAGCTCCCACACTTGATTTTTCTCAATAGATTTAAGCTCTTCTGTCATAGCTCCAACCCACCTCTGTTCAGTCATAGCATCTTCAAAGTTTATTGGTTCTGCTTCAGAAAATAGAGCAAAATGTACAAGATTCCCATCTGCACTTACATCAACATCAGACAACATCTCAAAACCTTGAAATCTAGCTGGTTTGGGTGCATTTCTCTGGGGTCTCACTTCTCTTTGGGTGGTTTTGACATTCCCTTCACTTGTTTCTTCCTCTTCTGACCTTATTATTATTGAAGGTCCCTTCATTTCAGTATTCAGCTCCCAGTCTCAGCTTCTAGATTCATCAAATACCACATCCCTACTGATTATTATCTCCTTACTCTTCGGATCAAATAGCTTATAGCCTCCAGTTGAGTGATATCCGAGTAAGATCATTTGTTCACCTTTATCATCTAGCTTCCTTCTTAACTGATCTGGGATATGCTTATAACAAAGTGATCCAAAGATTCTGAAATGACTCACATTTTGTTTTGCACCACTCCAAGCTTCTTCAGGTGTTATTCCTTCCAATCTCTTTGAAGGGCTCCTATTCAAGATGAAGACAGCTGCAGACATTGCCTCTCCCCACAAGTACTTGGGTAGACTATTGCCTTTCAACATGCTCCTTACCATATTCATTATGGTTCTGTTTTTTCTTTTTGCAGCTCCATTATGTTGAGGTGTGTAGGGAGGAGTCACTTCAAGAATTATGCCTTCTTGATCACAAAATTCTTGAAATTATGTAGAAACATATTCACCACCACCATCTGTTCTCAATATCTTGATCAATGAGCCACTTTGCTTTTCTGCCATATTTTTGAACTTCTCAAAGACTTCAAAGACATCACTCTTCCTTCTTATTAGGTAAACCCATACTTTCCTAGTCAATTCATCAATAAAGGATATGAAGTATCTGTTTCCACCCAGAGATTCAATTTGCATAGGGCCACACACATCAGAGTAAATCACCTCAAGTTTCTCCTTTGCCCTGATTGGTACATTTTGTTTTAAAGTACTTCTTGATTGCTTACACTGTAAACA
This sequence comes from Glycine soja, assembly GCF_004193775.1. NCBI lineage: Eukaryota > Viridiplantae > Streptophyta > Magnoliopsida > Fabales > Fabaceae > Glycine > Glycine soja. Next base: position 15,724,104 of record NC_041011.1, read on the forward strand.
ACCATTACATACTTCACTAGGAGGCTTGATCTGAGGCAAACCCAGCACCATTTCTCTTGAGTTTAGCTTAATCAGATCTATAAAATTTAAATGGCCAAATCTGTAATGCCATAACCACTCTTCACTGTTTACTGTAGTGGTAAAACACTTCTGTTCTATCACATCAATCTCAATTTTAAATGTTCTATTTTTTGAAAGAGGGGACTTCAAAATGAGCTTGTGATTCCTGTCAAACACTCTCAACATCTTGTTTTCAAGCTTAGTCATAAATCCCTTTTCTAATAATTGACCTAAGCTTAGGAGATTACTTTTCATACCTGGTACAAAGAGTACATCAGTGATGCAAGACTGACCTCCATCCTTTGTTTTGATAAGGATCTTCCTAATTCCTTCAGCACTCAAGGTTCTATCATCAGCAAATTTGACTTGGCTCTTCACAGATTGATCAAGATTGAGAAACCACTCTCTTCTTCCTTTCATATGAGTTGAGCAACCTGTGTCTAGGTACCAACAATTATCACTTGCCCCTTCAATTTGAGTAGTTACCATTAGCAGTACCTGTTCAGTGTCATCATCTTCTTCCTGAGCCAATTTTGCATCATCACCTTTAGGTTCTCTTTTGTTATTGGGTTTGTTGTAACACTCATCAGCAAAGTGCCCAAACTTTTGACAGTTAAAGCATTGAATACTTCTTTTGTCGAACTTCTTTCTATTTGAAGAGTTTTGGGAATTGGATCCCCCTCCTTTCTTGTGGTCCTTATCACTGTTCTGATTTCCCCTCCATTTATTGCTCTTCCCTTTAGTTTTCTCTTTCTTCCATCTATCACCATGCTTCTTTGGATTAGACCGTGCTTGCAAGGCTTGTTCACTTTTCTTCTCATTGATCCTTTCATTCATTCTCTGCTCATGAGATTCCAAAGATCCTTGCGATTCCTCTAGGCTAAGCTCTTCAAGATTTTTGGATTCCTCGATGGCTACCACAATATGGTCAAACTTGGGTGGCATGGTTCTAAGCACCTTCTCTACAACTGATTGCACAATTATCTTTTCTCCATAGCCCTTCATTGAATTCACCACTATCTGCACTTTTGTGATGTACTCAGCAACTGATTCATTCTTTTCCATTTGTAGTAGTTCATATTGTCTCCTCAGAGTTTGCAGCTTGATCTTCTTGGTTTTTGTGGCTCCATCATGAGATTTCTGCAGAATGTCCCATGCTTCTTTGGAGGTTTGAGCCATTGCTATCTTTTCAAAATTAGCAGCATCTACACTTAGGTGCAAAATGAAAAGTGCCTTGGAATCTTTCTTTTCCTTTTCTCTGTCAAAAACCTTTTGTTCATTTGTTGCTCTCTCTCCCACAGGTATATAACCTTCTTCTACGAACTCCCAAACCCCTTGGAATCGCATCACCACCCTAATCTGAATCTTCCAATTTTCATAGTTCTTTCCTGTGAGAATTGGTAGATTTGAAGGAATAGAGCCAGATATTGCAGCCATCAAAGAACTCCTTCAAGAACACCTCCAAGAACCTTTTTTTCTTTTTCTTGTTAGCGATTCTTGCCCCTTCTATCGAAACCAATGCTCTAGATACCAATTGTTGGAACACACACTGTTCCTCACTCAATTGCAAGAGATGCAATTCACTCTCTCACACATTCACTCGTGTATCACTCACTGTTTTCAAGCAAAGAATTGCACACCTACACACTAGGAATAACACTAAAGACTGAGAAAATGATAGAATGAATAATCCTCATTATTAAGATGCATGTATGTCCTTTTATACAAGCAAAACAGAGTAACAACCCTTCACACTTAGGCTAGGCACTTATAATAGAATTTTAAAATTCTGTTACTCTCTTATATCCAATGTACAATTAAATCTACACCACTCAAAAATAGAATTAAACTCTCACAAGATTGACACCAACAATAATAAATAAGTTCTCTTGGAAGTTGAAACAAAAACAACTTCCAATGCATCCATTCAAATACGTTTCATCTAGTAAAATGCAATCTTTCACTTTGTATTTAAATCACCTAAACCTTAGTGATAAAAATTAAATTTCCACTATGCATTAAATCTACCTTATCTTTTTGGCTTGAAACACTACAATTCCCCCCCTCAAGCCAAAAGATAAATATCATTCGATCAATTTGAAAGTGAACAAACTTCTCCTCCAACGGAAGTATCTCCCAACATTTCTACACTATTAGAAAACTTCATTTTCTTCTTCACTTTGCTATCATGGTTTCTCTTCAAGGCTTGTCCATCCAAATAGAAAAGGTTACCTTTATTTTTCTGTCCTTGCAACACCAAGTATCTCCCCTTGTACACCTCATCCAAATTCAAAGTTTATCTTCCCACATAATAGAGTAATTCTACACCATAGTTAGCCAAATGATCAGCGCATACATTACTATCTCAGAAAATATGGGAGACACGAAACTCCATTTGGGCCACAGTAGAATAGAGTATTCATCTAGACATTTCTTAAATCCTAAGGAGCCACACTGATAACATTAACAGCCTTGAGGACTAAAAGAGAATCCACCTCCAGCTAAAGCTTGCCTCAACCTTTGGAATGAGCTATAGAAATAGACAAAACAACTCCCTCTAGTTCAACTGAAAAGAAAAAAAGATACCCACATATAAAACATATCCTCCTAAGAAAGCACTAGAGTAATCACGAAATAACCTACCATAGTGAAGGGAACCACAAAATGATTTTACCAGCCTTGGGTGCATGAATATTGATGTTAAAAGATTTGATGACCTAAAACTCACTCAAAGAGGATCTCATACCGCTTGAAGTAAGATAACCGGCCCACAAGCTGCTATGAGACAAACAGATTATGAAAGCAGGTCTAAATGTGGCAATTTAAGATCGCCCAAACCACAAAGATAAAACTAGCAAGAACAACATCTTTAGCTTGCGGGTGAACAACTAATTTGCCAACATCGAGGATAAGATCCATAGGAGAAGCAAGATTAAAACCATGACCAGTTAAGTTATAGATGATAACCAAGACCAAATCTAATCTCCAACCCAACTTCTTCTAAAAGAGAGCATACTTTGGATTAAGATTTGGATAACATGTAGGGATTCCCTAGTTCTATTATAGTGAATTCAGCTAGATTTCTATGGAACCCACAATACCTTTCAGAGGTATCATTAGGGGCCATTGTTTTTCCATCAAAATTAATTAATTACCTACCAAAGATTGTAGGACCATGTGATTTGTCAGGCAACTGATCTTCTGGCAACTCGATACTATGTTCAGTAGGAAAATTGTTTTATCTATATGAATCAATATCCATGTTAGTGTTTGAGCATTCACCTAGGTTAAGGATTCTCTTGTGAATTGCATCACTTGCTCCAATGACAGTAGAATTCAAATCAACAAATATTTTTTTATTTGAATTCTACTATCAAAACATTTGTACATGAACTTTTCATGCTACCATGTTTCATATTTTCACAAAGAAATGAGTAAGCAAAACATTTCCTACCTTTGTTTTTCCCTTTAGCCTAACTAGTATCCCATTGTGCATAGTGATGCAATCCTACCCCGCAAGGGCATTAGATAGAAGACTCCAAGAAGATTGGACCGGAGATGCAAGAGAAGGCCCTAGGGTTCTCATGAGCCTTAGGGTAGATTTCTGGCCCATGGGCAAAATATGAGTCCGCTTATCTTTGTACATATTAGGTTGAGGTTTCATTAATTTTTGGCCTTGTATTTAGGGCTCCATAATATAGGTAAGGTACTCTAAAAATATAGGATTTTTAAGCCCTTGTATTTTAGGGCACCTAGACTAGTTTTTGTATTAGGGGTAGTTTTGTAATTTCATATTCATTAAGTGAATATTTGATGTGTGTGGTTGGAAATAAATTTAATTGAATTGGGAGAAGCCCAATCCAATTAAATTTTAGAGGGGGAGGGGAGCATTTGCTTGCTACACCCCATTGCCACATCATATAGTCACACTTTGTGCATGTCCTTCATGCTTTACATGCCTCATGACACCTAAGCACACTTAGTGGAGAATCTTGGACTTGATATTGGATTAGTGGGCTGAACCATAGCTAAAATTCACTAATCATAATTAGTGAAATTTTGGCTCCAAAATTTGGCTCCACAAATTCAATTTCAAATTCAAGTGAAATTTGAATAGAAATTCAAATTTCCCTCCAATTTTGTGTGACACTTAGGCTATAAATAGAGGCCATGTGTGTGCATTTTTTTTAACTTTGATCATTTGAAAATTAAACTTCAGATTTTAGATCTCTTTTAGAGCACAAAATTTTGTGCTCTTCTCTTCCTCTCCCTTCATTCATCTCCTTCTTCCTCCAAGCTCTTATCCATGGCCTCCTATGGTGGTGAGCATCTTCTAGACTCATCTTCTCCTTGAAGTGGCGTCTCCTATCTCTCTTCCTTTGTCCATTCTGCTGCCATTCATCTTCCAAGAAGCAAAGGAATCCATTAATGAAGAAGATCCTAGGCCTACAAGCTCCAATGGAGCTTACATCATGTGGTATCAAAGCATCTCCATCTAGGTGATTTTTTTTCCTTCCTCTATCTTTTTGTTCGGCGAATTCTCTTTAATTCCTTGTTCTTCATTTTATTCTCCATGTATATCCTCCATTGTCTTGTGGTTTGGTGCTGTTTAGAGTAGATTAAAAAAAATAAACCGATTAAATCTTAGATCTATACTTGTTCTTGCATTTCTATGGTTCAAATTTTGTAGACCTACTCTTGAATCATGTTTTTGTGTTGATTTTAGGTTCTATCATTTTTCATTCATAATATTCTTGTGATGAACCTTAGATCTAAATTTTCTTCCGAAATACTGATTAGAAAAAAAAACACAAAAATCTAAGTGTAAATCACTTAAAAGTATTCTTGTTATGAACTAAATAACATGCATGAATTAGACTACTTCTAGAATGTTTTGTATACATGAACAAAACATTCCCAGACAAGAATACATGAACAAAACATTCCCTAACAAGTAGATTTACTCATTTTAAAATGAATGGTTGAATTTTTTTTTTCACTTTATTGAGTGTTCCCCCTGGACATTCCAACATCTTTAATTATGTAATTTTTGAAACTTATGTTATTCTTTGTATCGTAAATTTAATTTTTCTACTCTTCCTTCACATCCTCTTGCCAATAAATATATGGAACACTTTTTCTTGAACATATACATGTTCATGATTTCCATTATGCATAAGAATCATATCAAGAGAGGAAAGATGACATAAAATAATTAAGTAAATCAACATATTATATCCAAGCAACATATTTAAAATATGCTAGTTAAAGATCATAATTATATATTAGAGGCTAAGGACTAACTCACCTCCAATGTACAACTTTTGGGTATTCTCATTCTCACTCATTTTCAGATTGATGCTCTTGAAAACCCTGTATCAAATCCAACCAAGCATTACAAAATCAAAAATAGATTACTTGGGCATATAGAGATATGGTCAACAAGAAGAAAAGAAAATCTGAGAATTTCAATCAAGGAAAACATAATTTCAAAATTCTCTCTAGATTCACATCTTGACAGTCCTACTTCCACGGATAGACACTTGTAACCTTCAACATAAATATATATGAATGTAATGGTTTATTTCAATTAGATACGTTTTGCTCTAAGGACTTTTCCACCATTAATGTATTATTTAATTTAATAAAAAACACAATTAATGTCTAAAATTTAATGATATATTTTAATTAATAAATTCATATAATTAATTTTAATTAATTTCACATTAATGTTGGGACATGTGTTAAAAAAGAAAAAGAAAATCATTTAAAAGGTTCAAGCCCCCTTTTGTTGTATTACCTCCAAAACATTTGATTATTTTTTAAAATCTCTCTCAATAGACTCACTACGTTAAGCACTACATGAAATTATCAAGTATGTCATACAAAAAAGGGAAAGAGACATTAAATTAGCTATGATAGCATTCAATATATTTTATTACCAATATTAAATATTATAAAAACATTCGTTTTGTTCTAGGACTTTTCCTTCATTAATGTATTATTTAATTTAATACAAAAATAAAATTAACGTATAGAATTTAATGATTTAGTAAATGATATATTTTATATTATTCAATTCATATAATTAAATTCTAATAAATTTCACGTTAAATAAGTAAATAAAAAAGTATGTAAAATAATTATAGTTATAAATTGAATATAGCTATCAATCTCAACAGATCTCATTCATAAGCTACAATTGTGATGGGGTGTACATCTACCACTCAAGTATTTCATGAAGACAAATAGTGTCTAATACAAACAATTTTATACACAATATATAAAGGATGTATATTGAATTCAACCGTATCAATCATAGGTTCTCTTCACTATCGTTTCACAATGTCTGGGAAAAAATCACATAGTTAAATTAACATGAAGACAAATATTGTCTAATAAATACAATCTTACATACAATATAGGGTATATATTGAATTGGTGTGTATCAATTACAAGTACATCTTGACTATTGTTTAACAGAAAGGTCAAGAAAAAAATTACATAGTTGAATCAACATCATTACCCATGTGATTAGAATGATAAAAAAACCTAAAAAATGAAATCAGAGACACACATTATAATTAGAAAAATACAATAACAATAAAGAATAGAAATATTAAAAATTAGATATACATAAATTAATATCATATACAAACAAAAAAATGTACAAACAACAACCTTTTAGTTGATCAAGAAAATATCATAATTTGTGTCTAAATCAGAACCTATCTAAATCCAAATGTGATTGAAAAATTACAATGCTGTAAAAGAAGAAATTATTCTGCATGGTGAAACATTTTCAATGATCTAGCCCAAAAATACAATGGTATCCTCGATAAAAAATGTTAGCTATCAACAATAAAAACTAAACAAAAGAATCCGTTAACTTTCTCTTAATTTAAGAAATTTCAGTGATTATGGTAAGTTGATAGTAGAAGATTAGTTCCCAATTCAATATTTTTTTTTTTATCAAATCAACACAATAACTCATGCTTGCATGTATTCCTTTGCAAAAAGAAGAGAAATAAAAAAAAAATCAAGCTATGGTTTAGAGGAGAAAGATGACGAAATAGTTTTTGTACCTCGCTAACGCCCCTATCATCAATTCAGGTAGAGGATGTCAAGCTTTTTCATACCTTGTCCATGGTGGTACTAGAGGTGTCATTATCATCAGTCATGATTTATTGTTTTTAACTTGCAATGACCAATAGCCCTAAGAACTAGAGAAGGTAGTGTTTTGTTTTTTGGATCAAACGATAAAATAAACAAAGGGCTTTAATGGAACAGTGTACAAAATGTTTTGATTAATTTTAAAAATCTTTCACAATATAAGTTAGGAAGGGTTGAAAGAGAATGTGGTTTTGGAGATGAAGAGGGATTGAGAGAAAAACATCAACGATTTTGTTAAGATTTTTCTTTTTATTTGTAGTTTTGGATACTTTATATTTAATATTTATTAGGTGACACGATATGTCACCTCAATAAGAATTGTAAGTGATATGTCGGGGTGCCAAAAAAGAAAAAAGAAAAATATTTAAAGGAATCAAATGTACATTATAAAACAGCTGAAATATATGTCTAATTAAGATTTTTAAGGTAGTTCGTTATGATTCCCAATAAAAGACCCTTTTTTAGTGTTACTACAAAATGTTTGATTAATTTTAAAAATCTCTCACAATATAAGTACTAAAAGTATGATATAGAATATAGGAAAAAGAGGGATTAAATCAGCTTTGATAATATGAAATATATTATATTAACAATATTAAATGTTATAATCATAATTTTGTAACTGTAATTTTTTATATATGTTTAAATTTTTATTTTTTTAAAATGTTTTAAACCTAATTTTCTTAAAATTTTAATCAAATAAAAAAATTGTGTCATACTATACATTATCTTATTCTAATACTTTTTTCATATCTAATTTTCTAATATATACATTTGACTTTTATTTTTCAAAATGATATATAAAATAAATATTTATATTTTTAATTAAATAACAAAATTGCGTCATGGAATAGATTTTGCTATACTAATACCTTTCCTCGAATATATTTTTCTTAAATACTTTTTTGACTTTTACTCATTTACTTATTTTGACTTTTACTCATTTACTAAATAGCTTATTTACTCATTTTTTAAAATTTTAATAAAATAACAAAGAAGAAAAATTTATCTATTTATAAATATTATATTAATGACATTAAAACTATTCTAAAAAGCCATTTAACACTATAAGAGTATTTTATTACAACTATAAATTATTAAAAAAAACCATCGGCATAAACAACTCTTGAACTCAAAGATGGGTCATCAATAGGGATGACAATGGGCAGTTGTAGGATGGGTACTACTGTACCCATTCCGATTCATGCAATAAAAACAATGCATGTACCTATCTCAAACCTATGCGAGCTGAAACTTTAATATGAAAGGAATGATTGATTTAAAAGAGATATGTCTTACTCGAGCAACTTTTTTTCCATTAATGTATTATTTAATTTATTACAAAAATATAATTAATGTATAAGATTTAATGATATATTTTATATTATTAAATTCTTATTAATTTCACATTAGTTGCTTTTTTTGCATAAAATAAGTAAATAAAAAATATGTAATATAATAATAGTTATAAATTAGTTATCAATGTGAATAGATCTTGTTCATAAGCTTCAATTGTGATGGGTGTACATCCACCACTCAAGTATTTCATGAAGACAAATATTGTCTAATAAATACAATCTTATATACAATATAGGGTATATATTGAATTGGTGTGTATCAATCACAAGTACATCTTGACTATTGTTTAAGAGAAAGGTCAGAAAAAAATTATGTAGTTAAATCAACATCATTACCAATGTGATTAGAATGATAAAAAAACCTAACAAATGAAATCCAAGACATCACATGATAATTAGAAAAATACTATAACAATAAAGAATAAAAATATTAAAAATTAGATATACATAAATTAATATTACGTATAGAAAAAAAAATGTCCAAACAACAACATTTTTGTTGATCCAGAAAATATCATAATTTGTGCCTAAATCAAGACCAGTCTAGATCTAAGTGTGATTTAAAAATCACAATTCTTAAGAAGAATAAATTATTATGCATTGTGAAACATATTTAATGATCTAGCATGAAAATACATTGCAGCCATAAATAAATAATGTTAGCTATCAACAATAAAAGCTCAAAACAAAAAAAATCTGTCAAGTTGCTCTTAGTTTAAGCAATTTAAATGTTTCTTGTAATTAAGTTGATAGAAAAAGATTAGTTCCCAATTCAATATTTTTTTTATCAAATCAACACTGTAACTTGTGTTTGCATTCTTTATCAAGTGAAGAGAAATAAAACTACAAGAAAAATGACATATACCTACGGACAAAAACTGTCACTATAAATAAAAAATTCGTAGGTAAATGTATGATAGACTTTGTCCTACGAACATTTCTTCCGTCAACTTTGAGGGGGCATATAATGACAGCTAATTGTCTGTCACTATAGGTTTTACCTACTATGTATAGTGTGTAGGTAAAAGTCATTAACTTCTACTTGCATCTCCTAATTGTAGGTAAAAGTCTTTAATATGTACCTATCATCTTCAACTGTAGGTAAACATGTTTAACATGAACACCTCTAACAAGAAGCCAATCACTCCCCAAAATTATCTCATGCTATCTTTTCAATTCCCTGACTGAATGAAATAATATAAGATAACTAATAACCACTTAGTTTAAATTTTCCAACAACAACAAAAATCAAGATCTGCAACCCCACTTTAATTCAAGCATACGAATCAGAATTGTATTATTATAGACCAAGAGGAGAAAAGACTAAAACCTCTGGTGATGAAAAATGCATGTTACTACAGTCCTAAGAAACTGATCAGAAGAAATTTAAAATAATGATAAGACTTTAGGATCACATACATTCAAAGAAATTTAAAGTTTGTGTAACAAGGACCAGAGGGACCCAAAAATGCTTTGTACAGGGGCTAGAAGGGGTGGTTTTTAAGTACAAGGCAATGATAATGAACATATGTAAAGAAAATATCCATAAAATATTAGCAGCCTACCGCTCTTCAGAATCAATGTTCCACTGACAAAGGCCAACGACAGATGCAGATAGGATGGTTTTAACACCAGAAGACAAACTTGAAGTTTGTGCAAGAGCATGTACAGTATGCACAGGGTTGCTAGTGAAACCAACTAGAGATTTCATGGGTCCTGCAGTTTTCCGCATATCAAACACCAAGACAGAACCATTCTGTAGGGAAGTTATATGAAGATTAGCATTTGAAGTTCCCACATCAAATAAATACAAAACCAAAGTGTTAACCTGTAGTCCAGCATATATGTAATGTGAATTGTTGAGATCCCATGAACAAGACCATGCAGGAACCTGGAATACAATTCTAGTAAAGGTGAAACCCCCCAAAGAGGGACTAGTAAACTCAGCTTGTGACAGATCACAATCTTTGAGCAATAAATTAGTAGAACAAGGGGAAAGGGGGCATGAAAAAAAAAACTATTTTAATAATTTATATCTAATTTTCTACATGTAGTTTGGAGGATTTTCTCTTATGTCATTTGAGGTTTTGGAATCAGGGGAACTAATGGCGATTGATGGCCTTGCCCTCCTGCCGTATGCTATTTGCAGTTAGTTCATGCCTAAGGTTGGAGAAAAAAGCTAGACTTTCTAGATATCTACTTGCAACACTACATCCTTTATGGAAATCAGTGGTTTTTTTATCTTCTTCATGGTGTTTAGTTAATGGTTACTTTAAAAGGCCGTCTTTGGAAAAACATGCAAAGAGACTGAAAACCTTTACAGACTTGCTGTCTTTTTGGCTAGTCCTTATGAATTTATATTACTCAACTCAAGGAGGATAAAAAGTTAAATATACAAGCAATGCCAATCTTAAAAACCACAAAACATAGCAATTACAAACTATTTCCCACAGCTTTATTACTACTAAATTACCAAATCAAAATATTGAATCAAACTTCACCTATAGGTCATAATTGACAACAAGGTTGCCGCTGTCCAAGCGGTAACAAAAGGAAATACATCAATGACCAAATTTTTACTACATCAGACAAGATGAATTAGTACTTAATGCAACCATACCTGAGCACTAATAATTTCTATCCTAGAGAAGCAAAGAGAGCCAAGCTACTACTATGAGAAGCAGAAATGTGTAGGTCTTTAACACCATTTGTGCCGGAAGGCAGTAAGATGTCTTGCATCTCAAATGGAGAAATCAAGCTCATCTACAAAGCCGAGTTCCCATTGTGACATCCTGGAAGTTCTACCCAGAATTTTGTAAGTATTACATTTAAATAATTATATACATACATACATACATACATACATATATATATATATATATATATATATATATATATATATATATATATATATGCTGGTAGAAGTATGTACATCGGAGGAGAAATACGCAGGTTAGACTAATTAACGAAGAGTAACCCATAACTGGACGGTTATAGATTAATTCGCAATTAATTAGTCTAAAAATTATCGTTTTACATACAACTTATAATTAAACAAAACCAACCTCTGAACCACGCTCAAGGTCTCATTCTGAGCGTTTTGATATATATATTGCCTACCTTTGAAAACGGGCCCCGACGGGTGCAGAGAAACGCGAAGAACTGGAACCAGAGAGGCGGCACGCAAACCGAGGCAGGATTTTAGCATCCAAAAAGGTCCAATTTTTTTCTTCTTTTATGGCTGAGTATGTGGTCAAATCAAAGGTAAAGGTGGGCCCTTTTTTCTCCAATTAAAAAAGGACATGTGGAATTGCTTTTGAAAAGAAAACGAAAAAGAAAAGAAAAACCATTTTTTTAAAAGCCAAATCTTCTCTCTCTTTCTCCAGAAACTTCCAGCACTGCCCTCTCATTCTTCCTCCATGTTTCTTTTTCATTTTCTTCACCACCATTGTTGTCTCTCTTCAAGCTCCAAATCCCCCTTCATTTCCACACCAAATTGCAAGATAAAGTTGTTTTTGGTGTCTAGGAGTCTACCTCTACCTCGTGGGACCTTCAATTTCAGGTAAGGGTGGACTTCTCGTCACTTGAAATCTGGGGGGTTGGGTTCTTGGGAGCTATAATGGGTAGTTCTACTAAGTTATTGCTTTAGGGTAGTTGTTTGTGAAGGAAATTGTTGTAACTATGCTAAACTTGACATGTTTAATGTAAGCAAAACTACCCATGTTGATTTAGGGTTCAATAATGATGTTTTGATATATATGTGTGCTTAAAATGTAGATAGAGAACTGGTAGAGAGGATGGGGAGAGTTAGCTTAGAGTTAAATGTGACAATGGTAGTGTTGTAAGTGGAAAAGTGTGAGATTTTGAGGTTTAGAAATCCAAATTTGGTGTTAGTGGAAATTTGAGTTTAAAGTGAGTTGATTCTAGTTTAGAATGTCAATTAGGACTTGTAGGAAAGCTTGGTGAGAGCAAATGAGGAAAATTAGTGGCAAATGTGAAAGAAAAGAGTCATTTATAGTGTAAATTGAGTGTTGAGAGGTCCAATTTTGAATAGGTGGAGATTTTACCTTAAAATTAGTTTGAGCAAGTCTAATTCAATGTTATAGACTTGATGAAGATGAGAGTCTATCCCAAAATTGTTAGACAAGTGGCCTCAGATATCTAAAGAAGGGGGGGTTGAATTAAGATATTCCAAACTATTTCCCCTAATTAAAAATATATTTCACTTTTTAACCAAGTTATGAATTCCCTTAATGACAATCTTCTTAAATATTAATTCAAATGAAACAATTTGAATATGAATATAAAGCGATAATAAATAAAGGAGATTAAGGGAAGAGAAAATGCAAACTCAGTTTTATACTGGTTCGGCCACACCCTTGTGCCTACGTCCAGTCCCCAAGCAATCCGCTTGAGAGTTCCACTATCTTGTAAATTCTTTTTACAAGTTCTAAACACACAAGGACAATCCTTCCTTTGTGTTTAGAATTCCTTTACAACAAGAGACTCACAGTCTCTTAATCCCTTAGAGAATGAGAAGAAGAAGAAGAACAAATCTCTCTAGAAAGAGATGGATTTTACAGATTGAGCACTCAAATAATTCCTTAATGAATTGCAATTGAATTGGCCAAGGAATTCTTAAGAGGATAAAATGAATTTGCTTTTAGATAGGATAAACACTTGTTGTTCTTAAAATCTCTAAGCAATTTCGTGTTTGAGTCACATATATATAGACCATTGGTGGTCATGAATAAAGCCTTTGAAAAGTTGTGACTCTTAAAATTATTTTTCTGAAAATCCTGTCTGGTAATCGATTACAGTATTTGTGTAATCGATTACAGCTTTTAAAAAGTTGAATTAAAACGTTCAAAAACTGCTGGTAATCGATTACCATATATGTGTAATCGATTACACAGTGCAAATTTTGAATTCAAATTTTAATAGCTGTGTTAAATCAGTTTTGGCCACTGGTAATCGATTACATCCTCTGGTAATCGATTACCAGAGAGTAATTTTGTTGAAAAACACTTTTTAGCTTAAAATTCTTGGCCAAACCTTTTGCTAATCCAATTGGAATACCCTTCTATTTTAATATCCTTTCTAAGACTCTATAGACTATCTTGATTATCCATCTTGATTAACTCTAATTGCTTTGTCTTGAGTAAATCTTTGAGAAGCATATGATTCATGTAATCCTTTGGCATCATCAAAACTTTCAGCTTGATCCTTTGTCTACAATCTCCCTCTTTTTGATGATGACAATACCTGAAATCAAGACAAGCTATATACAAGATGATAGCACGTTCACACAACCCTTACTCCCCCTATCTTTTGGCATGTATGCCTAACTTTTCTTAACGATAAATTTCTAAATTTCTAATTGATTTCTAACCCATGTTAACCCATGTTCTCTCCCAAGTTCTCTCCCCCTTTGGCAACATCAAAAAGAACTAGAGCAAGGCAATCAATAGCCAAACATTAACACAATAAGAATCCAAACAAAGACAACCATGGAACCAAAATAAAACCATACATGTGCATAATCAACAAAAGCAATGTCTAGAAATATAATTATAGTGCAAGACTACGATAACTAGAGCAATAAAAAGCCAAATACACTGCGTTAAAACAGAGTACTAATAATACTTAACCACTAATAATACTTAGTCTTAATAATAACTTATAAGCTAAGAGGATGATGGAGGCGGTGGTGGTGGATCAAAGCAAGTACGGATGAAGGAGACATATTCTTCAACTTTGGTGATCCTTGATTCCATGGCATCAAACCGCATGTCGACTTGCAATTCCATATTATCAAACTTGTCACCAACAAAAGTTTGAAGACCATCGAACTTTTCCAAAAGCTTTCGAAGAAGAGAGGAATTATCTTCAACTGGTTGGTTGCCTTCATCATCCGCGGGTGGAGCACCCTTTTTGACCCAAGAGCCATCATGCTCTTTGCGGTAACCAAAAGAAGCAATCACAGCAGCACCAATTAAAAAGGATCTCTTGATTGGAACGTAAGGTTCAGAATCAAGAGGAATTTGAAAATGGTGGAAAAAGAGAGTGACAAGCTGTGGATATGGTAGTGGAGCATTTAATCGCAATGCCTTATGCATGCGATATCTGACTAAGTGTGCCCAGTCAAGTTGACGCCCTGTATGAAAGGCCCACATGATAATTAGATCTTCCTCAGAAACCTGGGCAAGGTTGGAAGACCGTGGAAGCAAAATACGCACAATTAAATAGTGAAGGATGCGGCTTTCAAAAGCCAATGACCCGGCAAGAAGACGTCCGGTCATATCCGCATTGTTGGTGCAAACCAACTGGCGGGCATCATGGGCAGAGAAATCAAATTTCCAGTCGTCATTCAGTGTACCTTCAAATGGTACACCGTCACTGGGTAATTTGGTTAAGTCATGGAAAAGGGACTGGTCAATGACCATTTTTATCCCAAAAATTTCAGAAATTAGAGTGCTGTCCTGAATTTCAAGATTACAATAAAAAGCTTTAACCAATTCAGGATAAATAGGCAATTGTAATGACATAAAAGGTAGAAGACCTAAGTTCTGAAAGGCTTGAATGCAATCAAAGGTTTCAGCAGAAAAGAATTCCATATCAATAAACTTAGGGTCGATAATGGAACGAGATGAGAAAAGATTGGAGTACCGTTTCTGCTGTTCATCGGAAGAAAACACTGAGGAAGAGGACAATGATGGTGGAATTGGTGCTGTGGATGCGCTAGTGGCTCCGGAACGATGAGCTCTTGAAGCCGAAGCGGAGGCGGAAGAACCCTTTCATTTCTTTGACGATTCTGCCATTTGAAGGAGTTTTTGCAGATTTTAATCGGTGAAAGCAAAAGAGAAATGAAAAAGAAGAAGATCGCAATTTACGGGAGTTGATTTGATGAAGAAATGAGTGAGATACGAAGATTTGGAGGTTTGGGAATGGAGGAACGTCGTGAGAGAAAAGGGGCTGCGCAGGGATTTCTGGAAAATGTGATATTTATAGAGCAGGACGCGTGGTAATCGATTACAAGTAATGGTAATCGATTACAGGAGGAGGCAGCCTACTGGTAATCGATTACATGAATACTGTAATCGATTGCAGGCTATCTGTTCTAGTGTAATCGATTACAGTATTCATGTAATCGATTACCAGAACAAGGAATAGCCTTTTTCTAAAAGAAAAACTTATTTCTAAGTCTAAAAACTTATACTATCTTAATAAATAATTATACTAACAAAAAGTAAATTAAATTAAACAACACAAGCGTTATACTCAATCAAAACACAATCAATCATTCATAAAAAAATAATTCAAACAAGATCAAACAAACAAAATAATCTATACACAATAAATAAGAGTAAATCAACCAATCATTCAATCAATCATCCAATCAATTCCTATTTTTCTAAATCTCTTATGTCTAAGAGACCTAACTCTCTTCTAATAGAGAAGAACACTTCCTTGGGGTGAGGTTTTGTAAAAATATCAGCAAGTTGATTCTTAGTATCAACAAACTCTAATACACAATCTCCCTTTAGGACATGATCTCTAAGAAAGTGGTGTCTAATCTCTATATGTTTAGTTCTAGAGTGTTGAACTGGGTTTTTGGATAGATTTATGGCACTAGTATTATCACACTTAATAGGTATACGATCAATAATGATGCCATAGTCAGATAATTGTTGCTTCATCCATAAAATCTGTGCACAACAACTACCGGCAGAGATATACTCTGCTTCAGCAGTAGATAAAGCAACATTGTTTTGTTTCTTACTATGCCATGAGACAAGAGCCGATCCAATAAATTGACAAGTTCCACTTGTACTTTTTCTATCAGTTTTAGATCCGGCAAAATCAGAATCAGAATATCCTATTAAGTTACATGTTGAATTCTTAGGATACCATAATCCTAAATTGATTGTTCCTAGTAGATATCTCATGATTCTCTTTACTACACTTAAATGTGATTGTTTGGGGTTGGATTGAAACCTAGCACACATGCATACACTAAACATAATATCAGGTCTATTAGCAGATAAATAAAGAAGAGATCCGATCATACCTCGATATTGTTTTATGTCTATAGACTGACCAGATTCATCTTTATCTAAGTAACAATTAGTGCTCATCGGTGTAGACATGTGTTTTGCACTATCCATCCCAAATCTTTTGATCAATTCCTTGCAGTACTTGGATTGATTGATGAATATTCCTTCTTGAGTTTGCTTGATTTGTAATCCCAGAAAGTACTTTAGTTCTCCCATCATTGACATTTCAAATTCACTTTGCATATCAAGGGAAAACTCCTTGCACAATGAGTCGTTAGTGGATCCAAAAATTATATCATCAACATATATTTGAACCAATAAAATATCATTATGCCTTCTCTTTATGAACAATGTGGTATCCACTTTACCTCTGGAGAAATCTTTTTCTAGAAGAAAATTGCTTAAACGTTCATACCATGCCCTAGGGGCTTGTTTCAAACCATAAAGAGCCTTTTGTAATTTATAAACATGGTTTGGTTTATCAGGAATTTCAAAACCAGGGGGTTGTTCAACATATACCTCTTCTTGAATTAAACCATTTAGAAAGGCACTCTTAACATCCATTTGATAAAGTTTAAAGTCCATTATGGATGCATATGCCAAAAGCATTCTAATGGCTTCTAATCTTGCAACAGGAGCATATGTTTCTTCATAGTCTATTCCCTCTTCTTGATTATACCCTTTTGCTACTAACCTTGCTTTATTTCTAATAATTATACCATGTTCATCTAATTTATTTCTAAAAACCCATTTTGTTCCTATGACAGGATAATTTTCAGGTTTTTCTACTAATTTCCACACATTGTTTCTTTCAAATTGGTTTAGTTCTTCTTGCATGGCAATGATCCAATTATCATCTATTATGGCTTCTTTTATATTTTTAGGTTCAATCATGGATACAAAAGCCATATTATTGCATAAATCTTTAAGAGAGTGTCTAGTTGTTACCCCTTTTGAGATATCACCAATAATGTTGTCGAGGGGATGATCTCTTGAAGTTTTCCATTCTCTTGGGAGTGCATCATTGGATTTGACTTCTTCTGGAGGATCTTCATTGTTTCCTTTGTCATTTCCTTTGGAATCTTGTTCATGAATGTTCATATGTTCTAAAGAATCTGCAATGTCATCTAGCATATTCTTTCTTGACAATATAGCATTAGATTCATCAAAGGTAACATGAATGGATTCCTCTATATTCATAGTTCTCTTATTATATATCCTATATACTTTGCTTTGTAATGAATATCCAAGAAAAATGCCTTCATCAGATTTTGCATCGAATTTTCCTAGATTATCTTTACCATTATTAAGTACAAAGCACTTGCAACCAAAAACATGTAGATGAGAGATATTAGGTTTTCTACCATTAAATAACTCATATGGGGTTTTCTTTAAAATAGGTCTTATCAAGGCCCTATTCATGATGTAACATGCAGTATTGACAGCTTCAGCCCAAAAATACTTTGGAAGAGAAGTATCATTTAATAAAGTTCTTGCAATTTCTTCCAATGACCTATTTTTCCTCTCAACAACTCCATTTTGTTGAGGGGTTCTTGGTGCAGAAAAATTATGTTCAATACCATGTTCATCACAAAATAATTCAAAATCTTTATTTTCAAATTCACCCCCATGATCACTTCTAATGGATGCAATCTTGAGATTTTTCTTGTTTTGTATGACTTTAGCAAGTTTCCTAAATGCTTGGAATGAATCACTTTTATGTGTAATAAATAGTGTCCAAGTATATCTAGAGAAATCATCAACTATAACTAGAGCATAGTAATTTCCTCCAAAACTCAAGGTTCTAGATGGACCAAATAGATCCATATGCAATAACTGTAATGGCCGAGTGGTTGAAACAACATTTTTAGGTTTGAATGAGACTCTTGTTTGTTTGCCCTTTTGACATGCATCGCATAGTTTATCTTTTTCAAATTTCAATTTAGGCAAACCAACTACTAAATCTTTTGAAATTAACTTATTTAAGTGATCCATGTCTATGTGAGCAATTCTTTTATGCCATAACCATGGATCATCATCTTTACTAAGAAAGCAATGATTGTTTTCTTGTTTTATGTTTAAGTCTATCATGTAAACATTATTGACTCTATGTCCTACATGCTTTATATTAATGTCATGCTTATGTTCTATAAGACATTTCTGAGAATCAAATGATACTAGATAGCCTTTGTCACATAGTTGACTAACGCTAAGCAGGCTGTGCTTAAGGCCTTCAACAAGTAGAACATTTTCAATGGAGTTTGAAGAATTTGTACCTATTTTACCCACTCCAAGAATTCTACCTTTGTTGTTGTCACCATATGTTACATGCCCGCTTTTCTTTGGAGATATATATGTAAAATTTGATGCATCTCCAGTCATATGTTTTGAGCATCCGCTATCTATGTACCACTTCTTTCTCAAAGATACCTGCATAATCAAGTTTTTGACTTAGGTACCCAGATTTTATTGGGTCCTTGCATGTTAGTATAAACTGAGGATCCTTTTGGGACCCATATCATTTTAATGTTACTGTAATTTTTCTTGAAGTAGCAAGTTGATATGCCATGTCCTCTTCTTCCACAGTAAAAACAAGTGATAGGATTAGAATTACATTTTTGTGTGGAAGTGGAAAAGTTTTTATGAACCTTTTGTTGTTTTTCAGATTTATACCCTAGTCCATTTTTATTAGGCACATATCTTTGTTTACTTAATATAACATCTAAATTATTTCTACTATATGAAAATTTTGCAAGTGAATTTTTCAACTCTTTAATTTCTTCTACATATTTATCACAACAACTACAAGAATCTGTTATTTTCTTGTCATTAATAGTGGAGATATTAACTTTTTCATTTGTTCTAGAGATTGAGACTTCATTTCTAAGAAGATCTAATTCTTTGTTTAATTTCGAAACTTCATTTTCTAAATTTGAAATTGTTTTCTTTGATGATGAAACTAATTTTGCAAGTTTAATTGATTCTTTATGCAAATCAGCAAATGCATCTTGCAATTCATCAAAAGAAATAGATAAGTTGTTTGAAGATGTTACCTCTTCATCACTTTCATAACTTTTGGCCATAAGGCAGAGATTTATCTCTTCATTTTCAGAATCTTCAGAGGATTCCAAATCATTTTCATCCCATGTGATGTATGCTTTCTTCAGTTTCTTTTCACTATGATTTTTCTTTTCAGATTTTTCCATCTTTTTCTTGAAGATGGGACAATCAACCCTCAGATGTCTAGATTGATTGCATTCAAAGCATTTTAGAATAGAGGATGAATTTTCTGTCCTTCTCTTTGATTTAAAATTTGGTCGCCTCTGATTTCCTCTTACTTTAAGAAACTTGTTGAATCTTTTTACAAAGAGACTTAGATCATCATCATCATCATCTGGATCATTATCCTGATCACTTTCTTCTTGAATTGAGGATGATGCTTTAAGAGCAATTCCTTTCTTTTTCTTGTCATTTTCTTCATTTTGGTGCAATCTCAATAGTTCCATCTCGTGTTCCTGCAACTTACCAAATAAAGTGGCAAGAGACATGTTAGACAAATCTCTTGATTCAAAAATGGCCGTTACTTTGGGTTGTCATTCTCTACTTAAACATCTTAACACCTTGTTTATAAGATCCTCATTTTGAAATTCTTTGCCTAAGGCTGCTAGATGATTTACTATATGTGTAAATCTCTTTTGCATTCTCTGAATATTTTCATTTGCATTCATTCTAAATAATTCATACTCATGAGTTAGTGCATTTATCCTAGATCTTTTAACATCTGTAGTTCCTTCATGTGTTAATCGAAGAGTGTCCCACATTTCCTTAGCACTCTTACAATTTGAAACCCTGAAATATTCATCCATTCCTAGGGCAGATGTTATTATGTTTTTGGCTTTTAAGTTGTATTGTACTCGTTTTCTATCCTCTTCAGACCATCTATCTCTAGGTTTTTCTATGGTTATGCTTTCACTTGATGAACTACCATCTATTGAAACTCTTTCTACTGTGGTGGGTATATAAGACCCTATTTCTATGGCTTCCCAGATATTTAGATCTATTGCCTCGATAAAAATTTGCATTCGGGTTTTCCAGTAGTGGTAACCCTCTCCATTAAAGATTGGAGGTCTATTGATAGAATTCCCTTCCGGAAATAAGGAATTTGTTGAGGCCATCTTTTTCTTGAAGCTTCTAAACTTTATACAAGAATGAAGCTCTGATACCACTTGTTAGACAAGTGGCCTCAGATATCTTAAGAAGGGGGGGTTGAATTAAGATATTCCAAACTATTTCCCCTAATTAAAAATCTATTTCACTTTTTAACCAAGTTATGAATTCCCTTAATGACAATCTTCTTAAATATTAATTCAAATGAAACAATTTGAATATGAATATAAAGCGATAATAAATAAAGGAGATTAAGGGAAGAGAAAATGCAAACTCGGTTTTATACTGGTTCGGCCACACCCTTGTGCCTACGTCCAGTCCCCAAGCAACCCGCTTGAGAGTTCCACTATCTTGTAAATTCTTTTTACAAGTTCTAAACACACAAGGACAATCCTTCCTTTGTGTTTAGAATTCCTTTACAACAAGAGACTCACAGTCTCTTAATCCCTTAGAGAATGAGAAGAAGAAGAAGAACAAATCTCTCTAGAAAGAGATGGATTTTACAGATTGAGCACTCAAATAATTCCTTAATGAATTGCAATTGAATTGGCCAAGGAATTCTTAAGAGGATAAAATGAATTTGCTTTTAGAGATGATAAACACTAGTTGTTCTTAAAATCTCTAAGCAATTTCGTGTTTGAGTCACATATATATAGACCATTGGTGGTCATGAATAAAGCCTTTGAAAAGTTGTGACTCTTAAAATTATTTTTCTGAAAATCTTGTCTGGTAATCGATTACAGTAATTGTGTAATCGATTACAACTTTTAAAATTTGAATTAAAACGTTCAAAAACTGCTGGTAATCGATTACCATATATGTGTAATCGATTACACAGTGCAAATTTTGAATTCAAATTTTAATAGCTGTTGTAAATCAGTTTTGGCCACTGGTAATCGATTACATCCTCTGGTAATCGATTACCAGAGAGTAATTTTGTTGAAAAACACTTTTTAGCTTAAAATTCTTGGCCAAACCTTTTGCTAATCCAATTGGAATACCCTTCTATTTTAATATCCTTTCTAAGACTCTATAGACTGTCTTGATCATCCATCTTGATTAACTCTAATTGCTTTGTCTTGAGTAAATCTTTGAGAAGCATATGATTCATGTAATCCTTTGGCATCATCAAAACTTTCAGTTTGATCCTTTGTCTACAAAAATTACCCAATTTTCATTTTCACCTTTTAAACCTTGAAAATTCACTAAATTTGGTGGGTTTTGGATACCTATAATTTGCTTTACCTTGGTTTGGAATTTGTTTATGGCTTGAACATGATTTATACATGGTTTAGGACCTGTAGGATCCAATTTGAGTGGAATTGGATGCATGCAAGCTAGATTTTGAAAATCTGCAAAATTATGCAGAAAAGCTGCCCAATTATGCAGCAAATCTACCAATTATGCAGGAAAAAAAATGGTTGTGCAGTGCTAATATCTGCTGTCACGAGAAAGGTAGTATATCTCGTGTTCTAGATATTCGTTAGTAGATCCCAACGGTCAAAACTTAGAATTTTGTATTAGGAACCCCCAGTTAAATTTTCAAGGCTATCCAATGGTTAACGAATCGGGGACGAGGACATGACTAAGGTATGCTGCTAGTAAAAACTCTGTGGAATTCGAATGAATCTTGTGTAAAGATTTCTGCCTCCACTTTGTTTTTTTCCAAGGTAGTTTCATGTCAAATGGAATTGAATTGATTTGACATTGTGAAGGCTTGGAGGGGTTGATGGGGACCCGGTGCTGAGAGGAACGAGGAGAAGGGCTACGTACGTGTACGTGAGCTCAATTTAAAGGTGGGCAACTGGGGATGGTGTGCTTATGCCTGGGCTTGGGGAAATGGGATATTTGTTTTGCGCCATCACCCGATCGCCACCTAGTACCACATATGACGGGTGCCCCATAACCCAATAAGCCATGTGTGAGAAAGCGAGGAAGAGTCAGTCTTCCAACTTTTATTAGTTGACCACAGAGTGGTACCTGAGGATATGTCATGGGGGTCAGGAGACCTTGGGGACGTCAGGTGGGGTGCTATCGCCCAAAACCAAGCTTGGCCAATCCCGACCCAACCCAGACATAGTCAGCCAGTGAGAACCTGTGACGTACCTCAACAGGCAAGCTCCTGGCAGTCAACCAATAAAGGAACAAAAGTCCACGAAGCAGGGAGGCTTGTGTTGTGACTGGCAAGCTATCTATCTTGTGTTGTTATCTGAAAAATTCCATTTATTAATCGATTACCATTTGTGTGTAATCGATTACAGGGTTTAAAAATTGAAACAGAACGTTCAGTAGCTACTGGTAATCGATTACCATTTGTGTGTAATCGATTACACAATGTTATATGCTACTGGTAATCGATTACCAATTGTGTGTAATCGATTATATAGTGTTATAACCATTTATGTGTAATCGATTACACAGTGTAACTTCTAGGCTCCAATGTACAATGGTTGTTGTAATTTGTTTTTGGGCACTGGTAATCGATTACATATTTTGGTAATCGATTATCGGAGAGGAAATCTCTTGAAAAAGACATTTTGACTGTGCGTAGCCGTTATGGGATGCATTGTATTGTTACCCGTGTAGTTAGATTTCTTGTGAAAGAGTCTACCCTCTTTCTTTTAACTCTTGTAGATCGCGATGGCAACGCAGTTGATCCATGATCGCGTCGTGATGGAGTGCCTATAGGGTGTTTGGGAGACCCTCGAAGGCAATCAGAGGTGCCAATTCCGTGGCACAGTTCGACTCACTGCTACTTCGCTAGCACATTCGGAGTAACCCGCACGCACACTTCAACAGCCTGTGGAGTGGATACTACCTATGCCTACTCCATATCGACTAGTTGAGCCTGTTCAATTCATAGAGGTGTCATCCTCTGAAGAGGATCCTGAAGAGGACCCAGAGGAGTTACCTCCTGAACCAGCTATGGATGCCCCTGACTTACCAGAGGATGATGAGGACTCGCTCCCTGATGTTGATTCTCCAGAGGATATTATGTCAGCATCTGAGGCAGACTCTACAGAGGAGAGTGGCTCTGGAGGGACAACGAATAGTGACGACCCTTCATCATAGCAGACGGCTCCTTAGATTAAGCGTACATACTTTTTGTGGGTGGGTGTATCTAGTTTAGACTGCTAGGTTTACTCTTTTGATTTTTGGGTGGGTAGACCTCTTGTATAGAAATTTTGATGATTGTATATATTTTGTGGCTGAACCCACCACAGTTATTACCTTTGCTCTGGATGTCACTATGCTATTTTGCAAACTCCCATATTTTGGATAGTTTTTGATGATGAAAAAAATTATGTTTATCTTGTTATTTTAAAAAGAAATGTTAACGAACTTTATTTGAAAAGAGTTTACCGGCCGCACCTTATTATTTCTCACGTGATGACCCAAAATGATGGCTGGTATTTTTTTCCGAAAAAGAAAAATAGTTTGGAAGTTATAAGTGATCAGAAAGAAATGAATCTAACTAGTGTTGTGAACTGTCCACTCAGGACTCTATAGTGATAATTTTCCTTCTGAAATTAATTACCGTGAAATAAATAACAATGCGAAAAAAAAATTCCCATGGTTTCTGTCATTTAATTTATTACTATTAATCCAGTCATTATTTAGGGATGCCACAATTGGTGGTATCAAAGCAAAAGTTGGATTCTAGTGAACCTGTCCATGGTCTTACTGTGTGAATGTTGTGTATCTCTGAAACGTGGAAGTAGGTTTCAGGGAGTGACGTTAAGTCACAAATTGTGTGTAATTCTACCCTCTTGTCTTAAGCAGGAAAGTGCAATTGATTTAGTAGAATTGTTGTGTGTGTGTGTGTATATATATATATATATATATATATATATATATATATATATATAGAGAGAGAGAGAGAGAGAGAGAGAGAGAGAGAGAGAGAGAGAGATATTGTTATAACTGTCAGAGCCTATATGGTACACTCTTTCAGTAGAATTTCTTGGATACTAATAGCTTCCCTACAGGTTAGGTATGGCAGGACGTGGTAGGGATCATAACCGTGATGTCCTCGACCGCATCACAGCTGTGCTGGAAACTCTAGTGCAGGAACGTGATGTGGAGCCAATAGAGTATCGGGGACTCATGGCTTTCTGTAAGAACCACCCGTCGAAGTTCAGTGGGGACTATGATCCAGAGAGTGCTAGGTTATGGTTAGTTGAGACTGAAAAGACTTTCGTGGCGATGGGTTGCCTCGAGGAGCATAAGGTCCCTTATGCGACATTCATGCTCCAGGGAGAAGCTGAGAACTGGTGGAAGTTCGTGAAACCTACATCAGCAGCACCTGGAGGCGTGATTCCTTGGAATGCCTTCAAGGACAAATTACTAGACAACTATTTTCCACGAGATCTCAGAAAGCGAAAGGCGAGGGAATTTCTGGATTTGAAGCAGGGAAACATGTCCGTTGGAGAATACACGACCAAATTTAATGAACTTCTACAGTACTGGCCTCAATACCAAGATGCTCAGAACAAAGAGGACTTATGTGCTCAGTTTGAGGATGGGCTTCGACTGGAGATTCAACAGGCAGTTAGCTACATGCAGATTACCGATTTCAATCAACTGGTGACAAAGTGCCGAATATTTGAGGACAAGATGAAAGAGAGGCAAGCTCGAGGCTTTGGAGGACCACAAAGAAGCCACCCTTTTAGAGGAAACAGTAATAAGAGGATGAAGCCATATTCCAGTAACAAGGGGAAACAACCTATGGATACATCCAACATGAGCCAGTCAAAGGGGACTGGGGTACAGTGCTTTCAGTGCGGAGGACTGCATCTTAGGAGAAATTGCCCACAACTCCAACAGACATAGGAAGATCGTTGCTATATTTGTGGCAAGGTAGGCCATTATGCTCGGGAGTGTAGAATGGCTGGGAGACCGACGGTAACTGCCAATTCTAACATAGTCAACCGCGGATCTACTAACCCCATGAGGAGCGGTAATGTTAGCAACAACAATAACACTAGTGGTGGAAGACAGAAGGTACCCTCCTGGGTATTTGCTATGAGTGGATCAGAAGCTGCTGCCTCCGACTATTTGATACAGGGTAAATGTTTAATTGCTGATAAATTGCTAGATGTACTCTATGATTCGGGTGCCACGCATTCGTTCATATCCCATGCATGTGTGGAGAGGTTGGGGTTATGTACGACGGAGTTACCATATAATATCGTGGTGTCTACTCCGACTAACGAGCCTGTAACCACCTCTTGGATGTGTTTGAAATGTCCTATAACTGTTGAGGGTCGATCTTTTATGGCGGATTTGATTTGCCTACCCTTAGCTCATCTAGATGTGATCTTGGGAATGGACTGGTTATCTACTAACCATATCTTTCTAAACTGCAAAGAGAAGATGCTAGTATTTGGTGGAAATGTAATTCCAAATGAACCATTGAAGGAGAATGCTGCCAACGATGGAGTGGGGGACGTTCGAACCTACATGGTGCTGTTCTCCATGAATGTGGAGGAGGTCTCTGAAGTTAGCAGTATACCGGTGGTGTCAGAATTCCCAAAGGTCTTTCCTGATGACATTTGTGAATTACCACCTGTGAGAGAAGTGGAATTCATTATTGACTTGGTGCCTGGGGCGAATCCAGTGTCGATCGCGCCCTATAGGATGTCTCCAGTAGAACTAGCAGAGGTGAAGGCACAAGTGCAGGATCTCTTAAGTAAACAATTTGTTCACCCAAGCGTATCACCGTGGGGAGCGCCGGTCTTATTGGTTAAAAAGAAGGATGGAAGCATGAGGATGTGCATAGACTACCGGTAGCTGAACAAAGTCACTATCAAGAACAAATATCCCTTACCGAGGATAGATCATTTGACTGATCAATTGAGGGGAGCGACGGTATTTTCGAAGATCGATTTGCGATCGGGGTAACATCAAATCCGAGTTAAGAAGGAAGATATTCCAAAGACTATGTTTCGGACTCGGTATGGACATTATGAGTATTTAGTCATGCCATTTGGAGTGACTAATGCTCTGGCTATCTTCATGGACTATATGAACCGTATATTCCATGATTACTTAGATCAGTTCGTGGTTGTGTTTATTGATGATATCCTAGTGTATTCGAAGAATAAGAAGGAGCATGAAAAGCACTTGAGAATTGTGTTGCATATTCTGAGGGATAGGAAATTGTTCGTCAAACTGTCGAAATGTGAATTTTGGTTAGAGAAAGTGCAGTTCCTCGGGCACGTGATTTCTAAAGATGGGGTTGCGGTGGACCCGGTTAAAGTGGAATCGGTTATGGATTGGCGACAACCGACAACTCCAACAGAAGTTCGAAGTTTCTTGGGGTTGGCCGGCTATTATAGAAAATTCATTGAGGGATTTTCTAAATTAGCACTACCCCTAACTAAACTAACTTGTAAGAATGAGAAGTTTGTCTGGAATGAGAAATGTGAGCAAAGCTTTCAAGAGTTGAAGAGGCGATTGACAACAACTCCAGTGTTGACTTTGCCCGACCCTAAGAGACCATTTGAAGTGTATTGCGATGCGAGCGGGCAAGGCTTAGGGTGCGTATTGATGCAGGAGGGAAGGGTAGTGGCTTATGCTTCACGCCAATTGCGTCCTCATGAAGTTAACTATCCGACCCATGACTTGGAACTAGTAGTTGTGGTCTTTGCCTTAAAGATTTGGATGCACTATTTATATGGCACTCGTTTTGAAGTTTTCAGCAATCACAAGAGCCTCAAATACTTGTTCGATCAGAAGGAACTCAATATGAGGCAACGAAGATGGATGGAGTTCCTCAAGGATTATGACTTTGGTCTTTCCTACCATCCAGGAAAGGCTAATGTAGTAGCCGACGCGCTGAGCCTGAAGTCCTTATATGTTGCGACCATGATGATTCTGGAACAAAGATTGATAGAAGAATTCTGATATCTAAATCTAGCAATCGAGATGCGACCCAAGAGCTTATTTGTGGGAGCGTTGCAAATCACCAATGAATTTGTAAATCACATACGCGAGGCTCAAAAGGATGACCAGTTTCTACAAGACAAAGTGTTAGATGCAATGGGAGATAAGGATGTGGAGTTTAAAAAAGATACAGCCGGGTTAATTAGATTCAAGGGGAGGATATGTGTACCGCCATTAGATGATTTGAAAGTTAAGATCTTGGAAGAAGCACATAAAAGTCGTCTTAGTTTCCATCCAGGGATGACTAAGATGTACCAAGATTTGAAGAGAAGTTTTTGGTGGCATGGCATAAAGAAAGATGTAGCTGAATATGTAGCAAAATGTTTGACATGTCAAAAGGCCAAAGCTGAGCACCAGCGACCATCAGGAGAATTAAAGCCGCTAGAAATTCCAGAATGGAAATGGGAGAGCATATCTATGGATTTTGTATCTAGTTTACCCAAGACGAGTCGTGGACACGATGCTGTGTGGGTCATAGTAGATCGACTCACCAAATCTGCTCATTTTATTCCGGTAAATATGAAATATAAAATGGAGAAGTTAGTAGAGTTGTACATCAAAGAAGTAGTAAGGTTACATGGAATTCCTTCCAGTATCGTATCAGACAGGGACCCGAGGTTTACCTCGCGATTTTGGACAAGTCTGCATGAAGCATTGGGGACAAAGCTGAAGCTCAGTTCAGCTTATCATCCCCAAACAGATGGTCAGACTGAGCGAACCATTCAGACTCTAGAAGATCTACTCCGGGTGTGTATTATAGAGCAACAAGGCAGTTGGATGGAATGTTTGCCATTGATTGAATTTACTTACAACAACAGCTACCAAGCCAGCATTGGTATGGCTCCTTTTGAAGCTCTATATGGGCGGAAGTGCAAAACTCCTCTTTGTTGGTACGATGATGGGGAAGCAGTACTTCTTGGGCCTGAAATGCTACAACAAATTACCAAACAAGTGAAATTGATTCGAGAGAAAATAAAAGCATCCTAGGATAAGCAGAAGAGCTATTATGACAGAAGGAGAAAGCCATTAGATTTTCAAGAAGGAGAACATGTGTTTTTGAAGGTTTCTCCTGTAACTGGAGTCGGAAGAGCTCTCAAATCTAGGAAGCTAACGCCCAAATATCTGGGTCCGTATCAAATTTTAAAGAAGGTTGGGCCTGTAGCCTATCAAATCGCTCTACCTCCGAGCTTATCGAATCTGCACCCTGTGTTTCATGTCTCTCAACTGAGACGATACAACCCGTATCCATCACATGTACTTGCACTGGACGAAGTACAAGTGAAGGATAACCTCACCTATAAAGCACAACCTCATAAGATTACTGATCGAAGAATGAAGTCACTGAGAGGTAAAGAGATTGCGTTGGTGAAAGTGCAGTGGGGACCCGACGAGGGTGATTCAACCTGGGAGTTAGAGGATAGGGTGAGAGAGTTGTACCCAAGTTTGTTCCTAGAGTAGTTAATTTCGAGGAAGAAATTCCTTAAAGGGTGGGAGTATTGTGACATCCTAGAATTTCTACCCGGAATTTTGTAAGTATTACATTTAAATAATTATATATATATATATATATATATATATATATATATATTATTCAGTGTATATATATATAATCTTGGTAGAAGTATGTACATTGGGGGAGAAATACGCGGGTTAGACTAATTAACGAAGAGTAACCCATAACTGGACGGTTATAGATTAATTCACAATTAATTAGTCTAAAAATTATCGTTTTACGTGTAACTTATAATTAAAAAAAACCAACCTCTGAACCTCGCTCAGGGCCTCCTTCTGAGCATTTTGATATATATATTGCCTACCTTTGAAAACAGGCCCCGACAGGTGCAGAGAAACGCAAAGAACTGGAACAGGAGAGGCGACACGCAAACTGAGGCAAGATTTTAGCATCCAAAAAGGTCCAGTTTTTTTCTTGTTTTATGGCTGAGTATGTGGTCAAATAAAAGGTAAAGGTGGGCCCTTTTTGCTCCAATTAAAAAGGACATGTGGAATTGCTTTTGAAAAGAAAACGAAAAAGAAAAGAAAAACCAGTTTTTTAAAAGCCAAATCTTCT
This sequence comes from Glycine soja, assembly GCF_004193775.1. Taxonomy (NCBI): domain Eukaryota; kingdom Viridiplantae; phylum Streptophyta; class Magnoliopsida; order Fabales; family Fabaceae; genus Glycine; species Glycine soja. Next base: position 15,753,935 of record NC_041011.1, read on the forward strand.
CTCTCTTTCTCCAGAAACTTCCAGCACAACCCTCTCATTATTCCTCCACGTTTCTTTTTCATTTTCTTCACCACCATTGTTGTGTGTCTTCAAGCTCCAAATCCCCCTTCATTTCCACACCAAATTGCAAGATAAAGTTGTTTTTGGAGTCTAGGTGATGGAAACTTGCTTGTGGGGCTTCTATGGAGGCTGGATCTTTGAGCTTCAATGAGGTCCTTTAATGGTAATTTTCCACCATGGAGATGCAGCGGAAGACAATGGAGAAGAGGTGAGAGGAGGCGCCATCCACTAGGGAATAAGCCATGGAAGAAAGAGCTTCACCACCAAGATGAGCCTTGGATAATAAGCTTGGAAGGATGCTTCAATGGAGGAAAAGAAAGAGGGAGAGAAAGAGAGAGGGGGGAGCACGAAATTGAAGGAATAAAAGAGGGAGAGAAGTGGAACTTTGAAGTATGTCTCACAAGACTCTCAATCATCAAAGTTACAACAAGTGTTACACATGCTTCTATTTATAGACTAGGTAGCTTCCTTGAGAAGCTTTCTTAAGAAAACTTCCTTGAGAAGCTTCTTTGAGAAAACTTCCTTGAGAAGCTAGAGCTTAGCTGCACACACCCATCTAAAAACTAAGCTCACCTCCTTGAGAAGCTTCCTTGAGAAGCTAGAGCTTAGCTACACACACTCATCTAAAAACTAAGCTCACCTCCTTGACAAAATACATGAAAATAAAAAAAAAAAATCCCTACTACAAAGACTACTCAAAATGCCTGAAATACAAGGCTAAAACCCTATACTACTAGAATTGCCAAAATAAAAGGCCCAAAAGAAGGAAAAACCTATTCTAATATTTACAAAGAAGAGTGGATCCAACCTTGACCCATGGGCTCAAAAATCTACCCTAAGGTTCATGAGAACCCTAGGGCCTTCTTTAGTAGCTCTAGCCCAAGCCTCTTGGAGTCTTCTATCCAATACCCTTGGGGGGTAGGATTGCATCATGCCCTCCACCTTGGAAAGGATTTGACCTCAAATCCTGAGGTTCTTCATACTCTGGGCTCCTTCCCTCAACACCTGTAAAAAGAATAAAAACATATGTATTAGTGGTGTTGGGTATGTTAGAGTAGGGTAAGGTCTTAAAACTCCTTTCATGGACATCTTCCCATGAGGGAACATGGTTCCTCACCAACTCAATGTGAGGTGCTACAAGTATAGAAAAATATGGGACAAACCTTTTGTAAAAGTTTGTTAAGTCATGGCAGCCCCAGATTTCCCTTATACTTGGTGGAGTGGGCAAATCAAGAATGACCTTTATTCTCTTAGGGTCCGTGGGAACCCCTTGACCACTATTTGAAAAATTAAGGAATGTAATGCAATAAAGCGTACCTTTTTCTGTATTTTTATGTTGATTATTCCTACAAAAAAATATGACAAACCTAACGTGTCTCATATGAGCACCTAAGTTTGTATTAAAACCAAAAATAAGAACAAACCTACCTAATGAGTCCCTATGTACATGAATCATGAAGACGTTGGGTGCATGATGGATTTTACAAAAGAGGGTTGCAACACTCAACAAATTCATCATATCCCTTATTGTAGGGATTTGGTGCCTAATAATACCTATTTTGGGCACCAACAAAGCACAAGGATTTAAGCTCTTACAAACCAAACCCTCATCCAACAACTCTTTTACATGAGGAATAACCTCAAGCCCAAGAGGTGTGACAATGCTAGCAAGTGCCTTCTTAGCTAACCTCTTGGAGGAGACACTTACCTCCTTACACTTCTCTTTAACCACTAATGGTTGTCCATCTTCTTGGGGGTAGATTTCTTCACTAAATTCTTCCCCTTTTGCTTCTTCACCTTCACTAGAGGAAGGTGAAGTAGTAGCCTTATCTTGGCTACTATAAATGTCTTGGCCCCTCATAATCATGGTTTTTGTGGTGGGGCATTGAGAAGTAAAGTGTCCTCTTCCAAGACATTTAAAGCACTTTATAGAATTAGTTTTCTCTTGCATACTAGCCTTAGGGGCTAGCTTTTCTATTTCCTTCCCCTTATCATCTTTGGACTTAGAAGATGTCACCCCTAAGATGCCTTGACCATGGTCTTTCTTTAGATAAGAGTGAGAGCTATAAGATTTTGAAGTAGACTTCTTTTTAAGTTGTTGCTCTACCCTTATTTCCCAATCTAAGTTAGCCTCTACATTGTCCTTCCCATGGAAGTATGAGAGGTTAATGTTAGCCTCTTGAGGCTTTCTTTCCTTTTCTCTTCTATGGGAGTGAGGTCTAAGATGTGACCTATGCCTTCCTTCGTAATAGTCACGAAGTTCTTCACTTAGACTCTTGCAAGAGTTATGACTACTATAGGAGACATATTTTTCTCTTTTCATTTCTTTCATTATTTTTCTTATTTCTTCCTCTCTTATTTTCTTTCTTTCATCTTGACTTATTTCTTCCACTCTTTTTTTTCCTTTTTCTTTTCTCTCTTGTTTTTCTTTCCATAACTTGAGGGAACTCAACTCATCTAAGATTCTAGATAAAGGGTCTTTATGACTAGTACCCTTGCCATTAACACTAGATAAATGATGACTCATGTTGGTTCCTAAGTTGTGGTTCTTTCTTGTTGGAGGTTTGAAAACAAAAGGTAAAAGAAACTATGGTTGAAGCTAGCCAAAATAAACACTAAGAGAGGTGTGAAAGATAAGGTAAACAACTAATTGGTAAAAGGAAAGCTATCTAGGCGGTTTGACAATGGAAGGTAAAGGAAATAAGCTATGAAAGTAAGCAAGAAAAGTAAACTAAGTGAATCCTAAGAGTGTTTGGATGACCACATCAAGGTTCCCAACAAAACACTCACTATCCTAAGGAAATATTGCCTAAAATTATTACACATAAATGGAAGTTTGGTAACCTATTGGAGGCTCCCAACACACTTCCAATGAAAGGCCTTTTTGTTACAAAACTTGAAAGCAATAAAGGTAAGTAAATTGCAAATTAAAAAATTACAAAACGTCCTCAATTTTGGTGGTTGTTATCTCTTTGGCGATTCACTCAATTTGAAGTGCTTCTTAGTCCAATATCTCTTAAGGTGGTTGGCCCCTTGCTTCTTAACTCAAATTCTTCAAGGGATGGCACCAATCCTCCTTTCCAATTCCCTATATGGCAACTCACAAACAAGGAAACAAAGAGACAAGCAATAACCAAAGACAAAAAAAATGAAATGAAAGCTAAACCAATGGAGTTTTAACAAGACAATTTTTCAAGGATTACTCAACAATTAAAGCAATGAAAAAGGACATAGAAGCAAGCTAGGACTCAAAGAGAAACTTAGAATGGCTCTAGAGTAGAGTAAAAAAAACTGAAAAAAAAGACTCAACAAACCTCTAGCTTTGGCACTTGTTTTCACACTAATTTTCAATTGAAATTTAGGAACTAGGATTGGCATAAAATAGGCACTAATTATAGAATAAAGTTTGAGCCAAAACAACAAGCACACTTCCCTTTCACCTTTTTTTTTTCTAGATATTGTTTTTTTTCTTTTGCCAACTTGTGTGATTTTTAGTATTTTTTCCTTTTATCCAAATCACTTGTTTCTTTTTTTATAACTTTTATCCAGATGTCTAGCAAATTCAGTAAACATTTAAGCTCAAAATTTGAAGTAGCCAATTCTCAGTAATTTTTACAAGTTTATATGTCCAAGCTGCCAGCACCAGCGATTTTTTTTTAAGCATGGTATATTGATTGCCTTGGGCTTACTTTCAACCTTCCTATGTATGTTGAACTCACTAGGATTGTTTACCACAGTTTTAGGAATTCAATATTCACTTAGGATCAACATTTCAGCCAGCAATTCAATCACCAAAACTCAAATTCACAATAGACACAATCAAAAGGAAACCTAAAAGTTCAAGAAAAGGTTCACAATCAAAGACTCTCTAAGAATTTTGCATGAACATGTTAAGGACTAATTAACATGAAAGATTTGACTCAAATCAAATAATAGGCTAAATTAATTTCATACACTCATGAACAAATGAGTTAGACAAAGAAACAAAAAAAAAAATTCAGCACAACATAAGAAATCTTATGTGACAAGTTTCATGACTAGACATGACTTCTATGACAAAACTACAATAGGTGAACAAATCACTCTAGAATTTTGAGGTTTTCTTCTACTTTAATATTTTTGTAAGAATTTTATGGTTTAGGTTTCACCCACAAAAAATAACAAGACAAAACTCAAAGGAACCTAAACTCAACACAATTCATGGTTTAAGAACAAGAACAAGAAATTTGAACCATAGAAAATCAAATCTAGCTTCTATAGCAAGTTTAATCAGTGGAAACTCTAGAGAATCATGTTAACATTTAGCACAAGACATGTGAGGAGATACATGGAGAAAAATGAAGAAACAACAATGGAAGAGAAGGTAAAGCAAAAAAATTAATGGAGGTTTAAGGAGCACCTACTTGAAGCTCTTGTGCTCTGATTACCACTTGATGGAAACTTGCTTGTGGGGCTTCTATGGAGGCTGGATCTTTGAGCTTCAATGAGGTCCTTTAATGGTAATTTTCCACCATGGAGATGCAACGAAAGACAAAGGAGAAGAGGTGAGAGGAGGCGCCATCCACTAGGGAATAAGCCATGGAAGAAAGAGCTTCACCACCAAGATGAGCCTTGGATAAGAAGCTTGGAAGGATGCTTCAATGGAGGAAAAGAAAGAGGAAGAGAAAGAGAGAGGGGGGAGCACGAAATTGAAGGAATAAAAGAGGGAGAGAAGTGGAACTTTGAAGTATGTCTCACAAGACTCTCATTCATCAAAGTTACAACAAGTGTTACACATGCTTCTATTTATAGACTAGGTAGCTTCCTTGAGAAGCTTTCTTAAGAAAACTTCCTTGAAAAGCTTCTTTGAGAAAACTTCCTTGAGAAGCTAGAGCTTAGCTACACACACTCATCTAAAAACTAAGCTCACCTCTTTGACAAAATACATGAAAATAAAAAAAAAAATCCCTACTACAAAGACTACTCAAAATGCCTGAAATACAAGGCTAAAACCCTATACTACTAAAATGGCCAAAATACAAGGCCCAAAAGAAGGAAAAACCTATTCTAATATTTACAAAGAAGAGTGGATCCAACCTTGACCCATGGGCTCAAAAATCTACCCTAAGGTTCATGAGAACCCTAGGGCCTTCTTTAGTAGCTCTAGCCCAAGTCTCTTGGAGTCTTCTATCTAATACCCTTGGGGGGTAGGATTGCATCACTACGAGCCTACCTCTACCTCGTGGGACCTTCAATTTTAGGTAAGGGTGGACTTCTCGTCACTTGAAATCCGTGGGGGTTGGGTTCTTGGGAGCTATAATGGGTAGTTCTACTAGGTTAATGCTTTAGGGTAGTTGTTTATGAAGGAAATTGTTGTAACTATGCTAAACTTGACATGTTTAATGTAAGCAAAACTACCCATGTTGATTTAGGGTTCAATAATGATGTTTTGATATATATGTGTGCTTAAAATGTAGATAGAGAACTGGTAGAGAGGATGGGGAGAGTTAGCTTAGAGTTAAATGTGACAATGGTAGTGTTGTAGGTGGAAAAGTGTGAGATTTTGAAGTTTAGAAAGCCAAATTTGGTGTTAGTGGAAATTTGAGTTTAAAATGAGTTGATTCTAGTTTAGAATGTCAATTAGGACTTGTAGGAAAGCTTGGTCAGAGCAAATGAGAAAAATTAGTGGCAAATGTGAAAGAAAAGAGCCATTTATAGTGTAAATTGAGTGTTGAGAGGTCAAATTTTGAATAGGTGGAGATTTTACCTTAAAATTAGTTTGAGCAAGTCTAATTCAATGTTATAGACTTGATGAAGATGAGAGTTTACCCCAAAATTACCCAATTTTCATTTTCACTTTTTAAACCTTGAAAATTCACTAAATTTGGTGGGTTTTGGATACCTATAATTTGCTTTACCTTGTTTTGGAGTTTGTTTATGGCTTGAACATGATTTATACACGGTTTAGGACCTGTAGGATCCAATTTGAGTGGAATTGGATGCATGCAAGTTAGATTTTGAAAATCTGCAAAATTATGCAGAAAAACTGCCTAATTATGCAGCAAATCTGCCAATTATGCAGAAAAAACAAACTGGTTGTGCAGTGCTAGTTTCTGCTGTCACGAGAAAGGTAGTATATCTCGTGTTCTAGACATTCGTTAGTAGATCCCAACGATCAAGACTTAGATTTCTGTATTAGGAACCCCTAGTTAAATTTTCAAGGCTATCCAATGGTTAACGAATTGGGGATGAGAACTTTACTGAGGTATGTTGGTAGGGAATAATATGTGGAATTCGAATGAATCTTGTGTAAAGATTTCTGCCTCCACTCTATTTTTTTTTCAAGATAGTTTCATGTCAAATGGAATTGAATTGATTTGACATTGTGAAGGCTTGGAGGGGTTGACGGGGACCCGGTGCTGAGAGGAACGAGGAGAAGGGCTACGTACGTGTACGTGAGCTCAATTTAAAGGTGGGCAACTGGGGATGGTGTGCTTATGCCTGGGCTTGTGGAAATGGGATATATGTTTTGCGTCATTGCCCGATCGCCACCTAGTACCACATATGACGGGTGCCCCATAACCCAATAAGCCATGTGTGAGAAAGCGTGGAAGAGTAAGTCTTCCAACTTTTATTAGTTGACCACAGAGTGATACTTGAGGATATGTCGTAGGGGTCAGGAGACCTTGGGGACGTTAGGTGGGGTCCTATCGCCCAAAACTAAGCTTGGCCAATCCCGACCCAATCCGGGCATAGTCAGCCAGTAAGAACCTGTGACGTACTTCAGCAGGCGAGCTCCTGGCAGTCAACCAATAAAGGAACAAAAGTCCACGAAGAAGGGAGGCTTGTGTGGTGGATGGCCAGCTATCTATCTTATGTTGTTATTTGAAAAATTCCTTCTGGTAATCGATTACCATTTGTGTGTAATCGATTACACAGTGTTATATGCTATTGGTAATCGATTACCAATTGTGTGTAATCAATTATATAGTGTTATATGCTACTGGTAATCGATTACCATTTATGTGTAATCGGTTACACAGTGTAACTTTTAGGCTCCAATGTGCAATGGCTGTTGTAATTTGTTTTTGGGCACTGGTAATCGATTACATATTTTGGTAATCGAATACCAGAGAGGAAATCTCTTGAAAATGACATTTTGACTGTGTGTAGTCATTATGGGACGCATTGTATTGTGACCCGTGTAGTTAGATTTCTTGTGAAAGAGTCTACCCCCTTTCTTTTATCTCTTGTAGATCGCGATGGCAGCACAGTTGATTCATGATCGTGTCGTGATGGAGTGCCTAGAGGGTGTTTGGGAGACCCTCGAAGGCAATGAGAGGTGCCGATTCCGTGGCATAGTTCAACTCACTACTACTTCGCTAGTACATCCTGAGAAACCCGCACGCACACTTCAGCAGCCTGTGGAGTGGATACTACCTACGCCTACTCCATATCGACTAGTTGAGCCTGTTCAATTGATAGAGGTGTCACCCTCTGAAGAGGATCTTGAAGAGGACCCAGAGGAGTTACCTCCTGAACCAGCTATGGATGCCCCTGACTTACCAGAGGATGATGAGGACTCACTCCCTGATGTTGATTCTCCAGAGGATATTACGTCAGCATCTGAGGCAGACTCTACAGAGGAGAGTGGCCCTGGAGGGACAGCGAATAGTGACGACCCTTCATCATAGCAGACGGCTCCTTAGATTAGGCGTACATACTTTTTGTGGGTGGATGTATCTAGTTCAGACTGCTAGGTTTACTCTTTTGATTTTTGGGTGGATAGACCTCTTGTATAGAAATTTTGATGATTGTATATATTTTGTGGCTAAAGCCACCACAGTTATTACCTTTGCTCTGGATGTTACTGTGATATTTTGCAAACTCCCATATTTTGGACAGTTTTTGATGATGAAAACAATTATGTTTTATCTTATTATTTGAAAAATAAATGTTAACGAACTTTATTTGAAAAGAGTTTGCCGACCACACCTTATTATTTCTCACATGACGACCCAAAATGATGGCTGGTATTTTTTTCTGAAAAAGAAAAATAGTTTGGAAGTTATAAGTGATCAGAAAAAAATGAATCCGAATAGAGTTGTGAACTGGCCACTCAGGACTCTATAGTGATAATTTTCCTTCTGAAATTAATTACCGTGAAATAAATAACAGTGCGAAAAAAAAATCTCATGATTTCTGCCATTTAATTTATTACTATTAAACCAGTCATTATTTAGGGACGCCACACCCATAAAGGTTAAATTGAAATCCTTCATTGTATAAGAGTTAAGATATGCTAAAGCCACATACATATACACATAAATACTTCAAATTGAAGAATCTTACTTTAGTTAACAAGTGCATTCCACCTATTGCTTTCGCTTTTGTGCAATTAATAAAATTTGATTTGAAATGTCCATATCAAAAACACGAGCACCATCCAGACCAAACGTTTTCTAAAACAGGTAGACAACTAATTAAATAAAATTAAGTCATCAGCAGTCAGCACAAATAGACAACATCATATAAAAAAATTTAACAAAATAAGCTTATCATAAAAGAGGACATGTGACTGAAAAAAAAACTTGGGTATATTACACTTTACCACTTTATAGTTCCACATACTCCCCCAACTTACCTATCTAAACTTATTTTTAAATCACTAAACCTCCCTGAAGTTTGGTTTAAAGTGAATAGTTAAATTAATAAAGTCCATTTACTTTGCTTAAATTAATCATGGTTTCAGGTTTGATAGCCACAATTTTGACCATGCATATAGTATATTTTCACTTTGACACAAACTTTGAGGGGTTAATGATACAAAAAGAAAGTTTAGAAGGTAAATTGAGAAATGGTGATACTAAAAGACAATAAAGTGTAATTTTCCCAAAAATCTGTCCCGCAGATGCAATATGTGATGCTGTTAAGTAGGAGAGGGGGGGGGGGGGGGGGGAAGAAAGTGGGAGAGAGAGAGAATGACATACCTGCAATTCAAAATTGAACATCAATTGCCTGTTCTGTATATCTAGTAGCATCTCCAAATAAGTGTTTCTCTACAAGAACAAACGTACAAACTAATAATTATTTAAAACCACACACACAAAGATAGAAAAGCGTAAAAAATACAAGACAAATACCTGATAGATTTACTAACCTGGTTTCAATAAACAAGGTAAGCAATGAAAAAGTAGATCAACAAGAAGGGCAACATTAAGGGTGCCAGAATAGCACAAGTGAACCCAAGGAATCCAAACAGTAAGATTCTTGGAACTTCTGTATGGTACGGAAAAGATAGGTTGCCATCCAGTGCATCTTCCTTAAGCCTGAGTATGAATCTCTAGAAAAGATTGCATAGTAGAGGGAAAATTTGCATAACTTCAACTGCCAAACTTGCCTAACCAGATGATAGAATGTAAGTTGTAAAGAAAGTAGCCTGCATACATCCAAGTGCATAAAAAATCATTTCAACAATACAACACAACAATACTCCATAACATGTCATATCCAAAGAATAAATCTAAATAAAGGGTAAGAATTCAAAATTCACGCTATTCTTGTAGGAATTAAGATGCATCACTTGCACTGGCACTGCCTTGGCAAGCTGGGCAGACAGATCTGTTACGCTAGAAAAGACTGAGAGCTGACTGATTACAGAACCAATAAATACATTAACAAAAAACACGTTCCAGATTGTGAAGTACAAGACTTTAAAACATGCACTCTTCTTACTTTCACTACGGGAAATAGAACCCTCCACAAAAGAAAATAGAATCATCACATGTGGAACTGTGCACAAAAATAAAACCAATATCACACTTGGCAGGTAACCAGCCACCACCTGATTCACAAATTTCCTGCAAAAAAAAAGACTCAATTTACAGTGAACTTCATAGCATTTTAAAGTTCTATCTTACATGAATTCTATTTCAAAATTTAGTATTAATATCACTTATTTATTACTTATAGCTATAGTTAGTTAAGGTGTCAAAACCAAAACATTCTATAAATATGTAATCAGTATCGACATCACTTATTTATCAATAATTACTAAGTGCAGTCTAACACCACCTTGTCAACCAATTCAAAGATCTGAAATGTCTACCTAATAATATCTTGGGAACAGTATACCAAAAAAAATTATCTAGGGAACGAAAATGGAACAAGTAAAATAAATATGTAATCATTTTTTTCTTAGTTTTTTCACCATTTAAATCTCTTGTGAATGACATAATTTTACAATTCCACATCCTGGAAGCCTGAGAGAATAAGGCTCTGGAAAAAAAAATTGTAAAATGCATCTTACATGCACATATTTACGTGAGAAGGGAAAAAGAATGTTTTATGTCCACCTTGGTTGAATGATTTATTGCATTGGAGATGGTAACATTTACAAGGAACTTGACCTTTTACAAATGACTCATACATGTTTTTCATTTTGACTCCTAAAATGTAGCAGAAAGGTTATCCTTTCCCATTGCTCCAATGAGAGTAACTTGGTCTTTTATAGTCTTCACATTAACCATGCTCCTCAGCTGGTGCTTACCAGACACTGGTGAGGTAATCCAAACTGTTTATTGTGGCGAACTTGTTTCCTCCAACGGTCATTATGTAATTTGTAATGCAAAATCTTGTATAACATAAAAACTATTTAGTAAAAGGTAAAATATATATAGACAAATACATACATGTATTGCAATGTAGAATATTTATTTTCCACTTTGCTTATAATGTTAATGATAAAACATCATGCTTCTTTTGATCCACAGTATGTACAAGTCATAGTTTATCCAATTTGAAATTACTTGCCATGAAATCAAACAGCATGATTATATCATTAAGAAATTATCTATCTTGTCCTACAGTATCATAAATTATAATGGTATTAGAAATTGGACATTAATCATTTTTATGAAATCAAAAAGGATTTCTAATCCCCCCTCCCCCCCTAACTCCTTTCAAGGCCAAGACATTGTGTGCCTAATGAAGTTGGTGAGAATACTTAATCAACATGCAATCAATGCGAATTTTTTTTCTTTGCATCCAGTATGTGTGTCACAGTGTGTGAGTCTATATATATATATATATTGTCAGGGTTCAAGTATCATAACACCTAGTTGCTAACTCGCCAAAGTTTAAAATCCATTCAAAAATAGTTTGCCAAAAAGAATAAAAGTACCTGTATTAAAGTGGCAAAGGCATCATCCTCTGTCAGCTTTAAGAATTCAACAGCCCAATCATCAACATGTCCAATAGCAGTTTTTCGCCTTTCAGCTTCAAGCAAAACAGAATCACGATACAAGAATCTTTGCCATATTTTCTGAACATTTGCCAGCTTGAATTCAATTTTTGTATCATTGAATCCCTGCAAGAAAAAGTGGATTAGCAACCACTCAACCAATGTTGCCTAGGATGACAACTTTATGTAAAGTATCTTGAATTAAATTGTATGATAAATTATGCAATAACCCAAAACAAACTACTAGAGATAAAAAAGGGGGAAAATAAATACCCGAAGGGTCTTTATCAAGTTCGGAATTTCCGCTTCAGGTATTCGAACAGCAAAGCTGTCATAGTTGAGCACATTCTCATATGGTAGGAAAATCCCATCCTAAATAACAAGGAAACAAAGAGGCAAAAGGAATACACGTGGCCTTGCCGGTGCTGCGGAGGAGCTTCTTGGCAACGAATGCGGCGTCACCGGCGGCTTCCTTGCTGCGGGTGACGATGGAGGAGCGAGAGATCTTCACGAGGACGGAGCTTGAGTTGTTGCTAGGTCTGTCTAGGAGTGAGACTCCACCTCTTCGGACGCCATTGGAATGAAAATGAATCAATCAATCAATTAGGGTTCTTGGCAATTTTGTTTTGCTCTTCTCACCCTAATTCTATAGCACTCACTAGTCACTACTTTTCGCTTCTCCTTATACCCTTCTTATACCCTATGGTGACGTGGATACTACTACTATTACTGTGCGATTTCATGCCAAATTGTAATTTATATTTCTTGTTGTTTCTTTACAAAAAAATATCGCTGCATTATTTCAATCGTTTAATCAAATATTTGGTGCATGTTAGATAACATTTATATTTAAACAAAAATATTTATTTTAATATGTATTTATTTTATGAGATTTTGCCTACACTTTGTATTTGTAAGTTTTAATTTTTTAAATTTTATGAGATTTTACCTATACTTTGTATTTGTAAGTAGAAATTATTTTGAGTTTTACCTACACCAAATAATAGTAGGTACAAATTTTTAAATTTTACCTATGATAAACAAATGTAGGTATAAGTATTTTTTTTACTTTTACCTACAATAATTCATGTGGGTAGGCAAAAGCCTACGTAGGTATATGTCATTTTTCTTGTAGTATAAAAAAATCAGGTTAGGGTTTAGAGGAGAAAGTTGATGGAATTTTTTTGTACCTTGTTAATGCTTCTGTCACCAACTTACGTAGAGGATGTTAACCTATTTCATTCCTTGTCCATGGCGGTGCTCATGGCGGCATTACCATCGGTCCTGATTTATTGTTTTCTACTTGCAATGGCCAATGGTCACAAGAGCAGGAGAAAAATATTTAAAAGTTTAAAAATAGCTTAAAACTTCTAAAATATATGTCCAATTAAGATTTTTAAGCCAATTTGTTATGATTGTCACTACAAGCCCCTTTTCTTGTAGTGTTACCACCATAACATTTGATTAATTTTTAAAACCTATCACAATGAATTCACTACGTACCTATAAGAATTAAAAGAAATTATCAAGTATAATGTAGAAAAAGAAGAAAAAGATGGATTAAATTAGCTCCAATGTTATTAAATATATTATATTAACATAATTAAATGTTATAATCATTATTTTTTAAATGTAATTTATTTTATATATGTTTGAATTTTTCTTTTTCAAAATGATTTAAAGCTAAATTTCTTTAAATTTAAGTAAATAAAAAATTGTGTCAAACCATACATTTTGTTATACTAATAACAATTTTTTCAAATCTAACATTCTTATTTATACATTTGACTTTTTTTTTCAAAATGTTTTTAAAAAATACATATTTACATTTTTAATTAAATAAAAAAATTGGCTCATACCATAGATTTTATTATACTAATACATTTCTTCAAATCTAACTTTCTTAAATATGTGTTTGACTTTTACTTTTTCAAAATAGCTTATTTTTTATTTTTTATTTTATTAAAATAACAAACAAGAAAAATGTACCTATATATAAATATTATATTAATAACATTAAAAAGTATTCTAAAAAACCATTTAACATTGTATGAGTATTTTATTACAAATAAAAATTATAAGTATAAAAAATATGAGTAGCTCTTGAACACAAAAAATGGATCATCAATATAGATAACAATGGATAGGGTCTCAAAAGGGTACTATAGTACCGTTCTCATACGCGCGATAAAAAATTTATCTGTACACACCCCATACATGTGTTGGTAGAACTTTAATGTGAGAGGAGTGGTTCATTTCTATAAATTATGTTTTGCTCGAGGGATTTTTCCTTCATTATTATATTATTTAATTTAATACAAAAATATAATTAATGTGTAAATTTTAATGATTTATTGAGTGATGTGTTTTAATTAATTAAATTCACATTAAATGTTTTTTTATAAAATAAATAAATAAATAAAGTATGTATAATAATTATAATTAGAAATTGAATATAGAAAATGAGTTCGACTCATATCATTCATAAGCTTGCATTGTGTTGGAGTGTACATCCACCTTTTAAGTATTTGAGGAAGAAAAATATTGTCAAATAGAAACAAACTTATACAAATAATCGGTTCCAGATTTCTAAAGATGTAGAAAAAAGTATTAAAAATAAAACAAAAAACATTGTTTAGATTTTTTAATGTGTATATTATTTTATATATCATTTGTGTAAAAAGTTTTATATTTGTATTATTTGGGTAGTTTTTTTGTATTAAATAGGTAAAAAAATTCTACTCATGTAAAACACACACTTTTGTAAGTTTTGTTAGTTGAAATCAAAAAATTTGTTGGGTCCCATTTCTCATTTAATGTTTGTCTCTTGATATTGTAGTTTTCAAAAAAAAAAATCATCGATTTTTGGATAATTACTTGACAGTTTGTTGTTTTGCTTGCTGGATTTTGTTTGCATGGCTCGCGTTTTTGTGATTTTGGATTTCGAGTTTGAAATTTGGGTTTTCTTTGCCATGATCTCGGTTATTTTTTATTTCATTGTGATTTGATCATGTTTTCCTTTTCCGTTTAGGTAATCATGATTGTGTAATAAATCACGCACATAAGATGGTCATGGTTTGCAAAGCATAATTATGACACTCATTATTTCTGATTTGTTATATCAATTTTTTGTTCCTCTTTTATGTTTGACTCTCATTCTTGTGTAAAAATAACATGAACTTGTTGGAATTAGGATTTAATGCTTGAATCTGAAATCACCTTTGTTGTCCATTATTGCTTGATGAAATGTCAATTTGATGTGTGCCTATTCGATGATTTCAATAGAAAATCTCTTCTAATGAATTTAAGAACAGATAATTGCACTAAAGACTTTTTAGAGAGAGTGTGTGTATGTAAGAGTAATAGAGAAAGTTATGGATGGCTTTGAAATTGAGCTTTGGAAACTTCTGATACTATGTAAACATTGATCATTTATAAATCAAAATGTTAATCTTGGAAAAGCATGAGTACATGGCATATGATTGTGGTTTGATCTGACAAGTACCTTCTTGTTGTATGAAGTGCATAAAAAATGAGTGCTAATTGGTTTCATTTGGTTAGACTGCTGGTAATACAGGTAAACATTCTATTGCCCCATCAAAAAAGAGGAGACATTTAACTGTATATCATTATGTTGTTGTTTACTTTATCAAATTACTTTTTATCATGCACAAGTGTGTATGTACATGCTGCTCTCAAAACCTATTGGTGATTGAACTTTTGATTTATCATTGTGATAGTCTAGCAGGCCAGTCAGGCTGAATTCTAGGTAGCATTGTAGATTCATAAAGAAGTTGAGCCAATGTTCATCGGGTAGATACTGATGATGAATGAGAAGAGCTACACCACTACAAATAACATATCCAATGGGTTTCATTACATTTTCATGACTTAGTTTTCTCAACCTTCGAAGCTCTATAACTCTATAACTATCTTGCTCGGGTAGTGCATTATTTTCATGTCCATAGAGATTAGTTTCCTTACAATAAGACTGTCCCAGAGGGCATGATTGCCTTGTAAGGTGTACTGAAAGCCCTAGAATTATCTTGCTCTAAAGAATATTACCTTCTAGATTATTGTTGCCAATTCGAACACTGAAAAGGGTTTGACAATTCCCAATTTCAACCGGAAGGTCACAACTTAAATTGTTCTGAGTGAGGATCAAAACTTCTAGCTTCCCTGAAGTAAAAATTCTTCCCGGTATAGGGCCTTCAAGGTGGTTTGAATGCAAGTTAAGTGTTTTAAGCTCATAAATAAATCCAAGTTTACTTGGAACCCTTCCATCGAAATTATTCTCATAAGCAGCAAAAACTCTCAGATTGGTCCAATTCCCTACCCAAGATGGTATCAAACCGCTCAAGTGATTGTTGAATATTTGAAAATCCTGTAAACTCTCAAGGCCCTGAAGTTCCTTTGGTATCTCTCCCACCAGCAAGTTATTGGAAAGGTTCAATGTTTTGAGGCTCCTTAGAGCACCCAATTTGGGAGGAATTGAACCTTCAAACTTGTTTGAAGACAAGTCTAGATATTCGAGATAAAATAAATTTCCAAAAGTAGGAGGAATCAGTCCATGAAAATCAGTATTTGAAAGGTCAAGCCACTTCAAAGCTTTGAGTCTGGAAATTGAACTTACATCACCTCTAAGATTCTGATGAGAGATGATGATAGCCACAGGTGGCACCTTCCCAGGAGCAATATTCTGAGTTGCTGGTATTTCATCCAGAAACTCTAAGCTCTTGCTTGATGGCAGATATTCTCCCCACTGAATACACCATCCTCCGAAAAACTCTTCTTGGAAATGTGAAAATGTATGGAACCAAGAAAGGTACTATTTGCAACAAACCCTCAAATAAAGATTCGTGCTTCATGGGAAACACCTTTTATTTTAAAAGCTTTCACTAGATAATTAAGTAATGCCACATCACTAGATGGCCTCAAGTATATGTAACTCAAACTTTACGATAACATAGTATCCAAAATCAAAACTAAATATCTGAAACAATTTTAATTATGGAATCTTGATGAGCAACCCATACAGTTTGGAATTAGAAGCTTATTTGAAATGAGGAATTCATAATACAATGTTTACTCTAACATACTACTGAGAAAATAGGGATAAAATGTGTGAATTTACCTCTTTTAATGAAGTAATAAGTAAAACTGGTTACAACGATGTCTTTATTTTAGCACTTTCTTCGTCACTAGCATGATGTAACCTGAGCATGCACTTGTGTGCACATATTCAAAATGTGGTTTGAAAAAAATATCACTAAGAATGTACGTATGCATATTTATTTTAACAGAAGAAAAAATATCAGACATCTTGCTATGAATATGCATTGAAGAATCAAAGTTGCTAGCTAGTTTATTGGAATCTGTGGGGGAATTGCTGAACTATCTTCCATTGGGGCATTTGAACATCTATTGTAACATCCCAATTTTCATAAATGATGAATTTTAAAAAAAATGATGAGATTTTATAAATAAATAAATAAGTAGATATAATTATTAATTAAAATAATGATTTGAGAGAAAATAAAAAAAGTATTTTATTTATTTGTTTGATAGAAAATAAAATAAAGTTTGTTTTTATAAAATAATAAATAATAAATAATAAATAAATAAATAGAGTAAATAATAGGTCATAAATGCCCCTAGCTATAAATAGCAACATGCTAGGTCAGTTTTCAGAATGACTCCTCAGCCTCCTCTGCCTCACAATTTCGTTTTTTTTCTCTTCTCCCAAAATCCTCTCTTTTTCTCGCAAGCCACCTAACCTATCTCAGAAAAATGACGATCTCGGACTCATTCACCGTTGGATTGTCGTGAAATTTGAGCACCACGTTCACAACCGATTTCCAAGAATTCCCACCGTTGGGAATTGCGATAATATGTTCGAGCTAAGAGAAATACCCCTCGCATTTTCCTTTCCTGGAGAAACCCAAAGCTGTCTCGGTAAAACTATGATCCCGGTTTCGTTAACCGTTGGATTTCATGAAATTTGGATATGTTGTTGGAAATTCAATTTCGCACGCTTTCACCGTTGGGATTTACGAGATAGTATTTGCGGAGGGAGAAAAATAAATCGCATGAAGACAGTACAAGTGGAGGCTTCAATCCCTTCTCTGTCTCTTTGACGTTTGGGAACTCTATCGGAGCAGTTAGAGGAAAAAAATTGGAGGAATCTCAGGGAACCGCTAGAGATGCTGCTATCGCTGGCTGAAGACACGTGAGTCCGCTTAAGGGATGGGTTATCTACAATTGGGAACTAGTAAGAACATGTGTAGGGATCCTTAGAGATATCAATTGGAATGAGTTTTTGGGTGTTTTTGCAATTTCATTTTATCCTTATAATTATTACAGTGAATTATATATGTTTGACAGACCAATTTTTGTGAAATTGATATGCTATTGTGTTGAGCGTGAACCCTATAAATTGAGTACTTTTTCTAATTAATATGAATTGATGAAACAAAGAAAGGAGAAATTTAGAGAGAGATATTGATTTTGTATTTTCTCTTTTTCTTGTTGTTTAGGTTTTTATATATAATTTAAAAAATTAATATCATAATTGAAACTGACCAAAGTGTTCATATAATTATTTAGATTTTGTGCATTGAAAGCTTACTTTGAAATTTTTGATTTAATGTGATGTATGCTAGTTTATATATATAGAGGTAGTTATTTGTATTGATAATTTATGTAAATAATATTGTAGAGTGTTATAGTATGATTCCAAAAATTATTAAGTGTTGGAGTTTGAGAATATTATGGTTAAATTTCATGAACATGTGTATGTTGTACCTTATGAATATCATTGGGGATGTTATGAGATGGTTGATGTGATGTTATGAGATGTTAAAGTGTGGACATGATATTCGATTGAGAATAAGTGGATGTGTTTAATACTTATGTTACATTAAATATATCGTAAACTATGAATTATACAATAACCCGACCAATGTTTATGCGCAGTGTTAAAGAGAAAGTGTAGGTTTCTAGTTAGGAACCAGTGTTAAATTGTAGCGCAATTGTGTTAAACATGTTTGAAACATGAGTGTAAGGTCGTGGTATTGTATAATTCATGAGCAATGCTTATAAATGAAATGTGATGAATTGTGGAATAATATGTTGCCTTGAGATTATAATATTGTTATTGAGATTGAGTAAAAGTGTAAAGTAGAACAGGTGTTGAATTGTGAGATACGCGAAAACATGTGATGGTGGATTGTGACATTATGAGATGTGAAATTGTGAATGAGTTTTGGTTGTGAATAAGTGTGTGATTAACTCTTGATGTGACATTATTTGTGTTGTAAGCTGTGAATTGTACAATAACCCGACCAGTGTTATCTTGAGAAAAGTGTAAATGTGCAGTGTTAAAGAAAAAGTGTAGGTTCCTATTTAGGAACCAGTGTTAAATTGTAGCGCAATATGTTGTACGTGTTTAAGACACGAGTGTGAGGTTGTGGGTATTGTATAATTCACTAGCAGTGTATGTGTGCTAAAATTATTTTAGGGGTTGGACACGAATCAGGAGGGAGAGACCCTGACAGGCTCTTCAGAGTGTAGGCCTTGGGGGTTACCGGGTTTGAGTGCTCCTTTAAGCCTATGCTGATCCCATATGGTTGGAGCATTCTCGCAAAACATCGTGACCATGACTGGTTTCCCTATGATCTTACTTAGTGAGAGTGACCTGGCAAACCCATTGTGTGGTGTGTCTTGTTATGTACTCCTAAGCGCCCCATGGTGATTTTTCACTGACATGGTACCACATTGCATGTAGGCTTGAGTCTTAGCATAATTGTCTCATGCGCTTGCTAATTATTTGTTATGAAATTGAGGTGTTATTATGTCTTGATCAGAGCGTGTGATTCTTGTGTAATGTGATTGATGATTGAAAAGTGTGATTGATGGATGAAAAGTGAACTTTGAATGACAAAGTGATGGAATTACGTCAATTACGTGTAAGTAAGTTTTATTTGGTAATTGAAGTGAATGTGAACCTTTTACTCATGTGATTTTGTTTACCAATATATTTTATTTATTTATATATATGTCGGGGTAGAGGGTGTCACATCTATCATGAACTTCCATTTGACACTTTGGTATCGATGGATAATTAGACTCATCACAAAGCATCTATAAAAGAACCATGGATGCTGCTAGACTACTTTTAATAAAAATTCTCAGTTTATTATTGTACGGAACAACTATAAGAATTGATCAACCAATATATATTAGATGTAGGTTAATTGATTAGTCATACCTCCTTTCAACCAGTATATATCAATGAATGTCTACTAAACATCTCATAGCAGAGCTGAATAAATTAAATTAGTCTTGAGTATGTTAATAATCTCACCATTAGCTAACAACTCAACATTTGTTTCTTATTCTGATCCATTACTTTCTTCAGTACTTCATGTATAGTAACAATAGGGAAATAGATGGTCATGCATTTGACAAAAAGGAAAAAACATAAAGAAAAAGAATTGTAAAATAAAAATAATTGCGAAAGATATCACTAAAAGTCTAGAACTACAGAGAAAAAAAAATTCATGAAAACAAAAATATAGCACTAACTAAACTATACAAGGGCAGAGTACAGAGTTCTCCGTTATTAATTTTGAAGATCCTTTAAAGATTATTTCTTTCTTCTTAATGTTTGAATCCCTATCCAAACAGTTCTACAAATGGGCTAAGACATGCATCTATGTTATTAAAATAACTCCTACACCCAAGTAGATGAAGCAAAGTTTGCCTCTTCAAAATGACACCCATTTAAAAGAAGGGAAAAGTGTCAATGAAAAAAATAAAGGAACCAAGAATAGAATTGTCGATATAAGCGAATGTGGTAGGGATGATTACTCTATGTTCACATGTATCCTATTCTGACGTAAACTAAAGTAACTATTTTGCTATGATTCATGCTCCGCTATGTATACTTTGAAAGCATCTCATCTATGTAAGTACTAGTTCCCCTACTTCCCTTACCTTTAAGGTGTTGCATAATTGAGTTTCCATTTGATTCCATTATACTACTAATGAAATAAATACAACCATTATGCGGAGTGTAGAGTAAATCACACAATTTTCAAGTTTGCAAGAGTAAACTAAACCATTTTCAATCTTCACATTACATGCATGATCCTTACAATCACAGGTACTTTCAGAAGAAAAAAAAGGAACAGAAAAAACATTCTTCAAAACAATAATTGATTTTGAAAGTCTCAGGTAATTAGCAGTGGCTGAGAGCATAAGATCATCAAATGATGGGTCTGATTTCTTAAAGTTAATTCCTAATTACAAGCACAATGTCATTGTCAAGAACCAACTTATTAATCCGGATTTGGAATAAATGTAAATGAGAAGTGTTAAGAAACTAATATAAACTCATCCAAACAGCCCAAGTGAAATTGGAAAATTCTGAATTCTAATCATCCCAAGAGAAAAAAAGGGAATACATAAAAATGCATATGTAAGTCAAGAAGGAACAAAAGGAAAAATGGAAAAAGGTAATATATAATTGGCAGCTCAATGCAAAAAAAGAGATTATACTCACTTCTGTACATATAATTTGTAAAATTAAAATACTGCATGCTATCATTAGTCTTATGTATGCCAATAATCTCACCATGAGCTAACAACCTAACATATATCAAGTAACATAGATGATCCTAAATTTATCACTTGCACGTAATATATGTTATGCAAATAAAAATACATACTATTACAGATGCCCCAAACCAATTTCTGCCCAAACTAGTGGGTCAAAATACAAGACACTTTCTGAGTTAACTTGCATACCTGATACTCACCTGCATCCATCCTGAAATTTTAGCATTTCCATATTCAATTATAGATTTCATACTAAAAGGCATGTTATGAAATGGAAAACTTATTTTCAATGTTACTCAAATGAATCCTTAGGTCTTTTGTGAAATTGTGAAGTGTTTTTCTAAAAATGTAATCAGACTCAAATAACAGGTTCAGAAAGAACCTTTTTACTGCATAAAAGACAAGGGATGGATGGTAAATTTTGTCTATACATTAAACCTTCAAACCAAGACTTTGAAGGCTTATAATAAATGGAAGAATAGTTAGAACCCCTCAAGTCTTACAACAGTCAAAAAAAGAAAACTACACACTGGACTAGAAGAACAGAGAAGTCAAAGCAATTCTTGAAAGCGTTCCATCGAAGACTAATCTCATCTCCATTGAAGCCCCATTCGCTGCCCATGCTCTCATGGTCAACCTTTCATTTGAAAACTCAGGGCTTTAACAATTAGGTTTTTAATATAGTTTGGAGTCTCTAAAAACATAGAAGATAAATAATTAGCTAATCCTGAAGATAACACCAGTTGACTGCTTTCTTTTAATCTTTGGAAGAAATTGTTTCTTATTCCAACGCATTATCTTCTTCATGTACTATAGCTATATGGAAATGGAAGGTCATGCATTTGACAAAAGGAAAATAAAGAAAAAGAACTGTAAAATAAAATAACAGCGAAAGCCATAACTGGAAGTCTAGAACTACAACAAAAAGAAAAATCTTGAAAACAAAAAATATAGCACTAACTAACATGTACAGGTCATGCATTATTATTCACCAAAAAAAAAGCTCATGCATTATTAATAACCAGCCAAGTGTCCCCTACAGTTTTAATCCCTATCCAAACTGCTATGGGACCGAGACATGAATGCATCTATGTTATCCCTACAGATAAGTAGATAAAGCAATGCTTTTCACTTAAAAAAGACACACCTATTTGAATGGAGGGGAAAAGTGTTATTGATGGAGCACATAAAGGAACCAAGATGACTATTGTCTATATATGTGAAAGTGGCAAAGATTGACCCTTAAAACTAAGTTATTTCTCCATGTTCACAAGTATCCTATTCTTTGGCATAAACTAAAGTTTATTATGGTGTGATCTCATGTGCTAATGAAGCACAAGATTCAGATTCATGATTGAATTCCGGATACTCTGAAATAACATAACTAAACCAATTGCATATTGTCGATTAAGAGTCAGACAAACAAAATTAAAAGGAGAAAAACCATAACTTCAAAAACTGTAGAACATTAGACAACACTGATAAACTGAGTCACATTAGAGCCATTAATTGAATCACGCAGTTTAGTTGCAAAATATTAGTAAGCCCATAAACATACATAAAACTAGACTATTCAAAAGTGTAAAATTAAACAAAAACCAAGAAGAGACAAAACTAGTGCTATAGTTGTAGTCCAAATTTCATTGTCAACGATAACAGTATAGGAGCATATGTCCTCTATACATAAGACCTTCAAAACAAGACTTTGAAGGCTTCTAATAAATGGAAGAA
Source organism: Glycine soja (assembly GCF_004193775.1). NCBI lineage: Eukaryota > Viridiplantae > Streptophyta > Magnoliopsida > Fabales > Fabaceae > Glycine > Glycine soja. The sequence continues at coordinate 15,776,568 of NC_041011.1, forward strand.
TGGTTAGAACCCCTCATTCTACACAATTGACCACAATAAAAAATAGAATAACTACGCAATTGACTAGAGCCTCTACTAGTGGTGCCTATCCCATATAGTTGATTTGAAGAACAGAGAAATTGTGACACCCTCTACCCCGACATATATATAAATAAATAAAATATATTGGTAAACAAAAATCAAATGGGTAAAAGGTTCACATTCATTTCAATTACCAAATAAACTCATTAAAAATATATTCGGTTCAAAATAAGGCCGTCAAATTTACAAAAATATTTTGTTAAATCAGTGAGGTGAAATAAAATAGACTAACATCATAAAATTAACATAAAAACTTATATCCCAATGTCACATCTTATCAGAGCTTTGTGTCCCGACGTCCTTCAGCACAATATTCCTTAAAGCAGTTCACCTAGTCATCTGCTCCCCCGAACACAAAGTTCAAGATCATCACAGGATCCAAACACAAACAGCAAACTGGGAGTGAGTTATCACATTCCTAACTAATAGAGAAACAAGACAACTAGATATACATATCATATAAACCAAATAAAACTTACTTACATGTAATTCATGTAATTCCACCACTTTGTCATTCAAAGTTCACTTTTCATCCATCAATCACACTTTTCAATCATCAATCACATTACACAAGAATCACACGCTCTGATCAAGACATAATAACACCTCAATTTCATAATAAACAATTAGCAAGCGCATGAGACAATTATGCTAAGACTCAAGCCTACATGCAATGTGGTACCATGTCAGTGAAAAACCACCCTGGGGTGCTTAGGAGTACATAACAAGACACACCACACAATGGGTTTGTCAGGTCACTCTCACTAAGTAAAATCATAGGGAGACCAGTCAGGGTCACGATGTTTTGCGAGAATGCTCCAACCATATGGGATCAGCATAGGCTTAAAGGAGCACTCAAACCCGATGACCCCCAAGGCCTACACTCCGAAGAGTCCGTCAGGGCCTCTCCCTCCTGATTCAGGTCCAACCCCTAAAATCATTTTAGCACACAGACATTGCTAGTGAATTATATAATACCCACGACCTCACACTCGTGTCTTAAACACGTACAACATATTGCGCTACTATTTAATACTGGTTCCTAAATAGGAACCTACACTTTCTCTTTAACACTGGTTCCTAAATAGGAAACCTACACTTTCTCTTTAACACTGCGCATTTACACTTTTCTCAAGATAACACTGGTCGGGTTATTGTAAAATTCACAGCTTACAACACAAATAATGTCACATCAAGAATTAATCACACATTTATTCACAACCAAAACTCATTCACAATTTCACATCTCATAATGTCACAATCTACCATCACATGTTTTCACGTATCTCACAATTCAACACCTGTTCTACTTTACACTTTTACTCAATCTCAATAACAATATTATAATCTCAAGGCAACATATTATTCCACAATTCATCACATATTTCATTTATAAGCACTGTTCATGAATTATACAATACCACGACTCACACTCATGTTTCAAACATGTTTAACACAATTGCGCTACAATTTAACACTGGTTCCTAACTAGGAACCTACACTTTCTCTTTAACACTCCGCATAAACACTGGTCGGGTTATTGTATAATTCATAGCTCACGATATAATTAATGTAACATCAAGTGTTAAACACATTCACTTATTTACAATCGAATATCATGTCCATACTTTAACATCTCATAACATCACATCAACCATCTCATAACATTCCTAATGATATTCATAAGGTACAACATACACATGTTCATCAAATTTAACCATAATATTCTCAAACTCCAACACTTAATAATTTTTGGAATCATACTATAACACTCTACAATATTATTTACATAAATTATTAATATAAATAACAACCTCTATATATATATAAGCTAGCATACATCATATTGAATCACAAATTACAAAGTAAGCTTTCAATGCACAAATTCTAAATAATTATATGAACACTTTGGTCAATTTCAATTATGATATTAACTTTTTAAATTATATATAAAAACCTAAACAGCAAGAAAAAGAGAAAATACAAAATCAATATCTCTCTAAATTTCTCCTTTATTTAAACAATTCATATTAATTAGAAAAAGTACTCGATTTATAGGGTTCACGCTCAACACAATAGCATATCAATTCCACAACAATTGGTCTGTCAAACATATATAATTCACTGTAATAATTATAAGGATAAAATGAAAATTGCAAAAACACCCCAAAAACTCATTCCAATTGATATCTCTAAGGATCCCTACACATATTCTCACTAATTCCCAATTGTGAATAACTCATCCCTTACCTCTAAGCGGACTCACGTGTCTTCAGCCAGCGATAACAGCATCTCTAGCGATTCTCTGAGATTCCTCCAATTTTTTTTCCTCTAGCTGCTCCGATAGAATTCCTAAGCGTCAAAGAGACAGAGAAGGGATTGAAGCCTCCACTTGTACTGTCACCATGCGATTTATTTTTATCCCTCCACAAATATTATCTCACAAATCCCAACGGTGAAAGTGTGCGAAATTGAATTTCGAACAACATATCCAAATTTCATAAAAATCCAACGGTTAACAAAACCGGGATCGTAATTTTACCGAGAAAGCTCTGGGTTTCTACGGGAAAGGAAAATGCTACCATGCGAGGGTTATTTCTCTTAGCTCAGACATAATATCAAAATTCCCAACGGTGAGAATGCTCGTAATTGGGTTGTGAACGTGGTGCTAAAATGAAAACCAATTTCATCTCCTTTCCTTAAACCCCTTCTTGCAACAAAATCTTTAATCCAATTACCAATGAATACATAACTTCTTGAAGGAACCCATCTCTTGAAAACAAGAGAGTGCTTGGACTTGGTGTCCACATCCCAAATTTGAACAAAACTCCACTATCAATCTAATCAGCATCATCCCCCAACACAGGCAACACAAACTCCTCTTCCATCTCTCTCCTTAGTATCAACCTGCTCATTGTCCCAATATTGCTCTTTTCCAACACTTTCTTGATCTTCCAAACCTCATCATCATCATCATTCTTGAACTTCTTATTTCTTGAACCAACATTGGCTTTGTTGGAAAGCTTCCTCTTCTTCGTGGAAGAAGAAGAACCAAAGCTTGGGGCACAACTGAAAGTGCAAGAACACATACCCAACCTTAAATGGGTACAAACACTAGCCATGAGATAATATAGTCTTTAAAAATGTAATATTTTTGTTATAAAAAAGATGTAATGTTGTTTAAGTTTGTTAAAAATAAGGCTAAAATATATATTTCTTATCCCTAATAAATATTCGAAATTTTTGTTTGCTATCTAATAAATTTTTTCTTCGTATTGGATCCCTAATAAAATAATTTCATTTTTTGTACTTGACACTTTTTTTAATCTTTGATAAATTAGCGAATTTTGTGTTTACTCCTGGTAGTTATTTATTTTTTTTTCAAAGGGGCTAATAACAAATGGAAAAAAATTATCATGGAACAAACACAAAATTTGTAATTATCAAGGACTTAAAAAAATGTCAAAGACCAAAAATAAATTTATTATTCTATCAGAAATTACAAACGAAGAAAAAATTAGTAAGAAACAAACATAAAATTCAATATTTATTAATAATAAAAAAATATATTTTAGCCTCAAAATAATAATATAAATACTCACGCAACCCAACTACAATGACTAACCGAATTAAAAAAATATAATCCAAACAAATTGGATTGATCGTCCTGAACTAATCTTGTTCAAGTTTGTCTAAAACTTGATATCAAAGCAAAAATATGTAAGAAAATATATAAAACTAATTTCAATTAATTAACATTTGACCTTTTAAAAATAATATGTCCGTCTTTTTTTTAATCAGTCCTTCTAAAATGTGTGTTCATTACTTAATATGTCTTATATTAAATTGAAAATACAATCATCAAGCATAAATTATAAATAAAAAATTATTTAACTTAAATCAAAAGTGAGAATTTTAATTTGGAACCGAATTTTTTTTTATCAATTTGGAACTATTTTTAAATCAAAATATAAACAATATAATAACCAGTGTAACATCCCATTTTTCATATACTAATTTAAAAAGGATTGTTATTTATAAATAAATAGAGTTTTAGAAAAATGATGAAATTTTTATAATTAAATAAATAAGAAGAAATAACTTTATTAATTAAAATAATGGTTTGAGAGAAAATAAAAAGGATATTTTATTTATTCATTTTATATGGAATAAAATAGAGTTGGATTTTATAAAATAATAAAAATAATTAAATAGAGTAAATAATAGGTTGTGAGTAGCTAGGTATAAATAGTGATATGTTAGATCAGACGGTAGCTTTTACGTCTGTTCATCCTCTCAATTCATTTTTCCTCTCCTCTTCCTCAAAACCCTTTCTTTTTCCCGCAGTCCACCATATCTATCTCAGAAAAAACAACGATCTCGGACTCATTCACCGTTGGATCATTATGAAATTTAAGCACATGGTTTTCCACTCAATTCCAATCAATCTCACCGTTGAGAATTTTTATATCTTGTCGGATCTGAGAGAAATACACTTCGCATTGTAACCTTTTCTTTTCCCGCAGAAACCCAAAACCATCCCAGTAAAACTACGATCTAAATTTCGTTAACCATTGGATTTTCATGAAAGTTTGATATGTGGTTGGCGATTCACTTTAGCACATCTTCACCATTGGGATTTGTGATATAATATTCATGAAGAGAGAAAAAGGAATCACACATCTTCACTTATTGTTAATTTAATCCTTTGTCTTGGTTAACTGTTCTGTTATAGCTTGCTTCTTCTATGCAAGGTAAAAATCCAACAAAGGACTTAGCTCCACTGAACTTGAAGATTGAAGCAATGTAGAAAGAACAACACGACCAGAAGACGAAGGGAGCTACAAAAGGGGACAGTTGATCAAGGTGATAGAGGAATCCCATCCTCTGAATCATCTTCATTTCAGTTAACTTGGAGGAGCCATGGTGTATACTTTTGGGGCAACTATCATGGCAAAGACAGACCACCGAGGGTGACCCTTGAGGACTACTTGATGCGCCATTATTTTCTCCTATTTCTTAACCCTTTTTGCACCATTTTAAGTACTGATTAATCTTAATTGTCAAATTAATTAGGCAGTTTTATTATTTAGACCCATTCAGCTAATTTGATGTTTTTAATCTAATTTCAGAAATTAATGAATCATTGGGTTTGGGCTTGAATCCAGAATTGGTCTTGGACTTGAAGAGGGCAGACTATTTTATTCTACAAAATTAGATCTTATCTTATCTTGATATTATTTAGATTTGATCTCATCTAGATATTATTTCATCTAGATCTTATCTTATCTTATCTTATCTAGATTTTATTTGATTTTATTTATGGGCTTGGATTTAAAACAGATTTGTAAGCTTTGGGGCTGAAAAACTATATAACAGCACCAAGGTTCTAGTTTAGGCTCTCTCTTCTCTTTCTCCTTTATTTTCGTTTTTGGCAATTCCAGTTTTGACTTTTAGTTTTATCAATAAAATTCCGTTCTTCAATCTATAATTTTGTTCTCTATTGATTAATGGAAGGCTAAGTCTCCATCGTTGTTTTCTCTTGAGGATCAAGCACAGTTCTCTGAGGTTCTATTATTACTGTTAAATTCTGTTCAGTTTTTCCTCTTCACTAATTACTCTGAATTTGTTGCTATTAATTCATGCATGCTTAGTGCTTGATTAATTGTCTCTGCGCTTAATTTACGTTCATGCTTAATGATCGTTTATGAGTAATTGGTGTATGTGTTGCTTAATCACATAATGAATGCCTTATGTTAAATTTCGCTTAGTAATTTAATTTAGGGTTGGATTAAGTGGTTAAACTAATAAAGGATAAATTCTCGCAACCTAGGATAAGAGACTTGCTTGTGAATCAAGGGGAAGCAACATATTTCAATTCTGATATTTTCTAATTCAATTTTACTCGCTATTTAATTTACAAAAGGAAACAATCCCCCCCCCCCAATTTGTTACTATTTCCTACTATATGTTAAGAACATTTGGTTTATCATTGCTCGTTGGGAAACGACTTACGATTACTTCCTAGTTACTACATTTTAATGTTTATTTGATTCGGGTACGACCTCGATCAAATTTGGCGCCGTTGCCGGGGAGCAGTGTCCAAAGGTTCATAATAGCTAGTGTCATGTTGGTGTTTAATTCTCGTGTTAGTGTTTAATTATTGTGTTAGTGTTTAATTCTTTCGTGCTGTGTTAGTATTGTTTAGTACCTTGTTATTTTGTTTATTGTGTGTTCTGTTTTAGTTTTTTTTTTCTGTTCAGCACTTCCCCTGTTTCAGTTTTGGTGTTTTGCTATGAATAGTATTTTGCGACGGATTTAGCGACCACTCTTGCTGAATAGAACACTTGCTGGAAAACAGGGTAGTAGTGGAAATCCCTTAGCGACGGATTTTAGAGACCCCCCTTGCTGAATTAATTGGGATTTTTTGTTTTGGTAGCTATAGATGTTATTTTTGGTTGAATTTTTTTGTGGTCACTTCTTTTGATCCATATTTTGTGGGAAAAATAGCTGGAGCCCTTAGTTTGGTCAGATTTGAAAGTTCCAAAAAAGTAGCAAATTTGATTTTTGTCAAAACTTTAAACGGCCGTAACTTTTGCTCCGGTTATCAGAATCACAATTATTATATATGTATTTGGGGTAGAAAAACATTTCCCATGTAGTGGAAGCCGGCTGAGGTATCCTTCTTCCAAAAATTGCGATTCTTTCAAAAGTTTTTTATTTTGCAAGTATTATTCTCTTATTTTTCTTAACTTATCATTTTTAGCTTATATAGTTAGACTTTGAATTTTCGTTTGAAATTTTTTGTGCTATCTTCTCATCATTTTATAAGTTTGCTCACAAAATTTCAAGTTATTTGGATAGCATTTAATTGTAGTTGTAGTTCAAACCTACACTGTTACTTGCATAAGAAGGCAACTAATTGTGCATGTTGAATTTAGTGTATGACTAGAGGCAATCCATCTGACTTACAACCTTTTGATCCTGAGATAGATAGGACATTTCATAGATTAGTTAGACATCATTTAGTACCTTTTGAGCATCCTAAGCATTATGTTATTTGTGATTTTGAGCATTGTTGTTTTGAACATTCTGATTTTGAACATTTTGAGAACATGGCACAACCTCCACCCCGTGAGAGGACTCTAAGGGAAATGGCTGCACCTGATTTCACCTATGAAAGCTTGTGCATCCAATACCCTGATGAGGATGTCCCATATGTTCTTAAAACTGGACTAATCCATTTGCTTCCAAAGTTTCATGGCCTTGCAGGTGAAGACCCACACAAACATCTGAAAGAATTCCATATTGTCTGCTCCACCATGAAACCCCCAGATGTCCAAGAGGATCACATATTTCTGAAGGCCTTTCCTCATTCTTTAGAGGGAGTGGCAAAGGATTGGCTTTATTACCTTGCTCCACGGTCCATCACGAGTTGGGATGACCTCAAGAGAGTATTCTTAGAAAACATTTTCCCTGCTTCTAGGACCACGACCATCAGAAAGGATATTTCAGGCATTAGACAACTCAGTGGAGAGAGCCTATATGAATACTGGGAGAGATTTAAAAAATTATGTGCCAGTTGCCCTCACCACCAGATTTCAGAGCAGCTTCTTCTCCAGTATTTTTAAGAAGGACTCAGTAATATGGAGAGAAGTATGATAGATGCTGCCAATGGTGGAGCCCTTGGAGACATGACCCCTGTTGAAGCCAGAAATTTAATTGAGAAGATGGCTTCCAACTCCCAGCAATTCAGTGTCAGAAATGATGCTATTGCCATTAGAGGAGTGCATGAAGTAGCCACGAATTCATCTTCATCAGGTGAGACTAAGAAGCTTGAAGGTAAACTAGATGCCTTAGTTAACCTGGTAACCCAACTGGCCATGAATCAAAAATCTGCACCTGTCGCCAGACTCTGTGGTTTATGCTCCTCTGCCAACCACCACACAGACCTTTGCCCTTCTATGCAACAATTTGAAGCAATTGAACAGCCTGAAGCTTATGCTACAAACATCTACAACAGACCTCCTCAACCTCAGCAGCAAAATCAACCACAACAGAACAATTATGACCTCTCAAGCAACACGTACAATCCCGGGTGGAGGAATCATCCCAACCTTAGATGGTCAAATCCTTCACAACAGCAGCAACACCAACCTTATTTTCAAAATGCTACTGGCCCAAGCAGACCATACGTTCCTCCACCAATCCAGCAGCAACAACAACAACAGCCCCAGAAACAACAAACAGTTGAGGCTCCTCCACAACCTTCCCTTGAAGAACTTGTGAGGCAAATGACAATGCAAAACATGCAGTTTCAACAAGAGACCAGAGTCTCTATTCAGAGCTTAATTAATCAGATGGGACAATTGGCTACATAGTTAAATCAACAACAGTCCCAGAATTCTGACAGATTACCTTCTCAATCTGTCCAGAATCCCAAGAATGTGAGTGCCAATACATTGAGATCGGGAAAGCAGTGTCAAGAACCTCAACCAGCAAATGAACCTACCCAACCCCACTCCACTCCAAAGAAAGATGATGACAAAAATGTAAAGAGTAAGTTACCTAACAATTTCTATGCAGGTGACTCTAAAGAGAAGCAACATATCCCTCTTTCATTCCCTCAATGAGCAATTTCCAACAAAAAAATGGAAGAGACAGAGAAGGAGATCTTGGAAACATTTAGAAAAGTAGAAGTAAACATACCTCTGCTGGATGCAATAAAGCAAATTCCAAGATATGCTAAATTTTTGAAGGAGCTGTGCACTAATAAGCAGAAGCTTAAAGGAAGTGAAAGAATTAGTATGGGCAGAAATGTCTCCGCATTGATTGGTAAATCTGTTCCCCAAATCCCTGAAAAATGTAAAGATCCAGGTACATTTAGCATACCTTGTATTATAGGAAATAGTAAGTTTGACAATGCCATGCTAGATTTAGGAGCTTCTGTTAGTGTGATGCCTCTGTCTATTTTTAATTCTCTATCTCTTGGTCCCTTGCAGTCAACTGATGTGGTAATTCATTTAGCTAATAGAAGTGTTGTCTGTCATGCTGGTTTCATAGAGGATATCTTAGTTAGAGTTGGTGAATTGATTTTCCTTGTTGATTTTTATATTTTGAATATGGAGGAGGGATTTTCTAAATGATCAGTTCTTATCATTCTAGGTAGGCCTTTTATGAAAACTGCTAGAACTAAGATAGATGTATATGCAGGCACACTATCTATAGGGTTTGGTGATATAACTGTTCGTTTTAATATTCTTGATGCTATGAAACACCCACCTGAAGATCTTTTTGTATTTCATGTTGAAATAATTGACCATGTTGTTGATGAATACATGACTAATCTTCATTCTAATTTGCATGTCTGTCACTCTTCATGCATTGAATCTGAATTTGTACTTGATCATATGTCTGAATTTGATGCTGAGAGTGAATATGAATTTGATATTGATTACATGTCTGGTGATGTTTTACCTCTTGAGATTGATTTTATAAAGTCAGATAGAACTAACCATGTTTTAGGAAGTACACATACTTCTGACTTTCTTTATGAGGTACAGGCTGAGAAACCATCTCTTTCTACCACTATCCAGCCGGCCACACCAGAATTGAAGCCTCTGCCATCAAATTTAAAATATGCTTACTTTGATGATAGCAAAATTTTTCCAGTAATTATATCTGCCTCCCTTGCTGATGAGCAAGAGGAGAAGCTTATCAATTCTCAAGAAGCATAAGAAGGCTATAGGCTGGACCCTGGCGGACATTCCTGGTATTAGCCCATCCACATGTATGCATCGGATAAATTTAGAGGATGGGGCTAAACCAGTAAGACAGCCATAGAGAAGACTCAACCCGGTGATTCTTGATGTTGTGAAGAAGGAGGTAACCAAACTTTTGCAAGCTGGAATCATCTATCCTATCTCCGACAACCAATGGGTGAGTCCCGTCCAGGTAGTCCCGAAGAAAACCGGCCTCACCGTGATAAAAAAATGAGAAGGAGGAGTTGATTCCTACTCGGGTGCAGAACAGTTGGAGAGTCTGCATCGACTATAGGAGGCTGAACCAGGTTACCAAAAAGGACCATTTTCCCCTGCCATTCATTGACCAGATGCTTGAACGCCTGGCAGGTAAATCTCACTACTGTTACCTTGATGGTTTTTCTGGTTATATGCAAATCACTATTGCTCCTGAGGATCAGGAAAAAACCACATTCACATGCCCCTTCGGCAATTTTGCCTATAGGAGGATTCCTTTTGGCCTGTGCAACGCCCCTGGTACCTTCCAGCGGTGCATGATTAGTGTTTTTAGTGATTTTTTAGAAAAATGCATAGAGGTGTTTATGATGATTTCACTGTATATGGATCCTCTTTTGATAATTGTTTGGATAGTCTGGAAAAGGTTTTGAATAGATGCACTGAAACTAACCTTGTTCTAAATTTTGAAAAATGTCATTTTATGGTTGAACAAGGTATAGTTTTAGGCCACATTATTTCCAATAAGGGCATTGAAGTAGATCCTGCAAAAATTTCTGTTATTTCACAATTATCTTACCCCTCTTGCGTGCGAGAGGTGCAATCTTTTCCTGGTCATGCAGGATTCTACAGGCGCTTTATAAGAGATTTTAGCAAAGTTGCCCTTCCACTGTCCAACTTGTTGCAAAAGGAGGTGGAGTTTGACTTTAATCATAAATGCAAAGAGGCTTTTGATTGCCTCAAAAGAGCACTGACTACCTCCCCCATCATCCAGGCACCCGACTGGACAGTCCCTTTTGAGCTTATGTGTGATGCATCCAATTATGCATTGGGGGTTGTCCTTGCTCAGAAAAATGATAAATTGCCTAGGGTGATATATTATGCTTCTAGGACTTTAGATACTGCCCAAGCGAATTATACTACTACTGAGAAAGAGCTACTAGCCATAGTTTTTGCTCTTGAAAAATTTCGTTCTTATTTACTTGGTACTCACATTATTGCTTATACTAACCATGCATCTTTAAAGTACTTGTTGAAGAAGGCTAATTCAAAGCCTAGGTTGATCCGATGGATGCTCTGGCTCCAAGAATTTGACTTGGAGATCCGTGATAGGAGCGGAGCACAAAACTTAGTTGCTGATCATTTGAGTCGGATCGAACATGTGTCTGATGAGGACTCACCCATTCAGGATGATTTCCCGGATGATCATTTATATATATTGTACAGTATTTCTAATTCTCTTTCTACTCCCTGGTTTGATAACATTGTCAATTATTTAGTTGCTTCTGTTTTTCCTCCGTTAGCATCTAAAGCTCAAAAAGATAAAATTAAAAGTGATGCTAAGCATTTTATTTGGGATGACCCCTACTTGTGGAAATTGTGCAGTGATCAGGTCATTAGACGATGCATTCCAGGTCATGAGACTTACTCAGTCCTACGGTTCTGTCATTCTTCCGCATTTGGAGGTCATCTGGGTGTTCAAAGGACAGCTTGCAAAGTGCTTGACTGTGGCTTTTATTGGCCCACCATCTTTAAAGATGCGTGGAAGATTTGTAGCACTTGTGAGTAGTGTCAGAGAGCAAGAAGTGCACTTACATGGCGATAGAAAATGCCTCAGCAACCTATGCTATTTTGTGAGGTGTTTGATGTCTGGGGTATAGATTTCATGGGCCTTTTTCCTGTATCTTTTGGTTATGTTTACATTCTCCTTGTAGTTGATTATGTTTCAAAATGGGTGGAAGCCAAGCCCACTAGAACTAATGATGCTAAGGTTGTTGTAGATTTTGTCAGATCTAATCTGTTTTGCAGGTTTGGAGTACCTAAAGCAATCGTTAGTGATCAAGGAACCCATTTTTGCAACAAATCAATGCATGCCTTGCTTAAAATGTACGGGGTTGTACACAGGGTATCCACACAATACCACCCCCAAACCAATGGACAGGCAGAAATTTCTAATAGGGAGATCAAGAGAATTTTAGAGAAAATTGTGCAGCCAAGCAGGAAAGATTGGAGTACCAGGCTAGATGATGCTCTTTGGGCACATAGGACTGCCTACAAAGCACCCATAGGAATGTCTCCTTATCGGGTTTTCTTTGGAAAGGTATGTCATCTTCCAGTAGAGATTGAGCACAAAGCATACTGGGCAGTGAAGACCTGCAACTTCTCTATGGATCAAGCTAGTGAGGAAAGAAAGTTGCAACTGAGTGAGTTAGATGAGATCCGCCTAGAAGTGTATGAGAATGCCAAGTTCTACAAAGAAAAGACCAAGAAGTTCCATGATAGCATGATAATTAAGAAGGACTTCATGGTTAGGCAAAAAGTGTTATTGTATAATTCTAAGCTAGGACTCATGAGTGGTAAGTTGAGGTCTAAGTGGATTGGTCCTTTTGTTGTTACTAATGTTTTTCCTTATGGTACAGTTGAGATCAAAAGCGACTCCACAAACAAGAGCTTCAAGGTCAATGGACACCGACTTAAGTCATTCCTCACAAACCCTTCTTTAGTGGACGTAGTGGTGGAAGAGACTTCCTTACTCCACCCTACTCTTCCTCCACCATGACTTAGAGAGTTCTCCTTTTACTATCTCTTTCTTTACTTTTATTACATTTGTCCTATTCTATTTTATGGTTTAATTGCTTTTAATCTTTTAATTGTGCTACATTGAGGACAATGTGTTGTTTAAGTATGGGGGGAGTGTTCTTTGGTTTTAGTTTTGCTACTTTTGTTAGTTTTGTTTGTGTTAAATTTGTTAGTTTTGTTGGGTTTCTAGTTTAATATTTTAGGTCAATTTTGTTTGCATGTACAACTTTGCATATTTTTCTTTGAATTATAGGATATGTTCAAGAAATGGGTAATTGTTATGAAAATAAAAGTCTCTTGACATTTTGTGATTTGAAATCCTTGTTTTTCCTCTACATGTCATGATAATTTTGAAAGCTCAATTTGAAAGTGATAAGTTTACCTTTTGTGAGAATTTGAGCCATCCATCATCATAATCTTTTGGTGTGTTTTGCCCCATTGATTGCTTGCACTTGCCTTGGCTTGATTCTTGTTGATGCTTCCTAATTCACATGCATATTTGGAAATGATTTAGGCAATTTTGTTCTTATAAACTTCTAGCCAAATGGACTTACCTTGAATTAATTCCTTTGATAGCCCCTTTGAGCCTATGTTCCCCTTTCTTTGTTTTGAAGCTCATTACAAGCCTTAAGTGAAAAACCATGATATCACCTTACCCTTAAGGAATTCGGGAGCTTTGGAATTGTTTTGGGAATAAGTTGGGAATAAGTGTGGGGGGTTATGTTTCATTGGAAGATATAATTTTTGGCCATGCTTAATGTTTTATTTTGGCCATGCTTGATGTATCTATGTATTGCCTAGTTCTTGCTTTAATCTTCAAATTCGTACTGTTAAAAAAAAATTTGAAAAAAAAAAAATTCAATTGCTGCAAATTCGTACTGTTCCAAAAAAAAGAAGAAGAAAAGAAGTGAAGTTGAATAAATGAGGTCTAGTTATGAGGACTCGATTTGGGAGCCTTGGTTGATTTTGTTGATATTAGATGGTTTGGGTTTACTACTTGTGCTTAATTTCCACTTATTCCCCATTGCTCCTCTATTCCTTTGGGATTTAACTACTTATTCCATATTCTTCTTCCCTACCTTGTCCTTGGTCCCATTACAACCTTTAAAGACCTTTTGATCCTCATGTGCAGGTGTTTGTCAAGTTGTTGTCAATTTTAGAATTTTGCCAAGTCTATGTGGTGTTTGTTTTCATGGGTGCTTCGAGAGTAAACAGTAGCCTAGACACTTGAGAGATAGAGTGTATATCTTGTGAGGCTTTATCACTTTTCATTCTTTAGCTGATTAACTATTTTGCCCTGATTGGGTTACTTGGATGATTTTCACGAATGTCTTGACTCTTTGGATCTCTTCATGTTAGATGTTACCCATTCCTTTCATTCCTTGATGTTCATTGAGAAATATGTAAATGTTTGTGTTTGTCTCTCTTTGATATCCTTGGATTTTCTTCTTTATTTCATTTTGCCCAGGAGTGCAAAAGGCTAAGTATGGGGGGTTTTGATGTTCCATTATTTTCTCCTATTTCTTAACCCTTTTTGCACCATTTTAAGTACTAATTAATCTTAATTGTCAAATTAATTAGGCAGTTTTATTATTTGGGCTCATTCAGCTAATTTGATGTTTTTAATCTAATTTCAGGAATTAATGAAGCATTGGGCTTGGGCTTCGACTTCAAGAGGGCAGACTATTTTATTCTACAAAATTAGATCTTATCTTATCTTATCTAGATATTATTTAGATTTGATCTCATCTAGATATTATTTCATCTAGATCTTATCTTATCTTATCTAGATTTCATTTTATTTTATTTATGGGCTTGAATTTAAAACATATTTATAAGCTTTGGGGCTGGAAAACTATATAACAACACCAAGGTTCTAGTTTAGGATCTCTCTTCTCTTTCTCCTTTATTTTCGTTTTTGGCAATTCCAGTTCTGACTTTTAGTTTTATCAATAAAATTTCGTTCTTCAATCTATAATTTCGTTCTCTATTGATTAATGGAAGGCTAAGTCCCCAGCGTTGTTTTCTCTTGAGGATCAAGCACAGTTCTCTTTGAGGTTCTATTATTACTGTTAAATTCTGTTCAGTTTTTCATCTTCACTAATTACTCTGAATTTGTTGCTATTAATTCATGCATGCTTAGTGCTTGATTAATTGTCTCTGCGCTTAATTTACGTTCATGCTTAATGATCATTTATGAGTAATTGGTGTATGTGTTACTTAATCACATAATGAATGCCTTATGTTAAATTTCACTTAGTAATTTAATTTAGGGTTGGATTAAGTGGTTAAACTGATAAAGGATAAATTCTCGCAACCTAGGATAAGAGACTTGCTTGTGAATCAAGGGGAAGCAACGTATTTTAATTCTAATATTTTCTAATTCAATTTTACTCGTTTAATTTACAAAAGCAAACAACCCCCCCCCCCCAATTTGTTACTATTTCCTACTATATGTTATGAACATTTGGTTTATCATTGCTCGTTGGGAAACGACCTAGGATCACTTCCTAGTTACTACATTTTAATGTTTATTTGATTCGGGTACGACCTCGATCACTTCTCCAGCTCCTCCACACCTTAGTTCTTTACTAGTATTGCACGGCCAAAGTGACCAATATCTCATATCCACATTCCTTGATTCAGTTGATTTAGGGCAACCTCTTGCATGGCCTACCGAGTGAAGATCCTTATGCTCACCTAGCCACCTACTTTGAAATATGTAATATAGTGAAAATAGCGGGAGTCCCAGAAGATGCCATAGAACTCAACTTATTCTCCTTCTTGCTAGCCGGTGAAGCCAAGAGATGGCTACATTCATTCAAGGGGAATAGTTTGAGAACTTGGGAAGAGGTAGTTGAAATTTTTTTAAAGAAATATTTCCCAGAGTCAAAAATAGCTGAAGGGAAGGCAGAGATTTCCTCATTCCACTAGTTCCCTGATGAATCTTTGAGTGAAACCCTGGATCGTTTCTGTGGGCTACTCCTTAAGACTCCCACCCATGAGTTTAGTGAGCCCATTCAGCTCAACATTTTCATTGATGGTCTGTGCCCCCACTCTAAATAGTTGCTTGATGCTTCAGCTGAGGGAAAAATCAAGTTGAAAACTCTTGATACCAGCAAGGGGGCAACAAAAGCAAGGATCAAGGAGGTCCCATCCTGGAATCATTTCATCAAGGATCAATGAGGTCCATCCAATCGACCTCCAAATCAAGGGCATAACTTGTACGAGACGACCACTAAGTTGGAGGATACATTGAATTAATTTATGTAGGTATGCATGTCTAACCATAAACGCACAGAGTTAGCAATTAAAAATTTAGAAGTTCAAGTGGGGCAACTGGCCAAGCAACTAGCTGAAAATCCACAGGCAATTTCATGGCAAATACCAAGGAAAACCCAAAGGAGGAGTGTAAAATAGTTGTCACCATGAGTCAAGGGAGGGAGACAGTGGAGAAGAAGGAAGGGAAAACTAAGGGAGAAGTAGAAAGTGAGGGAGAAAAGAGGGAGAAAATAAGCAGAGTGAGGGGGAAAGGAATAAAGACAAAGCATGATGAGTGAAGAAAAAAATAAAAAGAGAAAAAAGAAGATGAGAGGAAAGAAAGCGAGGAGGTGGTCTTTGAACCTAAGACCAAAAGTCTATTGGCGAGGGAGATTAGGAGAGAATCATCAACCATGTCGGTGAAGGAAGCCCCTTATCCTCTAGTGCCTTCAAAGAAGGAAAAAGAGCGATACTTTGCTCGATTCCTTGACTTTTTCAAGAAGCTAGAAATATGCTTTTGAAGAGCTGAAGAAGGATAGTACAGTAGAGAAGCCTAAAGTGGACTTGAAGATCCTGCCAACCCACTTGAAGTATGTGTTCTTGGAAGAGAACAACACAAAACCTGTGGTGATTAGCAATGATTTATCTTCTAATGAAGAGTCTAGGTGGGTCGAAGTGCTCAAAAAGCACAAGGCAGCCATTGGGTGGCACATTTTGGATCTCAAGGGAATTAGCCCTTCTTATTGCATGCATAAACTTATGATGGAAGCTGATTATAAGTCAATGAGACAACCATAAAGAAGGCTTAATCCTTTGGTGAAAGAAGAGGTGCGCAAGGAAGTCCTCAAACTCCTGGAAGTAAGGCTCATCTATGCTATCTCAGATAGTGCTTGGGTGAGTCTAGTGTAGGTGGTTCCCAAGAAGGGTGGGATGACTGTGGTGAGAAATGAGAAAAATGACCTCATTTCAATCCGAACTGTCACAGGATGGAGAATGTGCATAGATTATCGGAAGCTGAATGATGCCACTAGGAAGGATCATTTCCCTCTTAGATGGATATTTTGGATACAATCAGATTGCTGTAGATCCCAAGGACCAAGAGAAGACGGCATTTACATGCCCATTTGGTGTATTTGCCTATAGAAGGATGCTATTTGGACTATGCAATGCTCCAGCTACCATTCAGAGGTGTATGCTAGCCATATTCGTTGACATGGTGGAGAAATGCATCGAAGTGTTCATGGATGTTTTTTCGGTGTTTGATCCATCCTTTGATTGTTGTCTGACCAATTTGGAGCTAGTGTTGAAGCGCTGTGAGGAGAAAAAATTAGTATTGAATTGGGAGAAATTCCATTTCATGGTCCAGAAGGGAATTGTGTTAGGCCATAAAATTTCTACTAGAGGTATTAAGGTGGACAAGGCCAAAATTGATGTTATTAAAAAGCTGCCTCCACCAGTCAATGTAAAAGGCATTAGGATTTTTCTTGGACACACCAATTTCTACAGGCGTTTCATCAAGGACTTCTCCAAGATTGTGAATCCATAGAGTAATTTACTTAATAAAAATGTTGTGTTTAAGTTTGATGAAGAGTGTTTGGTAGCCTTTCAAACTTTGAAGGACAGGTTGGTCACAGCTCCAGTGATTACAACTCTTGACTGGAGCAAGGAATTTGAGCAGATGTGCAACACAAGTGATTTTGCAGTTGGTGAAATTTTGGGGAAAAGAATGGAAAAAGTATTTCATTTCATATACTATGCCAGCAAAGTCCTGAATGGTGCACAACTTAACTATGTGACCATAGAAAAAGAGTTGTTTGCCATTGTGTATGCACTGGAAAAATTCAGATCCTATATGATGGGCTTTTGAGTGGTTGTGTTCACTGATCATACAACCATAAAATACTTTCTTACAAAGGCAGACTCCTAACCAAGGCTTATTAGATGAGTTCTCCTACTCCAAGAGTTTGATCTTGTGATTAAAGACAAGAAAGGGTCAGAGAACTTAGTGGTTGACCACTTATCAAGGTTGATTAATAAAGAAGTGACCCAGGAGGAGCTGGATATCCAAGATGAATTCCCTGATGAATTCCTACTAGTTGTGGGTGAGAGGCCATGGTTTGCAGATATTGCCAATTACAAGGCAACAGGGATCATTCCCAATAAGCGTGGGGCACTTTAATGCAACTGTTGATGTTAGACTACACGCTAAGAGTGTTTTCTGCGCTAAGCACATAATCCATAACTGCAGGCAGTTTCGACAACTGCCCCTTTCTTTTGCCTAACTCTCCCCTTTACTCTCATTTCTTTCTTTTCCTTCATATCTCTCCTCTCTGAACCCTCTCCTCTACCCTCTACGTTTCATCTTCTTCTTCCTTGCTCTCAAACATTGCTCCTATTTTCTTACCTTCTGAGGATTTTTAAGCATCCTTGTTCTTCTTTAGCTTCTTCATTTCCTTTTTTGTTGTTACCTCTCGCCCTTTAATCATTAGTTGGTTATTTTGGTGTTGTAGGGTTAACCCAATTTTTGTTGTTTCGTTTCATATTTGTTACTGCTGAGTCTTTTTGACCTGTCACGTTGTGTAGTTCTTCTACCTCTCTGGCTTGTGTTTAAACCACTAAGCCTATCCTTATGGCTTAGCAAGTTTGTACATTTTTAGATCTTTTCTGGGTTTGGTCATGAACTCGCTAAGCCTGACCTGTGTGCTTAGCAAGTTCATGCTTTTCTTCATAGTTTTTTTGGGTTTCTAATGAACTCGCTAAGCCTGGCGTGTGCACTTAGTGAGTTTATGCTTTTCTTCATAATTTTTATGGGTTTCTGATGAACTCGCTAAGCCTGACTGTTGCACTTTACAAGTTCTTGCTTTTGTTCATAATTTATGGGTTTTCCTATGTTTTATGCATGGGCTTCGCACGGACGTCACGCTAAGCCCCAATGCCCTTTCGTGTCTGATGCCATAGCTAAGCGCACACATCGCGCTAAGCTAAGTGTCTTTTCAATTGTCACTGTGTAGTCTTAGCATGCCCTGTCACGCTAAGCCCCCCTACATAATTCAATTGACATTTATTGTTTTTAATGTTGTCCATTGTGCTTGGCTTAGCACTTCTCACGCGCTAAGCCAACCACTTTCTCACCCTCAAGCTTAGTGCGCCTCTGCGCTAAGCCCAATTACTTCTCTGTTTAATAATTAGGCTTAGCGCGTCATGTGCGCTAGGCCTAAATGCCTCTCTACCTTGATTTGGGTTTAGCGCCACTATTGATGCTAAGCCCCCCGTCTCCTGATTCATGATTGCGCTAAGCATGACCTTCACAGCTTAGCGCCCTAATTTTTCATGTGCACTAGTGCTAAGTGCACCCATCGCGGCTAAGTGCCTCATTTTGTTTTTGCTGCTTCCTTTCCTTTACTTACTTTTCCATCTATAATTCTTCTCATGCTTCTGATGTTCTTGGTTTGATTTTGGTATTCTTTTGTTTTGCAGATGACATCCAAGAAGAAGTGTGTTGTTCCCTCTCGCCATCAAGAGGCCTATGACTCTTCTCGGTTTGTGTTGGAGGAGGCATGGGACATATATCAAACTAATGTTCCTCTTTGAAACAACTTACCAGAGAGGAACGTTGAGCTGGCCTACTCGCACTATAACAAGTTTCTCCATGAGCTTGAGTGCCGCCACTGGCATCGGCTCCTCACTCGGTAGATGGAGAACTAAATTGACGTGGCACTAGTCAAGGAATTCTATTCTAACTTGTATGATCCTAAGGATTGCTCCCTTAGTTAATGTAAGGTTAGGGGGGAGCTGATTAAGTTTGATTCTACCACACTGAATTCCTTCCTGGAAACCCCTGTAGTTCTTTAGGTGGGGCAGCGTTACCTTGAGTACTCCTGATACTGCCACACATATCTTGATCACCAAGCCGTAGAAGCTAAGCTATATGTCTCTGGAAGAGGCTTTGTCCTAAATGATAAGGGCAGCACCCCCTCAAGAAGATGAACATGGATATGGGTGCCATGATCTCTTCTTAGATTTCTCAAATAGCTAAATCCAACTCCTCGAGGTTGAACTTTTCGGCTTTGTTCACCGCTCTCTGTGAAGCCCGGGGGGTTGTGTCTAACTCCCTTACCTTTGAGTCCCTAAGCCCGACCATTAATTTAGCCTATATTCACAAGAACTGGTAGAACCTCACTGAACCATCTATCACTTTTTCGGGGACCCACAAGGCCATCATTATCTTCTTTCTCCTCCACTTCACCAAACCAGATCGTCCCTTTGTTGTAGAGCATTCATCACGGGTAGTGCATGTTGGCCTAGAGCCTCCACCACCTATCCCAACAGAGCTGGTCATGACCCTTAAGGCTTTCTTGGAGCGGGTGGTCTGACCCGGAGTCCAAACTTCCCTTGTTGGAGGGGAGGGTGAGGCTCCTGATGCTCTGGACCTAGATGTCGAGGCTAATGAAGCTGATGCTGGTGTTGCTGATGCCAAGATTAATGCTAATTATGTAGCCGATGTCACCTCCACACAGGGAGCCTGGGCACCATGGCTCACGCATGATTGAGTGGCAGGATCAGGACTTTATTTATTTTCTTCGCATTGCAGACATTTTATTTTCATTATAGGTTTGCAGTTTATTTATGATTCAACATTTAGTAGTTTTGGTAACTCAGACAGTTAGTTGATGCATGATAAACAGTCTAATACTTTTTTGGGTTTAATCGAATGATGTTTGGTAGGTAGATTCTCTCTTTTTGGTCTGATTGATTCACAAATTTTTGGTGCGGTCTGCGGTTTGAATCGATTGCATGATTTGGGATGAACTGCATATTGATAACTGTTTTCTGAAAATTTTGACTTCAAGTGAGTGTGCGTTGTTTGGATTGGTAGAGTGTGAAAATCTTGTGCGTGATTGAAGTGGTTAGCTTGCATGATAGGAAATTAAGGATTGATAAACTAATTACTTTGTAAACCGATGAGATGTGTGAACCTCAACTGTGAGAGAATAACTGATTCTAAATTACTGATTTATGAGGGATCGATGACTATCCACACTGTCCCTTTGTGTAGTGATCAAGTGAAGGTCGGTGTTGAGGAAGTTCGAGATGCTGATGCTTGTGTTCCTATACTCACTAAAGAGGTTCAGTTAGTGGGGTAGACACTTAACACCTTTCTTGCTTGGCCGACATATCTTCTACAACCTTTTTTAGAACAAGTATATCATTTTGTTGTATTTGTTATTATTAAAAAAGGATTTGTTACAAATAAAGTGTTGATTGTCATTCACTTATGTTTATTAATTGTGCACGATAAATAGGGACTTGAGGGACCTCCAAAACCTGTAGATAGGTCGGATCCCCTATACCTAATGACATTGACCATTCCATAGCTTTTCCTCAAGCCTTTGCAGGTGCTATGCGATGCAATTGTGTTTGGGGTGTATAATGATAACTTCCCCTTGTACATAAAGCATGAAGATCTTTCTAAAATAGCACACGATTGTCATGGTCTCAACATCTTTGTTATACAAATATGGATTTTGTAAGTTACTTTACATTATTGTATATTATCTAACTAGTTGTTTTAAATTCATGCATAATTTACTTTATTTTAACAACAATAGGCATATGAATGAGACAAGTATGTGAGCAGAGAATGCCTCTGTGTATGGATTCCTCGAGCCATAATCCATACACAGATTTGGCCAATCGTAATTTAAATCAGAAGATTATATTAAGAAATGGATGCAAAATTCACATAGAGATGTCTACTAAGGAGCCTACTTGAATGGGTAAGTAAAACTAAACAAGTCAATTTAAATATGTATGCACCATAATAACTTAATGTTCAATGCAATGCACATTGGCAAATGGTCAATATATGTCCTAGAGAAATCTTTTTAAATAAAAATAATATGTCTATCATATATATATATATATATATATATATATATATATATATATATATATATATATATATATATATATATATATATATTTGTCATGAGTAGTATGGGACAAGGATAATATAAAAAACCCATGACCCTTGTAGATATTTCCTAAGGTACTTGTTGGTTTTGGGACCAATGTTTTTGCTTTTCTACTTTCACCAAAGGCTATCCTTCGGTGCTTATTGCTTATTACAAGTGTTTATTGCGGGTAAAATATATCTCATTGTACAATGATATTATCCCTTTAGCTTATCAATTATTTTAAACTTTTATCATTTAATTTGTTCACATTATCTTGGAATTATAATAATTATACAATATTTTTTGTAACCCATTATATTGATTGAATTTGAATCAAGAAATTGATTGCTTTTATGAGAAAGTTTGCTTTATGGCATAATCTTTTCTCCTTTCCATATCTAGTTTGACTCACTCTCACTAATTATACCAATGTGCCATGCTTTGGCTGAACATACTATGCCATATATAAAGACTTTTGCTTGTACAACAGTCAGAGTCTTCAATTCAAATATCTATTTATAATATATAAAAGTTAAGTTCCATACTCTTACGCTACCATGTCAGCAAAATTGATGATTTACATGAAAGAGAAGATTCTCCTTTTGTGTCTATCACATCTTTGTTTTTTCTTCCTTCTTTAATGTTACAACTTAACAAAATCCTATACCAAAATATTTCAATTCAATCTTAGTGACCTTGAAATGCTTCTCACGTTCATGACCCTCATTCTTCAATATTTTATATTACATTCTATAACTATTTTCTTTTACATTTTACATATCATTCAATTTTTTCATATTAGTAATTTCTAAATTCTAACATATTTTTTGCTCTATAAATATTTCACATCAACAAAGTTCATGATCTAAAATTATTTTTCCAACTAATCTATAAAAAAATATGTTGGTTAAATAAAGTTGAAATTTATTTATTTTTCACATTAGTCTGTGAAAAATATATTTCACATCAACTTTAATTATTGCAAATATAATTTTTATTTTCTATCTCCAATATTACATATCACAAAATGCAAATTTTTTTACATTAAATTACTTTTAACAAATTTTATATTGATTAAATTTATTTAATTAATATTTTTAATTTTAACCTAATTTGCACTTTTAAATATAATGCAACAGGAAACTCTACTCCATGTAGTGATACAGGAAAATATGATTTCAAAATTCATTGATATTTTACAAGAGGAGAACTTATATACCATACATAATTTAAGAATTGTCTGAGCAAATGATTTATATAAAATCCTTAACAAAATTTATGTTCTACACTTTATATATCTTACTACTGTATCTCTTTTCTTTTCTTTATATATATATATATATATATATATATATATATATGTATGTATGTATGTATGTATGTATATAGATAATTTAGTCAAAAAAATATGGATTACTAAATAAATGGATGGTTAAATTATACTTAACATTTACATTAAATGATTCTCATGCATTTCACTATGGAAATTGAAATTATTTTTCTAAATTTAATTTTTATATTAAGATATATATATATATATATATATATATATATATATATATATATATATATATATATATATATATATAATATTTAAATAACATTTAAATAAAAATTGATCCATAATTTCTTATTTCTTTATTTTTATATTAGCATGTTTATTTAATTTGATATTTATTTATTTATTTTAGATGTTTCTTTACTATATTAAGTATTATTTTCAATTAAATTTATTTAATAAATAAATAATTTTAATTCAATGTAGTCTATATCATACTTTCTGCTTACAATAATTTTATTATATTTTATTTACTATAGTAATTTTAATTTACCAACAATTATATTTTAATAATATTTTTTAGATGAGTATTCAATCAACTCAACTTCAAGTACAAGGATCAATATCAATCTAAACAATCCTGATTGTGTAAAGTTCAAATAAAGTAAAATGAACTTCCTTCTTTTATTTTATTTTATTATACACATTTTGTAACATTCAACAAACAAAATCGTTAGTTTATTCTAATTATTTGATTGATGTAGCTAAAAAATTATAAATTTCATTTTAAATAATTACTTTGTAGAAAAAATGGAGCAACGTCAAATAAAAGAACTATCTTCTCCAAATTCTGCCAACATATATTGATCTTGACAAGAGAATGTCAAAAAATAGAAGATCTTTGCAAGATATATTGTCCATGAGATGGGTATCAGAATCACATCTATGCTAACCTATCATGACCTTCATGCTCATAATATTCAATACTACTTTATTTTTTCTTAGTTTTAACATATATAAAATAACAGGAAAATGTGTTCATAATTCATGCAACAATTAATGAGATCGATGGTTCGGTTGGAATTTTGAATTATGTTGCATGTGAGAGATGCCAAAAGAAAGTTACAAAAGAGGGAAATCAATACATTTGCAGAGAATGCACACAGTCATCCAAGTGCCCAACAAGGTTTAATGTTTTGTATATAATGAATTATTTTTTATAACATAATTAAGTAAATATTAAAAACTTTAAAATCTTGTGTGGTTCAAGATAAAATTGAAAGTATATGATGACACTAGTGTAGCAACATTCACAATTTTCGATTGAGATGTGTAACAAATTCTAAACACAAAAACATTTGAACTCCTTCACACCCAAAATGCAAATAAGGTTGACATACCCCAATATTAGATACCCTTTACAAATGCACTTTCATCCACTAATTAATATTTTTATGAAAAAAGGAGCCCACTTTACCACAACAAATATCATCGAATGAGTTAGTTGAAGAACTAATTATAAGTTAAAGCCCAAAGCTACAATCATCCAACAAGTCAAAAGTTGCATCTTCATCATCTAATGAAGAAGTTTATCAAATCTCACAAAGTCCATTAGGAAAGAAGGCAAATAAACAAATTCTCAGAAGTCAAAGTCCAAAGCTACAACTATTCAAGAAGTTAAAAGATGCATCTTCATCATCAAAAGAAGAAGAAAATCTATTAAAGAAAAGTATGAAAAAACAATCTGTCATAACTAAAAGCTCAAAGCTACAAGCATCCAATAAGTCAAAAGATCCATCTTCATCATCAAATGAAGTTTATTCAATCTTTGAAAGTCTATTAAGGAGAAAGGCGAATAAACAAGTTGGTTTGACATCCTTTGATGAAGAGTTAATCTTACTTTTAAGTTTAAAAAGGAGCACACCAAAGAAAAAAAAATTCAACAACAGGTCACCAGCAAAAGGAAATAAATACAAAAGGTCTATTTAAATGAACAATTTTTGGTGTTTATTTACATCATTTTTATGTTTTTTACCATTATGGTTAACTAATTTTCTTTCATTAAATATATTTCTTAGACTGATTTATTATGTCAATTTTACTTTATTCTAATATTTCTCTTATCAAATTTATACATGATGCTAACTTTTATCTTCATGTTAATCAACTTTTGTTGAGTGGTCAGTCCCCAATTTTAGAATATTTCTTCTAAATATATTGATAAATAAAAAATATCGTAACTTATACATAATTTTTTATCTCCTTTAACAAAAATAAATATAAAATATCATTGACAATTATATTTTTAAATTTAATTTATCAAACAAATAATTTATATAAATATTTCTTTAATTATTTATCAACCCGCACAACACGCGGGTTTGTGTCTAGTGTAATATGACTATAAGTATTTGTGCATGTCTTTGTCTGAGGTACATTCTCCATAAGTATGCCAATGTGGATGTCTCACTAGGACTAGATGTGGACCACATAATGATTGAAGACTCTGTTGTTGTACACCTCTAGGCGAAGGTTTTTCTTGCATTTAAAGATGATATTGACTTGTATATATCAATCATTTATATTAAATCAAACTCACTAGGATGTCTCACTAAAACCAATGTTATTTTTGACACAACATCGGTTTGTTAATACTCTTAACCTTTGTTCAAAACTGATGTTAAATGTCCTAAATAAATTATGTTAAAAGCATTTTTTCTAGTAGTGTGTATTGACATTATTGTTTTCATTACTTTAAACATTTCTTTTAATTGATACTAATTATTCAATTATTTTGGGCACAATTTGAATTGCTGAAAACTATGTGGACTAGTTATGTTGTCCAATTTGTAAGTTTGGGGTAATTTAAAAAACATACAAGATATTAAAATAAAATTGCAAAAAACAACATTGGTTTTTAGAAAAATCGATGTTGTGAATGCACAACAACATCGGTTCTTCTAGAAACAAATGTTGTTGAGTAGAAAACAACATCAATTTTAAAAGTCATTAATAATTAACCAATTTTAAAAGCCTATTTTCTAGTAGCGATTCCATTTACAATCTAGTGTATCTTTATATTTAGTTAATAACTAGATGTTTACCCAGGTGTTGCACGATTTATGAATGTATCTCAATATTTAGTTAATTTTGTTAACGGTGAAAGCTGGGCGGGCTTGACATGCCTCACAAAACTAAACAACACTCGTCCAAGCTGGGCAGGCTTGACATGCCTCACAAACCCGCAACTCTTATAGTACTAATCGAGGTTACCACCCTCGACATCGAACAATCTCCCTTGACACAAGACAATTTCCCTTGACACTAGACAACCTCTTCCCTGACAGGTCGGCTTAGAGCTTTGGGGGCTTATGTACTATCCAGGGTCCACAAAATATGCGTGACAAGCGACGTGGCCCTCAAATACACACGTTAGCCCTCCACGTTCCACACTTAGCAGGAGGGCTCCCAAACTGACAAGTTATCTCTAAGTACCCATTATTTGAATATGTTGTAACCTCTTTATCTCGTGGCTGGTATTCCACTATCTATAAGATACACGTTATCTGTAAGCTACAATTCTCTACAAGCTAGTCATTATCTGCAAGGGTTGTTACAACACCGTAACAGTCCCAACAAATAAGGACCCGCAACTTCCACTCCACTCTATAAGTACCAGGTTCTATCTCACCTTTTTAATAATTTATTCTTACCTAACTCTTGTACTTACTTCAGGGTCGAAGTCCTTTATTTTGCAGGTCCCCCCTCTTGTCCTCTTCACAAAGGCTACTCTCAATTCGACGTGTGAGATCTTAGAGCCTACCTTGGCCATGTCCACCTAGACAAGGGACAACTCTAGATTTTAGTAAGTACAGTTCTGAAAAGGAAATTTGATCTCATATATGTGTTAAATTGTTGATTAATGGTTGTAAAAGCTTGGCCAATTTTGTATGATAATTTTCTTGTAACAAGCTAAATTTTAGTGGATAACTCTGATAAAATAGTTTCAACTCAAGACAAATTGTAGACATAGCTAAAAAGTGAAAATGATCATGTAGGTTGAGAATGATGGCTCTGAACTGAATAGTAGGATTTATTAACTTATAGATGGAGGAAAAGTCTAGGCAGATGCTGAGAACTATTTCCCTCTAGATTATCTCCTTTCTAAACTTACTCTCTTTTCCTCTATTATGAATGTTGTTTTTCCTCTATTCATTTAGTTCTTTCTTTGCTTTCATAATTAATAGTTTTGTCCTTTGTGGATTTTTCTAATATATATGACTGAGAATAAAGTTTTTGCATTGACCTATTAAAAAATCATACTGCCATTTTCAGCTACCACTATTACGCCTTGATTTATTAATGTCATGTGAAGTATAATTTTGGATGAGAATTATTTATGTCTCTACTCTAACAAATACTTTGGCCATAAAAAATAGAGTATATACTATGGACATAAAAAAATTATATACTATAGAAACGAACAAATAACGAATGGATGGATCAAATAAGGCTTATTACTGAATATGTGAGGCTTATCTGTTAAGTGGGAATGATGGATGGAAAAACTCCAATTTATGTAATCCCGGGTTAAGATTTGTAGTTCACACTAATCAATGACTAAGAACCAAGAACCAAGAACCAAGCCATGGTTACATAAAGGATGTAGCAAAAATGACTTTCTAGTCATCCTTTGAAGAGAAGAGCAGATTAAGAGTGAATTGACACAAACAGATCAAGTCAATATGGTGAATGATACTACTAATACCATATTAATATCAATAATCGTAAAAATTAACAGAGAAAATTTTTCTCCATTATGTAATTGTTGGTAATATGATGTGAGAATGATTAGAAGTGTTGATCTCACATTTTATAAACAAACTTTCACAATTAGTGATAAAAGAAATAGCAAAATTGAATATTGAATATTGAAATAAAAAATTCTTACCAATTCCAACTAAATGTGTAGTTGTAAATTATCATCTAAAGTTCAAGCATTTATGACATGTTTGATTCTCATTCTAGTTGTAAATTGAGGAATTGAAAAATATGGAAAAATTTAACAAGAAATTTGAGGCAACAACAAAATCAAAATGGCATAATAATTAAACAACAATTAGAGGAATCCCAATATATAGTTTAAGATTGTCTCGTCATTGGTCAATATTAATTAGCTCCATAGCTTTTATTTGTCGTACGCCGTTTCTTACACAACTCCATAATAACCTGGATACAAGCAAAAATAGACCACTAGTTACAAACAAGATATATTAACAATTTATTACATGGTATCTCAAACTCATAAGTAAACTATAAGTTCAAGTTATAAAAAAGTAAATATACACTAATTAAGAATAAAAAAGTAGCTTATCATACATCTATGTCGTTAGAAGCTCTAATTAGTAAAGTTTTTCTTTTCTTCCTTGTAGATGTTGAACTCTCTCCCGCTACTGTCTCTTTCTTTTTTACCAAAGTAGTCTTCTTAGAAATATTAATGCAAAAGTTAAAGATATATAGTTGATCAAAAATTAAATATACACTAAAAAAGTATAAAAATGACTAAATTTATTAGTAGTACTCTAGTAAATAAATAGGAGGATTATTAAAAAAATTTATACCTTGTTTTTAATGCTTCTTGAACCTCGTTTATGACTGTTTGTTTTGCCTTGTTTTTTAAAACCTCCTCTTTCTCCAAATCTTCAAATTCAACACATCCAAATCATTTTCACTGAGCAAATTAACTCATTCTAAAAGTTCAATAAATTCAATATTATAAAAACTTTATAAGATAGTAATCAATTATGGTCCCCTATTCGTTGAATTTGTAAGGATCATAATTTATCGAGAATAAAGAGCAATATTTAGCAAGACCAATATAAAAGGAATGTGGATGTTATCTTAATTAACAATTTGGGAAATAACATGTATAAAGGAAGGTATACATTTGTTTTGTAATCAACGCTCCCTCAAACAAAATTACTCACACCTACAAAGGATCGTGAGAACACAACAAAGATTACATCGTAAGAAAAATAATAACAAACACAATAATTTAACGTGGTTCGGCACCTCTTACCTATGTCTACGGAACTGTCTCCACAATATTTACCTATCACAAAATTGATTTGAAGATTGTAATCCACCCCAAATAGTGTATCACTTTACAAACTTGAGTATCCCACTCAATGGTTTCGAGAAATGATAACACTCTCACACAAAGACACTTTTCTCTCAACAAAGTGACTTTGTTTCAAAATCTCTCTTTTCACACACACTCTCTTCATGTGTATCTTCTCCATTAATTCTTTTTTCTATTTATAGTGAAGATTGACACCAACTATAATAAATCAGTTCTCTTGGAAGTTGAAACAAAAACAACTTCCAATGCATCCATTCAAATGCGTTTCATCTAGTAAAATGCAATTTTTCACTTTGCATTTAAACCGCCTAAACCTTAGTGATAAAAATTAATTTCCCACTATGCATTAAATGCACCTTATCTTTTTGGCTTGAAACACTACAATTCTCCCCCTCAAGCCAAAAGAGAAATATCCTTCGATCAATTTGAAAGTGAACAAACTTCTCCTCCAACGAAAGTATCTCCCAACACTTCTACACTATTAGAAAACTTCATTTTCTTCTTCACTTTGCTATCATGGTTTCTCTTCAAGGTTTGTCCATCCAAATAGAAAAGGTTATCTTTATTTTTCTGTCCTTGCAACACCAAGTATCTCCCCTTGTACACCTCATCCAAATTCAAAGTTTATCTTCCTACATAATAGAGTAATTCTACACCATAGTTAGCCAAATGATCAGCGCATACATTACTATCTCGGAAAATATGGGAGACACGAAACTCCATTTGGGCCAAAATAGAATAGAGTATTCATCCAGACATTTCTTAAATCCTAAGGAGCCACACTGATAACATTAAAAGCCTTGAGGACTAAAAGAGAATCCACCTCCAGCCAAAGCTTGCCTCAACCTTTGGAATGAGCTATAGAAATAGCCAAAACAGCTCCCTCTAGTTCAGCTGAAAAGAAAAAAAGATACCCACATATAAAACATATCCTCCTAAGAAAGCACCAGAGTAATCATGAAATAACCTACCATAGTGAAAGGAACCACAAAATGATTTTACCAGCCTTGGGTGCATGAAAATTGATGCTAAAAGCTTTGATGACCTAAAACTCACTCAAAGAGGATCTCATAAAGCTTGAAGTAAGATAACCAGCCCACAAGAAAAATATGAGCAAACATAAGGATTGTTGCTTGCTGCTATGAGACAAAAAGATTATGAAAGTAGGCCTGATTGTGGCAATTTAAGATCGCCCAAACCATAAAGATAAAACCAGCAAGAACAACATCTTTAGCTTGCTGGCGAACAACTAATTTGCCAACATCTAGGATAAGATCCATAGGAGAAGCAAGAATAAAACCATGACCAGTTAAGTTATAGATGATAACCAAGACCAAATCTAATCTCCAACCCAACTTCTTCTAAAAGAGAGTATACTTTGTGCAAAGCAAGAATGGCCAAAATTCTTTGTAACATTTCATAGAAAGAGAAAGACATTACAAAAAATATATGGAAAATTATGGTTGTATACTTTGTAGGAGGCTTATCCATCTTTAGTCATAAGAAATTTAAGATGAAGAGAGAGAAAGTATGAATCATAATAGGAGTCGCACAAAAAGGTACCTTGGAAGAAAAGGTGACATTTGACAACAACAAAGAAAAACAGTATCATGAAAAGCTCTGTGAAATACGTGAGAATGTTTGGATTAAGATTTGGATAACATGTAGGGATTCCCTAGTTCTATTATAGTGAATTCAACTAGATTTCTATGGAACCCACAATACCTTTCAGAGGTATCATTAGGGGCCATTGTTTGTCCATCAGAATCAATTAATTACCTACCAAAGATTGTAGGACCATGTGATTTGTCAGGCAACTGATCTTCTGGCAACTTGATACTATGTTTAGTAGGAAAATTGATTTCTCTATACGAATCAATATCCATGTTAGTGTTTGAGAATTCACCTAGATTAAGGATTCTCTTGTGAATTGCATCACTTGCTCCAGTGATAGTAGAATTCAAATCAACAAATATTTTTTGTGATTTGAATTCTACTGTCAACACATTTTTAAATGAACTTTTCATGCTGCCATGTTTCATATTTTAACAAAGAAATGAGTAAGCAAAACATTTCATACCTTTGTTTTTCCCTTTAGCCTAACTAGTATCCCATTGTGCATAGCATTATTGTAACAAGTAGATTTACTCATTTTAAAATGAATGGTTGATTTTTTTTTCACTTTATTGAGTGTTCCCTGGACATTCCAACATCTTTAATCATGTAATTTTGAAATTTATGCTATTCTTTGTATCGTAAATTTAATTTTTCTACTCTTCCTTCACATCCTCTTGCCAAAAAATATATGGAATACTTTTTCTTGAACATATACATATTCATGATTTCCAATATCAACTATGCAGCTGGCAGTTAGCATGAATGGTCTTCCCAATATTACAGGAATGTCATTATCTTCACAGATATCCATTACCACAAAGTCTGCCGGGAAGATAAAATGTTTTACTCTTACCAGCACATCTTCAATTACTCCATATGGTCTGGTAATGGAGCGGTCAGCAAGTTGTAAAGTCATCCTAGTGGGCATGATCTCCAACTCTCCCAACCTTCTGCACATGGAGAGTGGCATTAAGTTAATACTGGCTCCCAGGTCAATAAGAGTCTTTCCCACAGTGACTTCTCCAATTGAACAAGGAATTGTTTCTCTTTTTCCTGATTGCTTTCACCTCTCATATCATCTTTCTTATCATCAGTATCTTTCTTTTCAGCAGCTTTCTTCTTGGGCACATCACTGTCCTCATCCTCTGCCTCCACAAACCTCTTACTCCTTGTCATCACAGCTTTGCATTCCTCCTTGGGATTCTTTTCTATATTCGCCACAAAACTGTTGGATGACTTCTCAGCTATCTGCTTAGCCAGTTGTCCTACCTAGTCCTCAAGGTTTTTCAGTGTTGACTCGGCGCTTTTATGATTTGACATTGTTACCTGCATAAACTGAGTCAAAGTCTCCTCCAGCATAGTAGTCCTCTAAAAGATATTAGGCCCTTGTTGGATTGGCCTGTTAGAAGGTCCACCCAAGTCTTTGTTGAATTGATTGCCAGTGTGTGATCTCCACTATCCTTGTTGGTTATAAGGACCCTGCTGAAAGCCTGAAAATCCTCCTTGAGTATATCCTTGTGTCATACCCTAATTTCATCCGGGGACCATCTGTTTGGTGGGATGCGACCTTTGCTTGACCACTTCGAGGTACTTGACACCCATCGTTAGGCAATCCGTGAAGTTCCACGACATGTCGGGAGTCGAAAGGAAGCATTAATGCGCAATCCGTAAAGTATCGTAACATTCCAGAAGCCAAAGAGGGGACGATTGCATAATCCATAATATTTCGTGACATTACAGAAAGAAAACAAGTATCGTTACGTAATTCGTAAAGTTCCATAACGTTACGGAAAAAGAATCAGCAAAAAGGGGCAGAGGGGGTGTATTTAGTAAACAAGGGTGTGCAAATAGCAATCAAGCCCACTTGGGCATTCCAGGATGTTCCAACAGAAGGTGGTGCCTTCTGGTGGAAGCAACCCAACTCGCCCAGCGGCAACCACCTCCCTCTTTTCCCTATAAATAGGGGAAGGATGGCAGAACAAATTCGTTCAACCCTCTTGATATCTGAGAATCACTTAAAATTAGTGAGAAAAATTGTTTCCGTAAAGAAAATCCAAGCCGAGGCGCTTCCGTAACGCTTCCGAGATGTTTCCATGGGCAATTTCGTGAAGATTTTTCACCGTTCTTCATCGTTCTTCGTTCGTTCTTCGTCGTTCTTCGGTCTTCAACCGGTAATTTCCCAAAATCGAACCTTTCAATTCATTCTATGTACCCTTAGTGGTCCTCACTTGTTTAGCGTGCTTTTATTTTTATTTCGTTTACTTTCCGTACCCCCTTTTGACATGTTTTAGTCATTTATTTAAGTCATTTTCTCGCCTAATCAAAAATAAAATAAATTTCCACCGATCATTTGACTTGTGACATCTTTTAATTTCTGTTAGAATAAAATCCGACCGATCTTTCAAGCCGTAACCATGTTTAAAACCTAAAAGAGGCAAAATAATAATATAATAATCAAAAAAATATATCTTTAAATAAAATAATCAAAAAAATCAATCGGACGTTTTTTTCTTTGGGATTTTCTTTCTTAATCGAATTGACTAATAACCAAAAAGAAACTAAGGCTAAAATCATTTCATAAATCAAGCTTTTGTCATCACCTAAAAACCATTTCTAAAGGTCCAACGCCTTGAAATGGTCATTTTCGCTCTTATTGGTTAAACGTGGATTTTTTTTTTAAAAAAAAAGCCTAAAATCAACACGTAGCTTTGTCACCTCTTTCAAAAAACCAAGAGATCATTAATGGTCCAATGCCTTAATGTTTTCTCTCCTTTCAAAAGAATCGAAAGATTGTTTAATGGTCAAACGCCTTAAATGACATTTTATTCAATCAAAAATATATCTTGCAAAAAAGAATAAAAACAACTTAACCAACGTCCAGTTCTCAAAGAACTACGTAGGTCTGATTTCCTTATCATGATTGAGGAATACGTAGGAGCAAGGGAAACACCCTTGTCGACCACAAAAGGATAAAAAATACAAAAGGCACAAAAAGACATAAAAAGCGTAAAAAAGGGAAGATAAAATAAATTGAAGTCATATTTGCACACTTGATTAAAGGCTGTCGTCCCTTGTGACGGACGCGTGGGATGCTAATACCTTCCCCGTGCATAAATATAACTCCCGAAACTTTCACACTTAAAGTTCGTAGACCACACCTTTTTCCGGTTTTTTCCGACGTTTTCCTCGAATAAACGTTGGTGGAGACTCCGCACGTTTTCCTTCCTTGGAAGATGTACCAGTGAGTCTCGCGTCGCCCTCCCGCCGAAGGGTAGGTTGCGATAGTTGGTGACTCCACTGGGGACATTTGTTAGAGAGTTAGGCCATTCAATCAGTGTGTTTTCCTTACTATGACTTCCCTTTTGTTCTTTTTCTTTGTCTTTTTTATGTTCTGGTATATATAAACTCTTTTGATGCTTTTAGTGTGTTTTAAAATGTATGCATGAGGTAAATATTTATTCATTTGATGCACACAAACACCAACACTATTTGCACACACAGTGAGTTGAAAAGGGGCCCTACACCCGGGTCCATAGGAACATAAGAAGTGGAGGTGTATCTATGGTCATGCTAGGTCTCCGACTTGCTTGATAACAGTGAACCCTCATCTAGAGTTTTTCTCTTTGATAACATATTGTTGCTAGTAGTCCCTACTGCTGCAATACGTTCTTCGAAGGGGATGATACCTCTAGAGACCGTCAAGAGAGATATGACCACCTTGGGAATTATCATTAAAAGCCCTTTTAGCTCCCTCCCATGTAGGTCCCTAAAATAGGGGCACGAAGCAAACACGCTGCGTGCCACTTTTTACACTGCCATGCACGTAGTCCTAAATGTCGTGTACCCCTTTGATTATATTTGCTTGTGGATATTGTCGTACTATGTACATCCCCGTGTTATACCTTTCGCATATGCATCATGCACGGGTTTCGTCTTGATCCCCTCACTTTGGCAAACCAACAGAGGGTCCATGTTGCCTTCTTAAATACATACGTCGGGCGCCATGCTGCCCAAACGTTGTATCAAAGAAGGGGACAATTTCCCGGGCTCCCGTATTCATAAAATTGCATCTGTGTCATATGCATTTCTTCATGCATTCATCCATTCCACCCATGATAGATGTTGGAGTTTTGATTCACACTGGGTTTTGTTTCACTTTAGTAAAACATGGGGTCAAGTCAAACGTCTTCGCTTAAAAAGAGGTTCTATCAAGTCAAGGTCAAGAGCCTAGGGATCACCAGTCTAAGAGAGTTCGGGCAATTGATGGGTCAGCTCCAGCGACAAGTGTTTCGCAAAGCTTACGGTAAAATCTGGGACCTAGCCATGGCAGAAGTCTCCACGGAGGCCATTGCATCACTCGCCCAGTATTATGACCAGCCGTTGAGGTGCTTCACCTTTGGGGACTTCCAGCTATCACCCATGGTGGAAGAATTTGAAGAGATCCTAGGATGTCCTCTAGGGGAAGGAAACCATACCTCTTCTCAGGGTTCTATCCCTCTTTAGCTAGAATTTCTAAGATAGTCCAAATCTCGGCGCAGGAATTAGACCACAGAAAGCAAGTCCAAAATGGGGTGGTTGGAATACCAAGAAAATGTTTGGAGGCAAAAGCAAGAATCTTGGCAGGTAGAGGCGAATGGGCCTCGTTCATAGACATCCTCGCACTTTTGATCTTCGGAGGGGTCCTCTTTCCAAATGTGGATGGGTTGGTGGACCTGGCAGCGATCGACGCTTTTCTCGCTATACTAGCCAATCTATATGACACCTTCGACCGAAGATGTGAGAAGAGCAATACAAGGATTGTTTGTTGTACTCCAGCCCTCTATGTATGGTTGGTTTCGCACCTTTTTCGCCAAGAGGTGAGGCATGCTTGCCCGCTAGAAAGCCACCGTTCATGCACAGAGAAAAGAGGGGCAAATTGGGACGGACTCTTAGCAAGCAAAGAAGGAGCATCTGTCAACTGGTTCCCTCGATGGAAAGAAGGAAGAACCGGGATTCTTATTTCATGCGGAGGATTTTCAAATGTTCCCTT
The DNA here is from genome assembly GCF_004193775.1 of Glycine soja. NCBI lineage: Eukaryota > Viridiplantae > Streptophyta > Magnoliopsida > Fabales > Fabaceae > Glycine > Glycine soja. Next base: position 15,812,488 of record NC_041011.1, read on the forward strand.
GATGGGGACAAGGGGTTGCATTAGTTACAATCTCGTTCTTGCTATAAGACAACTTGGCTACCCTATGAGAGGGGCACCACAAGAGGAAAAGCTCGCACCTATTATTGCACGAGGTTTCAATAAGACCAACGTGGAGCCACTTCAGAAGGTTCGCAAGGCATGGGAGATGGTGCAAAAGAAGGACAAAGAACTCAGAGGCAGTAACAACGGGCCCATCGGCGACTACCGTAAGTGGTTGAAAGTCCACATGCAAGGTTTGGATTGGCTCCCGAGTTTGAGAACCACTAAAGGGGAGGAAGTTGAGGCACCGGAGGAAGACGAAGAGGTGCTGGCCCTTAGGGCAGAACTCGAGCAAGCCCAAACAGTCAAAGAAAGGTTCAAATCAGCAGCTCTCAAGATCTGAAAAGAGAATGCCGAACTGAGAGATGTAAATATAGCTACCACCAAGTCCTTGGAACAAGAGACCAAAAGGGCTCGTAGGGAAGAACACGGCCAGAACAAATTCCGAGGGGCTCTGTAGGGCAGTAACAGCGAGCTTAAGCACCGGATAGAGGAAAGAGACCAATCACGAGTAGACAGTTTGATCTTGAAGGATGAGTTGAAGGTTTGCCTAAGGTCCAAGAGAAGCTTGTCTCAGCGTTTATCCGAGACAGAGACCAACATGTAAGGCATCGTCAGCAAGTACCAAGAAGAATTAAATCTAGCCACGGCCCACGAGCATAAAGTGGCAGATGAGTATGCCCGAGTGTACGCGGAAAAGGAGGCTAGAGGAAGGGTGATCGACTTGCTACATCAAGAGGCAACAATGTGGATGGACCGATTTGCTCTTACTTTGAATGGGAGTCAAGAACTGCCCCGATTGCTAGCCAAGGCCAAAGCAATGGCGGACACCTACTCCGCCCCTAAGGAGATCCACGAACTTCTCAGCTATTGTCAGCATATGATAGACTTAATGGCCCATATAATTAGAAACCGCTAGGAAGTTTGTATTGCCACTCAGATAAAATGAGTTTGTCCCACATTTTTACTCCATAAATCAGTGCGAATCAAATCACTCCCGCATTTTATCTCTAGCATGCATTCATTTTATTTACGTACTCCTCGCGTTTGGTTTTTTAGGAAAAACACCATAACTAAATGAGCCCCAAGGCATCCCTATCGCACCAGATCCAAATCTAAGACGATGGGTGACCAAGAGGAGATACAGGAACAGATGAAAGCCGACATGTCGGCTTTGAAAGAGCAAATGGCTTCCATGATGGATGCCATGTTAGGAATGAGACAACTTATAGAGAATAACGTGGCCACCGCTGCCGCTGTTAGTTCGGCTGCCAAAGCAAACCCAACTCTCCCAGCTACCGTGCACCATCCTCTCGCAAACGTGGTAGGACGAGAAAGAAGCACACTGGGGCACATCAGCAACCCCCATTTGGGATACAACCGAGTGGATTACCCTTATGGATTATCACCTAATTACACGCCACCAGTCATGCGTGATGACGCGGGTCATGTCCCTTCCCCCATCCTTGAAAGGGAGCCTCCTCGACAGTCAGACGAGGTTCACGAGGATCGTAGAGAGTATGCCCAAGGAGACATCGATTTCTACCCCCCGGTCCCCGTTGAGGGGTCAGCACCCAACACACTACCTCATAACAACCTCACGGGAGAACCTCGAAACCTCCCAGCACAACCAATATTCTTGCCCACAGAAGGACCCCCCCCCCCCGACAGCGGAAGAAAAAAGGAAACTCGATCTCATTGAAGAGAGATTGAGAGCTGTTGAAGGCTTTGGCGACTATCCGTTCGCGGACATGGCGGATCTTTGCTTAGTACCGGATGTCGTCATCCCCCCAAAATTCAAGGTACCTAATTTCGACAAGTACAAAGGGACGACTTGTCCTAAGAACCATCTCAAAATGTATTATCGCAAGATAGGGGCGCATTCTAGGGATGAAAAGTTGTTGATGCACTTTTTCCAAGATAGCTTGGCTGGAGCCGTGATCGTCTGGTACACTAATCTGGAAGCTTCCCGTGTCCGCATTTGGAAGGATCTGATTACTACCTTCCTTAGGCAATATCAGTACAATTCCGATATGGTTCCCGATCGAACTCAGCTACAGAACATGGTTAAAAAGGAAAGTGAGTCCTTTAAAGAGTACGCTCAACGGTGGAGGGACCTGGCAGCACAAGTGGCCCCTCCCATGGTCGAAAGGGAAATGATTACCATGATGGTAGACATCTTGCCGGTGTTTTACTATGAGAAATTAGTGGGCAACATGCCCTCCAGCTTCGCGGACTTGGTATTCGCCAGGGAAAGAATTGAAGTAGGTTTGAAGAGAGGGATGTTCGATTACGTCTCCTCCACAAGTACTAACACTAGGAGGATCGGAGCAACTGGGGCAAAAAGGAAAGAAGGAGATACCCATGTCTTCACTTCAGCGCCCGCAAGGGTCAAGCCACCGCAGACCTCTCACGGTATCCATCAGTACGCGCAACATCACGACCATGCCCTCCTGGTTTCCGACTAGGAAATTGGTGAGTGGAGGAGCGCCCTGACATTTACGCGACAAGCATAATGTAACCCTTTGTGGCCTTTAAACTCTACGGTTGGGCCCAGGCTTTAGAGTTTCCTTTTGTTAAGGCATTATGTCTTTTGTTCCTGAATTTATAATATAAAGATCTTTCTTTATCTGTTCCTGAGCCTCTACCCATTCTCATTCATTTGCATGTTTATTTTATTTACGCTTAAAACGCCAGATCCGACGACGAGTCCCTCGAAGGTACTAATACCTGGGACCCGACCATTGATTTCAAGCAAGAAGCGGGTCAGACGGAGAGTAAAGAGGACGAGGATGTGGGACTTCCCCCAGAGTTGGAGAAGATAGTCTCTTAGGAGGACCGAGAGATGGGACCTCATCAAGAAGAGACGGAACTAGTGGACTTAGGAACCGGTAGTGGGAAAAAGGAAGTAAAGATAGGCACGAGTATGATCGCACCCATCCGTGAAGAATTGATGGCCCTGCTAAAGAACTACCAAGACATCTTTGCCTGGTCATACCCGGTTTAAGTTCTGACATCGTACAGCACAGATTACCTCTAAATCCTGAGTGTTCCCCGGTAAAACAAAAGCTAAAGAGGATGAAGCCCGAGACATCCTTGAAAATAAAAGAAGAGGTAAGGAAACAATTTGACGTTGGTTTTTTGGCTGTCGCTCGGTACCCAAAATGGGTTGCCAACATTGTACCAGTCCCTAAGAAGGATGGGAAGGTGCGAATGTGTGTAGATTATCGGGACCTGAATCGAGCCAGTCCCAAGGACAATTTTCCTCTGCCGCACATTGATATCCTCATGGATAATACAACCAATTTCGATTTGTTTTCCTTCATGGATGGGTTCTCCGGTTACAATCAGATAAAAATGGCGCTAGAGGATATGAAGAAGACTACCTTCGTCACCTTGTGGGGGACGTTCTGTTATAAGGTGATGTCCTTTGGACTCAAGAACGCCGGGGCAACTTATCAACGGGCTATGGTGGCTTTGTTCCACGATATGATGCACCGAGAAATCGAGGTCTATGTGGACGACATGATTGCCAAGTCTAAGACCGAGGAGGAACACCTTGTCAACTTGTGGAAGTTGTTCAAAAGGCTTAGGAAATATCGATTGAGGTTAAACCCCGCTAAGTGCACCTTCGGGGTCAAGTCAGGGAAATTACTAGGTTTCATCGTAAGCCAGAAAGGGATAGAGGTGGACCCCGAAAAGGTGAAAGCCATCCTTGAGATGCCAGAACCGCGTACCGAGAGGCAGGTCCGAGGTTTCCTGGGGCGTTTGAACTACATTGCCAGATTCATATCACAGCTCACCGCTATCTGTGAGCCGTTGTTCAAACTCTTAAGCAAAAACCAATCCGTCCGCTAGAACGAGGATTGTCAAGAGGCATTTGGAAGGATCAAACAGTGTCTCATGAACCCTCTCGTGCTTAAGCCGCCAGTACCTGGAAGACCTCTCATCTTGTATATGACGATTTTGGACGAGTCGATGGGATGTATGCTGGGGCAACATGACGAGTCCGGGAAAAGAGAGCGCGTTGTCTACTACTTGAGTAAGAAGTTCATAGCCTGTGAAATGAACTACTCCCTGCTTGAAAGAACGTGTTGTGCTTTAGTCTGGGCGTCCCACCGTCTAAGACAATACATGTTGAGCCATACCACCTGGTTGATATCCAAGATGGACCTGGTTAAATACATCTTTGAGAAGCCCGCTCTCACAGGGCGGATCGCCCGGTGGCAGGTTTTGCTATTCGAGTTCGATATAGTCTACATCACCCAAAAGGAGATAAAAGGAAGTGCCTTGGCAGATTATTTGGCTCAGCAGTCTCTCAACGACTATCAACCCATGCATCCGAGTTCCCGGATAAGGACATCATGGCCTTGTTTGAGGAAAAGCTAGACGAGGACCGAGACAAGTGGATCGTGTGGTTTGATGGGGCGTCAAACGTTCTAGGCCATGGCGTTGGGGCAGTATTGGTCTCTCCGGACAATCAATGTATACCTTTCACAGTCAGGCTGGGGTTCGACTACACCAACAACATGGCTGAGTATGAAGCATGCGCCCTGGCTGTCCAGGCAGCAATTGACTCCAATGTCAAGCTACTCAAGGTATACGGGGACTCAGCACCGGTGATTCACCAGCTGAGAGGGGAATGGGAAACTAGAGACCCCAAGCTGATACCCTACCAAGCCTATATCAAGGAATTAACTGGTTTCTTTGATGAGATCTCCTTCCATCACGTTCCCCGAGAGGAAAATCAAATGGCAGATGCACTTGCCACTTTAGCGTCCATGTTCCAGCTAACACCGCACGGGGACCTACCGTACATTGAGTTTTGGTGTCGTGGCAGACCCGCACATTGTTGTTTGATGGAAGAGGAACGGGATGATAAGCCTTAGTATTTCGATATCAAGCGATACGTTGAAAGCAAAGAGTACCCACTAGAGGCTTCCGACAGTGACAAAAGGATATTGAGGAGATTGGCGGCCGGCTTCTTCATGAGCGGAGGCATACTATACAAGAGAAACCATGACATGGTTCTGCTACGCTGCATGAATGCTAAGGAAGCAGAAAACATGCTGGGGGAGGTCCATGAGGGCTCTTTTGGTATGCACGCTAATGGGAACGCCATTACTAGAAAGATCTTAAAGGCAGGTTACTATTGGCTCACCATGGAGAGTGATTCCTGTCTCCATGTGAGGAAATTTCACAAATGCCAGACATTCACAGACAATGTCAACGCTCCGCCCTTGCCTTTGAATGTCTTGGCCGCACCGTGGCCATTTTCCATATGGGGAATAGATGTGATTGGGTCCATAGAGCCCAAAGCTGCAAATGGACACCATTTCATCCTAGTGGCGATCGATTACTTCACTAAGTGGGTCAAAGTCGCGTCGTACGCTAGCGTCACCAAGAGTGTGGTGGTCAGGTTCATTAAGAGGGAAATCATCTGCAAATATGGTTTGCCGAGGAAGATTATCACAGACAATGGCACCAACTTGAATAACAAGATGATGGGGGAAATGTGCGAGGAGTTTAAGATCCAACATCACAATTCCACGCCCTACCGACCAAAGATGAACGGAGCCGTGAAGGCAGCCAATAAGAATATCAAGAAGATTATCCAGAAGATGATCGTGTCATACAAGGATTGGCACGAGATGCTCCCATTTACGTTACATGGTTACCGAAGTCCCGTCATTAAGAATCTTGGCGGAATCTGGATTAAAGGAATCAGAATGGGCCCAAGCACGTTTCGATCAGCTTAATCTCATAGAAGGCAAGCGTTTGGCCGCCATGAGTCATGAGCGTTTATATCAGAAATGAGTGAAGAACGCTTTTGACAAGAAGGTACGTACGCGCCGGTTCAGCGAAGGGGACTTGGTGTTGAAGAAAGTCTCCCAAGCTCTGAAAGACAACAGAGGGAAGTGGGCCCCGAACTACGAAGGGCCTTTCGTTGTAAAAAGGGCTTTCTCTGGAGGGGCCCTGGTGCTCACCAACATGGATGGCGAGGAGCTACCTTCACCCGTGAACTCTGATGTTGTCAAGCAATACTACGCTTAGGATCTGGGGCAATTGAGGAGGTCGCTGCATGTTCTTTTATTTTTGTGTGTCCTTCTTGGTTTCCCTCAGGGATTCCTCTCCTCTGTAATTTTCTCATCACAGTCTTTTGAAAGAAAAGAACGTGGGATTAAGGTTCTGGTCCTCACTTTGTGCTTTAAAATATGTGTAGTATTTGATTAACCTGAGCCTTTTCGCTCAGTCCATGGGATGCCCCAAGCGCTTAATTGAAATTGAACCCGACCAGCTTTCACTAAAAAGATTATTGCATTTGAAAACGCTCATGCATACGCATACGCATGCATATTTGTTATATTATGACAGGAGCAGAATTGTCTTAGGCGATGGTCAAATACCGGGCCAAATCCAAAGACAGAGACGAATCGAGGTTAATGGTAACGCGGCCACCGTTTGCTATGCAATGTCATTTCCTGCTTTCAGGTACTTAGGGACGGACGCGAGTAGAGGCTAGGCCCATGATCGATGGATCGTCGTCCCATGCCCAGCTCCGGACAAGCGGGAGGCGCAGCTAGGAGGCAGCCTAGTATCCTTTAAATTCCCAGTTATTATTATTGTTGTGTCTTTAAGGTAATGGTCGGATGCCTAATCTACCCTAAGGGGGTTCGAGTAAGCGAACGCTGACCCATAGAGAGCGCATACCTGCGTCTTCCCTAAGAATATATATATATATATATATATATATATATATATATATATATATATATATAAATACAGGGTTAGCTCGCCTGGGCGAGCACCCCTGCACCTGGAAACATAAAAACGAGGGGAGGGGGAGTTTCTCTCCACCCAAAACTCCCCTCCCTCATTCAAAAATGCAACACACACGGGATTTGCAGATTTTCGCCCCTAGGCCACCATTTTTGCGCTTTTGCTTCCATTGTTAGTGCCTTTGGTCACTCCATACAAGTAAGTGCACTACCCTTTGGTTTCTAGCTTTCCATTGATGCCTTTTATGCTTTGAATGGTACATAATTTGACCAATTCCGTGAGACAATTTGGGGCAAATTTATGCTTTGTTTCTTTGAATTGAGGGGTTGTAGGGGATGGCCTTAGGCCTAGGTTGTGTTCTGAGATAATGGGGCAAGCCACATTGCCCCCATTCCCTTGTTATTGGTACCCAAAAGAGCGCCCACCAAGTGCTCGATGAAATGCCTCAATGGTATTTTTGCCTAAATTTGTAAAAAAAATGGCTTTTAGATTGGATTTGTGTGTGTATGATTACCATTTTTTGGATGCGGACAGCTTGCGAGAATTAGGATAAATGCCAAAACATGACTTAGGCCTAGGGGGCCCAAGCTTTTGTTTGTTGAAATACAAGAAGGCATGATGAGTGAGAGCATGTTGGTGAGGTTTCCCCTTAAGGCCAACACTTGGTTTGGGCAGCACCATGTTTTCCTTGTGCCTAGATAGTGTGAAAATGTCATTCACCATGTACATGTGTATGTTGAATAGGTAGCTAAATGCTTTGCAAATGTGCATATATGTTGAAAATGGCACGAAAATGCTTCTCAAAATAGGAACATATTATATGAAATTGCCTTTCTAGAATGTGAATGAGTAGTACAAAAATTGCTTTTCCAATGAAGGTGTGATATGAATTTGTTTTCAGATGAGTGTAAGCATGTGCGCATATAACATGAAGTTGCTTTTCAAATGTATGAACATGTATGTGAATGAAATGTGAACATATAGCAAAAAGAATGGGGTAGGTGGGTAGCAAAAGCCTTGGAAAATATGTATGGATAGTTTAACACATAGCGTAAGAAATTTCTTTGCAAAAACGAAAGTAGGTGCATCTTATAGGATGTCGTCCATCGAGGGAAAGATAGGTATAAATGTATGAATATCCTAGGAGAACCCACACATTAACGCGTAAGCATTCCTTTCAAAATTCATATGGATGTTCATGCTTTATTAGAAAAAGGGTACGCTGTTTGGCTTGATCTGGCTTTCATTTTGATTAAGTTTTCTTAAACTAACTTTCTAAATGATTTTGAAGGAAATGGCTCCGAAGAAACTCTCCACGAAGAGGTCTAGAAGAGACGCCGCAGCGGAAGGGTCCAGTGCCACCCCCGAGTTTGATAGTCATCATTTCCGGAGCGCCGAGCACCAGCAGGGCTTCAAGGCCATCAAAGGATGGACGTTCCACAGAGAGAGGCGTGTCCATCTCAGGGATGATGAGTATACAGACTTTCGGGAGGAGATAGCTCGCAGACGTTGGACACCGCTGGTGACTCCCATGGCCAAGTTTGACCCTGAGATAGTCCTAGAGTTCTATGCTAATGCTTGGCCCACAGAGGAGGGAGTGCGAGACATGCGTTCGTGGGTGAGGGGTCAGTGGATTCCCTTCGATGCAGATGCCCTCAGCCAGTTCCTGGATGACCCGCTAGTTTTGGAGGAAGGCCAGCAGTGTGAGTTCAGCCAGAGGAGGAACAGGGCCGACGGGTTCGACGAGGAGGCCATTGCCCAGCTATTATGCACACCAGGGCAGGATTTCGCTTGGACCGCTACAGGGAGGCGGGTGCGGATCATGTGCACCAGCATGACCACTTCTTGAGTGTTTTCTTCACTGGGAATACATTGGCTGGTTTCATGAGCCTCACCACAAATGGTACAACCTGCAACTTGCAAAATAGAAGAATGTGTAGGTTAAACAATAGACAGTTTAGTTGGCAACTTACCAAGTGTTTTTGTTAAAATCTCAAGTTGCTTAGAAAGCAACTTATTTTGTGCCAATAAAGCGTCATGTGATGATAGTTCTAACAATCTTTTCTTTGTGGGTTGATGAACTCTGTCGCGTAGAATGGTGTGATCGTTGGCTGAAATATTCTCAATTAGCTCAGTTGCCTCTTCAGGGGTCTTCAACTTTATTTTTCCCCCTACTAAACCATCTAATAGTTGCTTGGTTTGTGGTCTCAGCCTATCCATAAACATATTCAATTGAATTGGCTCCGAGAACCCATGGGTGGGAGTCTTTCTCAATAAACCTCTAAACCTCTCCAATGCTTCACTCAAGGACTCGTCAAGGAACTGATGAAATGAAGAGATTGCAGCTTTCCCTTCCGCAGTCTTTGTCTTTGGGAAATATTTCTTAAGAAACTTTTCAACAACTTCTTCCCAGGTTTTCAAACTGTTACCCTTAAATGAGTGGAGCCACCTTTTGGCTTCTCCTGCCAAGGAAAATGAAAATAGACTGAGTCTAATGACTTCATCTGGCACACATGCAATCTTTACAGTGTTACAAATTTCAATGAATGTTTCCAAATGTGCATAGGGGTCCTCATTTGGTAATCCTTGGAATAAGTTCCCCTGTATTAAATGAATCAAAGAATGACAGTAGTTTATGTTGTGAGCTTGCACTTCAGGACGTGCAAAGCTAGTAAAGAATTACGACACTTAACTGCTTGAATAGTCCTCAAGGGTAACCCTTTGCTGGTGCTCATCTTCCATGGAAACGAATTCTGGCAAATAGGTCGCAGATTCCCTTGATGATGGTGAATCAGGTGATGAAGAATCAGAAAAATGAGTTCTCAAACAACCACCAGGGGAGGGTTAAAACTACAACTATAGTCAAATGATATCCAAATGAGCTGAAATTTTGTGAGCAACACCCTAAAATCATGAAAAGATAGCACAAAAAATTTCAAACAAAAATTCAAAGTCTAACTATGAAAACTACTTAAGCAAAGTTTAGAAAAATAGGACTATAATACTTGAAAAAAAAAAAACTTAGTAAACAGCTGATTTTTCGAGTTTGGGAGACCCCCAACCAGCTAAAGCGGGTTGCCACAGTATAGGAAATTTTTTTCTACCCCAAATGCATATATAATATTAGTCATTCTGATACCCAAAGCAAAAGTTATGGCTGCTTTAAGTTTTGCTAAAAACAAGTTCCCAAAATTTTTGTCTCTCAAATTCAACCACACCAAGTGCTCCTGGTATTTTTCACACAAAATATGGATCAAAAGAAACTACCACACAAAAAATCATCCAAAAATAACAACTCTAACTATCAAAACAAAAATCGCTAATTAAATTGCAAAATCAGTCGCTAATCACTGTTCACAGCAAAACACCAACTGAATCAGTCGTTAAACAGTTGCTAAACAGGGAACGCGACTGAAATGCAAAACAGAACGCTACACAAAACAAAACAATTAAACACTATTATGAACCTTTGGCCCACTTCTCCCCGACAACGACGCCAAATTTGATCGAGGTTGTACCCGAATCAAATAAACATTAAAAATGCAGTATCTAGGAAGTGATCCTAGGTTGTCTCCCAATGAGCAATGGTCAACCAAACGTTCATAACAGATAGTAATAAAACAGTAACGAATTGGAGGGGGTTGTTTGTTTTTGTAATTTAAGCAGCAAGCAAATTTTAATTAGAAAATAACAAAATTAAAACATGTTGTTTCCCCTTGATTCACAAGCAAGTCTCTTATCCTAGGTTACGAGGATTTATCCCTAACCAGTTCAACCACTTAATCCAACCCTAAATTAAATTACTAAGCGAAAATTAACATAAGGCTGTCATTATGTGATTAAGCAACACATACACCAATTAATGATGAACAAAACTGATCATTAAGCATGAACGTAAATTAAGCGCAGAGATAATTAATCAAGCACTAAGCATGCATGGATTAATAGCAACAAATACAGAGTAATTGGTGAAGAGGAAAAACTGGTCAGTATTCAATAGTAATAACAAAACCTCAAAGAGAGTTGTGCTTGATCCTCAAGAGAAAACAACGCTAGAGACTTAGCCTTCCATTAATCAGCAGAAAACGAAATTGTAGATTGAAGCAGAAAATGAATTTTATTCTACGTGAACAATGTGCATGAACAGTAATAAAAATTGGAATTGCAAAACCCTAAAATTATTCTCCTCTCCCCAAAAAAAACTCCCTAAACTAAAACCCTGGTGTTGTTATATAGGTCCTCAGCCCCAAAGCTTACACATCTATTTTAAGTCCAAGCCCATAAACGAAATAAAATAAAATTTGGACAAGATAAGATAAGATTGGATGAAATAAAATATGGACGAAATAAAATTTTGATGAAATAAAATCTGGATAAGATAAGATTTGATAAAATAAAATTATCTACTCTCTTCAAGTCCAAGCCCAATTCCGGATTCAAGCTCAATTGCTTATAATTCTCCTGAAATTAAATTAAAAACACAAAATTAGTCAAATAGGCCCAAATGATAAAACTGCATAATTAATTTGACAATTAAGGTTAATCAGTAATTAAAATGGTGACAAAAAGGGATAAGAAATAGGAGAAAATAATGACACATCACACTCACATTTGCCTAAAATTCTCAGAGCATATCCTGCATTTTCTCTCTCGCCCAAATCTGTGCAACTTGCATTCTTTCTTTCTTTCTTTTTGCATCTTCTACGCATCTTCAGGACACAATAATCCAAGTAAGTTCCTCATTCCTTTTCTTTCTCTTTTATTTTGTTGAACCTTAGGTTAGAAAACCATAGATTTAGCTTTTGATTGCTAGGGTTTGAATGATTTTAGATTAGTGAAAGGTTAGGATTTTATGAATGATTGTGCTGTGTAGATAGTTTTGATTGGTTTGCATGTTTGATATGCCTTTTAGCAACTCAAAAAAAAAAGAGCAGTCAAACAAAATGTGTGTTGTGTAATAAGGTCAAATGCAAATTAGAATGAAAGGCTAGTGAGTAAGCTAATTGTATTGAAAAGAATATTTGGATAAGTCTAGGATTTGTGCTCTCTTAGAATCTAAGCCCTTGAATCCTAGAAAAACCAATTATTTTTGTAGCCAAGCCTCACTACAAGCCTATAAAAGTCCTTCTGATTCTATTTATGCATTTCTGACTTTATGGCTTGAGATGAAGTTCAAAGATTGGACCCATTGCTAGTTGTTATTGAGTGAAACAGAAGCCGTGAGACTGTGGTTTAAGCTGTTTTCCTTGATATCTGTCTTATGCCTAACTTCATCTAATTATACAGGTTACATTTTATTCTTCTCTTTGAATAACTGCTTGCTTTGTGAAAGACAAGTGATGAGGGCATTTTGCTTCATTCTTTTATCATGCAATCAATAATTTTTGTTGCATACACCTTTGTACATAGTCACTGCATGTTTTTGTCACTTGGGGACCAGTGAGCTGTTCTTTATTTGCTTGAGGACAAGCAAAACTGAAAATTTGGGGGAGTTGTTAGTCGATGAATATGACTAACTTTTGTGTATAAAACCTATGTAAATTGTATCAAACTCCTCCAACTTATGGTTATTTTGTAGTGCTATAATTACTTTTTGTTAATGATAGGTAATAAATACTTAGTACTCCCATTTTCTATGTTTAATAATCATTTCCTCTCAATTTCAGGTTAATTAGGCAAGTTTGTGAATTGCTGATTTTCATCCGCTCGCTAAGCCAATTTGCTGGCTTAGTGAGCCATCTGCTGAGCGCAACACTCCTTTGGCTGAGTGCAAGGAAGAATCTGGAAGAAGGATGAGCTGTGCATGTTCGCTGAGTGAGGGCTCATCCCACTAAGCGCACCGCTTGAGTCCATCCGCTGAGTGAGAAGACGCGCGCTAAGCCGAAATTCACTAATGCGAGCTAAGCAAGCCAAAGTTGCACTAAGCGCACAAGCACAAACAAGGCCACCTATTTAAGCCTGAAATCAGAAATGGAGAGGGAGTTTGGGCAATTCTCGAAGCTTTTGCATGTTTAGAGATTTCTAGAAAGAGAAAGGTCCAAGTTCCAGAGAGTTTTGAGAGCTTTTGCGGTGAGAAGACTGGCAGAGAACTGAGCGAGAAGTGAAGGCCATCTTGAGAGCATGAGATGAGTCTGTGAGTGATTGTGAGGTTCTAGGGGTGGAGGAGACATCCCCACTACTTGTATTTCTTCAATCCTTTGTTTTTCTCTTCTCTTTGTTGTAAAGGAAGCTTCCCAGTTATGGAGAGCTAAATCCACTGTTGGTTCTTCCTTGTAGGTACTTAATGTAAATACTTATATATCTATTTAATGATGTTTTATGTGTTCTCTGTGCTACCAGTACGTCGTTTCAGTGTACTTTTGCCTTGATCACGTAGATGCATACTTTGTTAGGATCATTCAACAATGGAAACTGGTCTGATTCTTAGAACTTGATTGGACAGGGCTAGTTTATCGTATTATCATGAGGGATCGGGGCACGGTAACCTAGTTGTTTGTATGTTTGTCTTAATGCGATTTTGGTCGAGTTTAGTCCAACAAGAGGAATCTGAGGACAATGCTTGATTAGGATTAGGCAAGACTATCATGAGGAATCGGGGTTTAGCATTTCAGGGGACACCATAGAACACATGAGCATTGTTAAGTAGAGAATATCCTTATAACATCAGGCACCTAAGAGGAGACCAACGTGTTGTCTACTTGACTTTACACATCATTACTCATGTGATTTTCCTTTAAATAGTTAGTTTACATACCTGTTCATAGTCCACACATATCTTTTCAAACTAGACACCTATTCACTGAATATAGTTTTACCAAGTAACATAAGTTCCCCGAGAGTTCGATACTCGGTTCTTACCGTTTTATACTACTTGAGCGATCCGGTGCACTTGCCAGGTTCTTGTGGTATCTGGCAAGCTATTTTGATAAATAGGCGTCTGGTATGAAAATATGACTATGGTTATGAACAGGTATTTAAACTATCTAGGCAAAAAGAAAGAAAATCACGCAAGAGAAATACTGTGTAAAAATAAGTAGAGAATGCGTTGGTCTTCCTCATAGGTTTCTGATGCTAAAAAAGATGTTCTCTATCTAACAATGCTCATGCGTTCCTATGTTGTCTCCTGGACTGCTAGACCCCGATTCCTCATGATAGCCTAGCCTAGTCCTGATTAAGCCTCGTCCACAGATTCCTCTTGTAAGACTAAACTCAACCAAGACCGCATTAAGACACACATACACAACTAAGTTCTTGTACCCCAATTCCTCGTGATAGCACAACAACTTAGTCCCGTACTATCAAGGACTTTAGAATCAGACCAGTTTCCACTGTTGAATGACCCTAACAAAGCATGCATCTACGTGATCAAGGTAAAAGCACAGTGGAATGAAAAGCATATAGCACAGAGAACACACAAAACATCTTCACACGCTTGTTTCGCTTAGCGGATGAGCAGAAGCGGTGCGCTTGATGACCTGGAGTGGTGCACTTAGCGAACTTGAAAGCTCATCTTCTTCTTGATTCTTCCTCACGCTTAGCCACTAAAGGTTGTGCTTAGCAAATTCTCGCTAAGCCAGAAGCTTGGCTTAGTCAAAGAGTGAAAAACAGCACTTTGCCAAAGTTGCCTATTTAACCTGAAATTGAGAGAAATTGATTATTAATCGCACAAAACAAAAGTATAAATTATCTATTACCTATATTTAACAAAAAGTACTTATAATATTAGAAAACAACTATAAATTGGAGAAGTTTGATACAATATGCACAAGTTTTATACACAAAAGTTAGTCGTATTCATCGACTAACACAAGCCTCGCGCTAAGTGCATCTTTTCTCATGCGCTAAGCGGTGAGTCTCTAGTGCTTAGCGCTCAACCCTTGCATCTCAAGCTGATTTGGTCCGCTAAGCTGGCCAAGGCTGAGCTAAGCCCATTTCAATTCGATCTGAATTCGGCTAAGCGATGGCCTGCTCGCAAAGCACATCGTATTCACTGGCTAAGCGTGAGAAGTCGCCGCTAAGCCCATTTTGATGCGGCCTAAATTGGGGTTCATTGAGCTAAGCGCTACTCATGCCAGCTAAGCCCAATTCCTTGCGGCCATAGCAGCGCTAAGCGGTCCATCATTTGCTAAGCGCAAGCCCCTCTGTATTCAAGATGCATTATATTAGCTAAGCCGGCCCAAAGCCAGGCTTAGCGAGAGTTGCAGGTTTTATGATCTGAAGAATTCGCCAAGCGCCCCTTTTGTGCGCTAAGCCCAGCTTTATAAAAAAAATTCATATTTTGAATTTCAAACTTGGGCTAAGCGCGCAGTTCCGCTAAGCAAACCTCTTTGAGAAACCAAACGTCTCTCTGGCTCGCTTAGCGCTACGGTTTGCTAAGCGAGAGGGTCAAAAATTGCTTAAGTGAGAGGGTCGAAAATATCTTAAGTGAGTGTAACGTCTCTCTGGCTCGCTTTGGCAAGTTTATGAAGTGATGATTTTTAGCTTCTCGCTAAGCCAATCTACCGACTTAGCGAGCCATCCGCTAAGCGCACCACTCTTGCGGCTAAGCGCGAGAAAGAATCTTGAAGAAGGATGAGCTGGACACACACGCTAAGCGAGAGCTCATCCTGCTAAGTGCACCACTTGCATGCATCCGCTAAGCGAGAAGTCGGGCACTAAGCCGAAATTCACTTACGCATGCTAAGCGAGCTGGAGTTGCGCAAAGCGTGCAAGGACTAACAAGGCCACCTATTTAAGCATGAAATCAGAAATGGAAGGGGAGTTTGGGCATTTCTCGAAGCTTTTGTATGTTTAGAGATTTCTAGAGAGAGAAAAGTCCAAGTTCCAGAGAGTTTTCAGAGCTTTTGTTGTGCGAAGACTGGCAGGGAACTGAGCTTGAAGAGGAACCTATCCTGAGAGCATGAGATGAGTCTGTGAGTGATTGTGAGGTTCTAGAGGTGAAGGAGACATCCCCACTACTTGTATTTCTTCAATCCTTCATTTTTCTCTTCTCTTTGTTGTAAAGGAAGCTTCCTAGATATAGAGAGCTAAATCCTCTGTTGGTTCTTCCTTTTAGGTAATTGATGTAAATACCTGTATATATATTTAATGATGTTTTATGTGTTCTCTGTGCTATCAGTACGTCGTTTCAGTGTGCTTTTGCCTTGATCACGTAGATTCATGCTTTGTTATGATCATTCAATAGTGGAAACTAGTCTGATTCTTAGAACTTGATAGGACAGGGCTAGTTTATCGTATTATCATGAGGGATCGGGGTACGGTAACCTAGTTGTTTGTATGTTTGTCTTAATGTGGTTCTGGTCAAGTTTAGTCCAACAAGAGGAATCTGAGGACGATGCTTGATCAGGATTAGGCTAGACTATCACGAGGGATTAGGGTTTAGCATTTCAGGAGACACTATAGAACACATGATCATTGTTAAGTAGAGAATATCATCAAGCACCTAATAGGAAGACCAACACGTTGTCTACTTATCTTTACACATCATTACTCACGTGATTTTCCTTTTTAATAGTTAGTTTACATACTTGTTCATAGTCCACACATATCTTTTCATACTAGACACTTATTCACTGAATATAGCTTTACCAAGTAACACAAGTTCCCCGAGAGTTCGATACTTAGTTCTTACCGTTTTATACTACTTTCGTGATCTGGTGCACTTTCCGAGCTCGACCAAACTACTATTGGCACCTACTCATTTTGCTCTTGACCCCTACCATGTGGTGAAATACCCTTTTTGTCCCCCATTTCAAAAAATCCACCCTTCCTTTTCCTTGCCTCCTTCAGCACTCCTCTATTTCCCTCTTCACTTTCTCTTTTCCTATTCTTTCTTCCCCAACACTAACCTTTCTCTTTCCTCCTCCCCAATCCAATCCATTCTGTTTCCAACGCACCCCTTCTAAATCTTTGCTCCCCCCTACATTACCCAAAGGTAAGGATCTTTTCTTTATGGGTTATAACATGCAATGGAATTGTGATTCTATAGAAGAGAAACCTACAACAGAATCATGAAGACCACAACAGAATCACAGCTCTGTTATGTGCCTAGTTGATTTACCACTGCTTCGATCTTATAGGGAACACTGTGTTGGTCATGTATGGATCCATCAGGCACGGTCAAAGTTGAAGGTTGTCAGCCATGGTGCCCAGGTCCTACCACTCCCAACTGCACCAACAATGAGGGCTTACATGCTACAATTGGTGGTTAGTAGGCCTAATCACGGTGTGGTACCCTGCTGCAAATAGTGGCTTCATGAATGCCCTTATGGAGAGGTGGCACCAGGAAACATCGTCCTTCCACCTCCTTATTAGAGAGATGAAATGACCATCACTCTAGATGATGTGTCTTGTCTCTTGCATCTGCCTGTGACAGGAAAACACATTGATCATGTTCCCTCCATCTTTGATAGAGATGCAGTGAAGATTCTACTAATGACTCACCTTGGCATATTGACAGAGGAAGAGGCTATGACGGTGACAAACGCAGCTGCTAGGGTGAGGTTGACATGGCTAGTAGAGCTATATCACCGATACATTGAGTCAGGCTCGTGTGTTGGCTACCACAGTTTATCTTTTGCACTTGGTTGACAATACAATATTTGCCAACAAGTCCTTGACTCACATCCATGTCACTTACCTTTTCTACCTCAGCAACCTGGATGTTTGCCATGAGTACACATGGGGAGTCACTGCATTAGCGTACCTATACGATCATCTCTCTTATGCAAGCCAGTACACCAACAATCAAGTTGGAAGGTATATGACATTACTCATTGAAAGTAAATTATTTTAGTATTGTGAATATTTTTATTATTATTTTCTTTATTACTATAATTATTATTTTTTTGTTAATATTTTTTACAGTCATGGGTTATGAGCATCTGCCTAGTGTTGGCTATTCAGAACATGGGACCGGTGCTCTAGATGATCCAATAGCCAATAGATGGAAGCCAACCAAAGGTTTCAGGTTCACTCATCTAATAAGGGAGAAGCTAGATAAGTTGAAGATGGATGTTGTCATCTAGTATCCTTATAAGGACCACATGGATGTAAGGCCTTTTGAACAGAAGGCCTTTTTTTTTCTAGCTTCATCAAATGCGGGACTAATGTGTGGCCTTATCTTCTAGAGAAGGTTGTAGAGGTAGTTTGGCCATGTATAGATGATTCCACACCATCCTCATCCCCATCCTACGTATCAGTTTTGTGATATGATGTGTGCAGAGTGACAACAGCATGTCATTCCACTAGGAAATGTTGTGCCACCTAGGAATCATTGGGCTTGCACCCCTAACTATCTACCTTGGTTTTACAAGGTTTCCCATACTTATGTCATTTCGCCAACGAAGGGACGACCACCACGTCCTCCTATATGTTTACCACCCATCCCAATACAGTTACTGCCTAGGTAGCCACTAGCAGACTATGTACCAAGTTGAGACTACTCTTTCCAGGTAAATCAAATTTGATTTTGTTAATTTGTTTCCCTAAATTGTCACTTAAAAATAGTTACGAAGTGAACTTGTTCTTGCATGATTGATTCCATATGGCATTAGACGCAATGTAGAGCTTGTGGGACCTCCGAGTTATGCTAGAGGGCACAAGTCATGATCAAACCATACAATAAGCTCTGCAATTATTACAGGAGGGCTTCGAAGCTATGTGCAACTTAGAGAGGCAAAGGAAGAGCCTTGTAAAGGGTGGCAAGAAGGGTGACAGAGGTGGATGATTTTTGGTGTTATTATCATTATTAGTGTGCACAACTTTTTTTGTTTTGACATATTTTTTTTAGTTTATATTGTGGTTGATTTACTTATTTTTTGTGTTCTTCAACTATTTAAACAACACACGCCTAGTAGTAACAACAATGGCCTTTTCAATTGATTCATAAAACATACATTAAAGACTAAAAAAGTACAAATAATATAGATTTTTCTTAAAAAAACAAACTACATACAATTTTGATAAAGTAAAAACATGAGTACACAAATCTATCATGCATCAAAACAATAATCTCATCAACAGATCTTGGTTTCCTTGGTTTACGCATCACGAAAAAGATTTCATCTGAAGATCAACCAAAAATTGCATTCACTCAATCGGACCTTGGCTACTAATTCCAAAAAGATGAAAACTTTTTTCCCACATTGATCATCATCATGTTTAAGCTCCATACACCCATATTCAACACAATCATCACCTACATAAACTGGTTTACGGTAAAAAAGATCAAGTAAAATTTTGTAACCTCCGATGGCATCCATGATTGTTTTCCTTAAGGCATCAAGCAACATGTCCTCACTTATTGTGATGACTTAAAGAGTAGTAGGACATTCAAACAATATCATTTTAGTTGATGAAATAATATCACCATCGCAATACATAACAACATATACACTCTCTATGTTTTAAGCAATATGGTGAATATCAAGCAAATGTTGAGTTGCATCAAACCTCTACTATTATTTATATTATATGACATATTGTTCTATCGTGGCCCATATCAAACCAACAATTGATATCACACCAACAAGAAAAATGATTGAGATTGCATCTATATTTAATACGGTTGGTATGCATATTAGAAAAAAATGAGTGTTAGTAAATACATCTCGAGAAAATGTGGTGTTCAATCAATACGTCTAAAAAAGCAGTCTCAATCAATAAATGGTCAATAGATGTAGTGTTGTCGTGTTCAATCAATTAAAAACACATTTAAAAGAGACAATGTGTTTTTTTATTTTTTTTTCACTTTTCAAAAAAACACCACAGCGAAATCAAGATTTCGTATTTGATCTTTTTTATCACAATGGAATCAAGATTCCGTTTTTGAAATGGAAAAGTCACACAACAGAATCCTGATTCCGTAGTAATGTGTGGATCATGCATTGTTTTGATGATGTTGAAAAGAAATCACTTGATTGTCATCGTCAAAAAGGGAGAGAATGTGAATGTATGAATACATGAATTTTGATGATGCCAAAGAAGAATCAAACAAGGCCGCTTCAAAGGATAAGCATTTGCTTCAAGATTAATTCAAGATTGCTTCAACAAACAAAGCCTTGTTTCAAGATTCACTAAAGATCAAGCCTTGCCTCAAAACAAAGGGTTTCAAAGTCATGCATGGCTCTGGTAATTGATTACCAGGAAGTGTAATCAATTAGCAGAAGGGAAGAATGAAAAAGAGTTGTTGAAAAGGGTTTTGAATTTGAATTTTGAACATGTAATCGATTACCATATGTTTGTAATCAATTACCAACAACAGAACTTTGGAAATTTAAGTTCAAAAGTCATAACCCTTCAAAATATAACCATGTAATCGATTACCAAAAACCTGTAATCAATTACCAGTGAGAAAACTTCAAAAAAGCTATTTGAAAAGAGACATCTCTTCAAACCATTTTGAAAAGGCACGAAGGGCCTATATATAGGTGTGTGTCTGACTTCAAAAAGCAATGAGAAAGATATTCCAAGAGAACTTCATTGCCAAATGCTCTCTCAAAAGAAACTCTTGGGCAAACACTTGCAAACTCTTGAGAACTTCATTGCCAAATCTTGATACTTCATTGCCAAATGCTCTCTCAAAATAATGTTAGCTTTAGTCATATTTTTAGGTTTGGTATTGGTATAAAGTATTCATCTACTTTGCCCATGATTAATCTTCCAAATGTTAGCTTTAGTGAAAGAATGTGGTTAAAACTTAAAAAAGGAAAGATCTCACTAAAGGTGAGTATCAAGATTTCTTAGAAGATTAATCATGGGCAAAGTAGATGAATACTTTATACCAATACCAAACCTAAAAATATGACTAAAGCTAACATTATTTTTTTGGTATTTTCTCATTTTTATTCATTATAATTGATGAATTTTAGTATAAAACTAATTACTATAAATATCTTTATACTTTTTATTATAAAAACTAATTATTTTAGACAATCTTAACAAATTAAAACCAAATTTACCTAGTATATTTAACTATAAAAATTATTTTATATAAACAAATTTAAAATTAAATATTTTTTAAAAGTCAATAAACTTATTATATATGATGTGTTTGTTGGATCGAGTGGCCTCAGAATAATTAAGAAGGGGTGTTGAATTAATTATTCCTAAACCTTTACTAATTAAAAATTTACTCTTCTAAGGCTTTTACTTATGTTGTTATGAGAATAAGGAGTAGAAGAGAAACTTAACCAAAAGTAAAAGCGGAAATTAAAATGCACAGTGGAAAGTAAAAGAGTAGGGAAGAAGGAGACAAACACACAAGAGTTTTTATATTGGTTCGGCAACAACCCGTGCCTACATCCAATCCCCAAGCGACCTGCGGTCCTTGAGATTTTTTTCAACCTTGTAAAAATCCTTTTACTAGCAAAGATCCACAAGGGATGTACCCTCCCTTGTTCTCTTTGAACCTAGTGAATGTACCCTCCACTAGAACTGATCCACAAGAGATGTACCCTCTCTTGTTCTCAGTCAAACCCAAGTAGATGTACCCTCTACTTGTACCACAAAAGATGTACCCTCCAATGTGTTAAGACAAAGATCTCAGGCGGTTAAACTTTTGATACTTTGTGAATGGGGATACAAAAGAATTCTCAGGCGGTTAGTTCTTTGAATATTTTTGTATAAGGGAAAGGGAAGAATCAAAAGAATTCTCAGACTATGTCGTTTTGAATTCTTTGACAAGGGAGAAGGGAGACACAAAAGAATTCAGGCGGTTAGTCTTTCGTTCTTTTGGAAAAGGGAGAAGAGAGACACAAAAAGAATTCAGGCAGTTAGTCCATGGTGAATTCTCTTTGGCAAAGGGAGAAGGGAATGAAAAAGATGAATAGCACAAGTTTTCAAGTTTTTAGAAAAACCAGAAAACTTTGCAAAGCTTTTGGCAAAAGGAAGAAGAAGAAGAAGTTCAAAGAGACTCAGAAATCAATGTGGAAAACTTGCTTGTGTAAAGAATGAATTGGAAAAGATTGATTGATAGAATGAATGATAATGCAAAACAAAGCCTTGCTTTTATAGACTCTTCATGTTAGGTCAAGAAGACCATTTAGAAGAGTTATAACTTTTAGAAAAACTTAAAACCAATTTGAAAAAGTCAAAAATCATTTGAAGAGTTACATCTTTTGATTTATTTAGAAACAGTCACTGGTAATCGATTACCAAATCAGTGTAATCAATTACACAAAGCTTTTATGTGAAAGGATGTGACTCTTCACATTTGAATTTGAATTTCAACGTTCAAAGGCACTGGTAACCGATTACCAAAACATTGTAATCGATTACAGCTTTTTGAAAATAATTGGAACGTTGTAAATTCAATTTGAAAACTTTTTCAAAACAATTTTGCTACTGGTAATCGATTACAGAAATATGGTAATCGATTACCAGAGAGTAAAAACTCTTTGGTAAACATGTTTTGAGAGAAATCATGTGTTATTCAGTTTTTGAGAAAAACTTTTTATACTTATCTTGATTAAGCCTTCTCTTGATTCTTGAATCTTGAGTCTTGAATCTTGATTTTGATTCTTGAGATCTTGAACCTTGAATCTTGATTCTTGACTCTAAACTTTCTTCTTGAGTCTTGAATTCTTCTTGATTCTTATCTTGAACTCTTGAATTGTTCTTGATTCACTTGAGTTGTTCTTTGATTGATCTTTGATTCACTTGAGTTGTTCTTTGATTGATCTTTGAGCTTTTTGTCATTACCTTTGTCATCATCTTTTGTTATCATCATTGTTACCATCAAAACACCTTTGAATCACCTTTGATTCACCATGAAGCTTTGCTTCTACAGCGTTGTGATTGGATGACAATGTAAAACTTTTTATATTCTTAATGCATAATCTTTCTTTATCTAAAGGTAAATACATTAACATTTTTCTATTATAAACATTTATTTAAAATTTCTTATTTCTCTTTATTTATTTATTCTATTATTTAATTATATCACTTATTATATTTTTACATTTTTTAAAATATCAAATAACATGAGATATTCATGTATTATTCATATATGATGCGTTGTGATTGGATGACAATGTAAAGTTTTTTATATTCTTAATGCATAATCTTTCTTTATCTAAAGGTAAATACATTAACATTTTTCTATTATAAACATTTATTTAAAATTTCTTATTTCTCTTTATTTATTTATTCTATTATTTAATTATATCACTTATTATATTTTTACATTTTTTAAAATATCAAATAACATGAGATATTCATATATTATTCATATTAAATTGATAATTTGGACCATTGTTTGCTTGGCACGAAATAATATTTTTTTAAAACAGGTTCATAAAAAAATCACATTAATAATTCCATAATTCCTGTTTATTATAACTCTAAAAATCAGTGAAAAAAATATAATAACTTACAAGTTACTGACTTGATTCAAGATAATTATAATTCTCTTATATTTTACTACAAAAGATGATGAAGCAAAAAGAATTGCATAAAGTCGGAAATAAACCAGTTTATATCTATTTTATAAATTTAACAGTTTAGATTTATTTTTATATTGTGAGTAGAATACCCACGTACAAAGAACATTTAGACTTTTATTATTACCGAAGAACATTTAGACTATTTAGTTAATAATAAATGAAAGAGTCAATATATAATCGATATTAATAAAAAAAACTTTA
Source organism: Glycine soja (assembly GCF_004193775.1). Taxonomy (NCBI): domain Eukaryota; kingdom Viridiplantae; phylum Streptophyta; class Magnoliopsida; order Fabales; family Fabaceae; genus Glycine; species Glycine soja. Next base: position 15,835,974 of record NC_041011.1, read on the forward strand.
TTTGCAGTAAAAAAAAAAAACTAATAAACTTTATCAATCCAATCGCCGCATTCTTACGAAGTAGACTAAATAAACAGATTTGATATAATTTAAAAACTAATTAACACTTTTTTATTTTTCTTTATTTTAATGTATACTATGTTATTTAAAATATAAATTAATTATTATTTCTATATTATATATTTATAATTATGTGATTCATTTAAAATAGAACATTAAAGCAATATTATATAATTTAATGTTGAATAAATAAAATTTAATATATACAAAACTAAAAATAAATTTTCACAGAAAATAACTCAAAAAATGATAATATACCAATGCTTGAGAAGTAAAATGGGCATATGAAAGAACTTTTTTGCACGTATAACAATTATAATATTTTTACAACAAATTTTAATACTTCTTTTTTATATCTCTCTCCATCACCTCACCTTATCCGTTTTATTTATATGTTTATTTTTTATTTCTTATTGCTATATTCAACGGCTTCAAACATTTGTAAAATATTTCACAAGAATGTTTTATAAAAATCAGACATTTTTCCTGTCACAAGTTCACAACACTGTACCTCGTTTAATTGATGATTCTTTCAATACGGATGACTCAATTCTTGCTTTTATTAGATTCCATGAAATTCAGAGGAAAAAATATTTCATGATCTTTTATGATACGTTCAATAATTTTTACACTAGTCATAACTTAATAGAAAAATGTTAAATGAAAGAATCATATGTCATTACTTAGAAAATGTTTAAAATAATAAAATATTGATAAAATTGTAAATTTGATTTTTTAGTTTGTCTCTAATTTTGGATTTGGTTTTTCAATAATAATCAATAAAAATAACAATATATTTTATCTTTCATGAAATTAACATCCAAATCATCCAAATATTTTCATCACATGCAACAGGACATATTTTGAATATGGAGAATAACAAGAGCTGAAAATAGCAAGAACTGAATCAATATATACTCAAACCATATGATGGTTATTGATTTCTATACTACATACCGACAGCAATCACACCATTATATGAACGTAAACGATGGTTATTGATTTCCATACAACATATGGAGCATAAAAAACCTCTAGAATATTATATAATAATTGGGCTACAGCAAAATTTCCCTATTATATTTTAGGGATATATATACCTGAATTTGTACCGAAATATGATATACCTATCCTGTGGGTGAGTATACTTAATCCGCTACACTCTAGCTAGCATATACCTCCTTATGCTAACTTCATCCAGTTATCTGTAAGAAAAATATTATTTGTTTTCCAAAAGCAATATGATAACAACTAAATGAAATCCTCAAAGTAGAGAAATAATCATGAAGCAATCTAACATATATCTAACAAATGAGGGGAAATTAATGTTAAGCAAATTAATTAATGAGGTGTAAAATCTTTAAACTGCGCGTTGTTATATATACATCATTAATTTTGCATGAATCATTACTAAATAATACGAATTTCAAACCATAAACTCAAATTATATAGTGAAAAGTAAAAATCTGTACCATGTAAACGTAGGGATCATAACGCCCGCCTGAGCCTGATCTTTTCACAGCATCCACCCTCAGCAACCTACACACAGTTCTTCGTAGCATGAGACACAACAAAATTAACTAAACTGATATGAAAAGTGCATTAGACATAAAATATTTACTAATTATTTTTAACAAAATTTATTAGAAATCAAGATTTATTAAAGAAAGAGATAGACTCGATTTTAGTATATTTTAGTTTTGTTAACATTTTTGTCCATGAAAAATCCGAAGAGTTTAATTCACTTTCAGATATAGCGCTAGCTCACGCTTGTTGTTTTCGCTGCGACATTTCAAACCTAAACAACGAGTGATCACAGAGAGTATATCACAAAATCAAACGTGATGTGATCGATCGATTGAAATTTTGAATTCAGATAGTACATATATCATATAAAAAATCTCCCTCTATTCCGCTGAAATTAAACAAACTAAACCTATAGGATTTAAATCACGTAAATGTTTAGGGTGCATCATGCATGCCACAATTTGCATGTGTGTGTGACCGTGTGTGACAGAGTGAGAGAGAGAGACTATACATTCGTAGAGCTTTGCTAGTGTCAGGGCTGTCACCGAGCATTTGACGGATCTTCACTTCAGAGGAGCCACCGCAACAAGAGAGCAGCTTCAGTATGGCTTCGCCGCGCCGGCGAAGGTTCGGCGAACCGGCGCGACAACGCGACGGCGCCGCCGTCTCGCAATTGACTCCGGCCACACTCACAATCGCGCCTCTGCATCTCTTAGCGTAGCGCAAGCTTCGCTCGCTGGAGATGCCGCTCGAGCTGCTCGACAAACACGACGACACCTCGCCGGATAGCGATGCCGGAGACAGCACCTTCGCCAACTCCCCGGCGTTCGGCTTCCGGTCGCCGGAGCACGACGTGGTCCACGCGACCTTCGACCGAATCTTCCTCGCAATCTTTCACAAAACGAAATTCCTCAGTTTAATTACATCGTGAACCAAATCAAACAATCGAGAAATGCATAACCTATAAATCGCAATCGTCAAATTCTCAATCAAATGTTTACATCGAGAGTGAACTGAATAAAACAACCGAGAAATTCGTAACATAAATCACAATTATTAATCAAATGTCTAGATCTCTGCTCCCTCAACACCAATCTTACTGAAACTCAGTTGAATGTTATCCAATCTAACCCAAACAGCACATAAAAACTCCAGAAACAACAAAAATAGAATGAATCTCATTAGAAGAACCGGCGAAGTGAATTTTCAGATCACGCAGAGTTGTTTGTTTTTGCTTTGCTTCCAAACACAAACAAATAACGAAGCGAAACAAACTTTAAATTAGAATCGACGAGAAGGAGCATTATACAACCCAACCAAAACAGCACAGAAAATCTCCATGCACAATAGCAAAAACAGAATGAGTCTCATTAGAAGATCGAAACAGTGCAGTAAATTTTCAGATCACGCAGAGTTTTTTGCTTTTGCTCTGTTTCCAAAAAAACAAACACATAACGAAGCAAAACAAACTCAAAACTAGAATCGATGAGAAGGAAAAAAAAAACAGAACGAATCTCATTAGAAGAATCAGTGAAGTGAATTTTTAATTCACGCAGAGTTTTTTGCTTTTGCTCTGCTTCCAAACACAAACACATAACGAAGCGAAACAAACTCAAAACATAATTGATGAGAAGGCAAAAACAGAATGAATCTCATTAGAAGAATCAGTAAAGTGAATTTTCAGATCACGCAGAGTTATTTGCTTTGGCTCTGTTTCCAAACCCAAACACATAACGAAGCGAAACAAACTCAAAACTAGAATCGATGAAAAGGTGCATAGAGATATGTAGAATCAACCTCGAGCTTCATCTGATGGTAACGCGTGACAGCAGAGAACGATACGCTGCGCGATTTGATCTCTTTCTCCGAGGAATCACCGTCGTCGTCGTCGTCGTCGTCGTTGGTGAGCGAGGAAGACGAAGATTTAGAAGAACCGTACGAAACCGATATCTCTCTCAACCTCTTGCTTCCGCTTCTCCTCTCTGGAACCACAACGCTGGAATTATAGCCAGACTGAAACCTTCAGAGCGAGAAAATTTTGTGAAAACAGAGTGAGTGAAGATTGAGACGAAGATGAGAATCTAAGAAACGTAATGCGAATTGAGAATGTTAATGTTACTTAGAAAGCGAGGGAGATGAGAGAGATGTTGTGTTGAGAAGAAGCAGAGACGATGCAACCGTTCGTTCTACGGAGCTCGGAAACGAAGACATTGTTTCGTTGCCTTCACTCTTTTTCTTCTCTCTCGAGCTTTTGAAACTTTCGCGGGTTTATTGAAATCTTTTCAAATTTTTCTCTCTATGTCGGCGTGTACCACGTGTGTACACTACTAACTAACATTTTTTTTCAATTTTTCTTTTACTTTTTTTTGTTGTTAGCCTTTTTCAGACAAGCATAGAAAATTTATTTCACGAGTGAGAACATGTAATTTTTAATAGTTTAATGCATATATGGATAATATAATAATACTACTACTGTATGACTATTACAAGTGTATGTGCAAAAAAATTGAAAATATTAATGTGGCACTAGAGTTGAACACAAAATGTTTTTATTGAGGGTATTCAATTTTACTAGTTTACATTAATCTTGATTGTTGCCTTGTTTTTTATTTATCATTTAGATGCTTATCCGAGGAAATGTGAGATATTTTATGTATTTAATTTAATTTAATTAAGATAAAGTCTTTCCTTTTTTTACTTTTTACTCTTAACAAATTTGGAAATTCGAAGGAAAATGACCAAAAAAGTATAGAAAATCTTTTGAGGGTTTGTTGAATCACTTTCTATTAGAACAAAGGATAAAAGTTTGAAAAAAAAGAAAAAAAAAGGCTTCAAGTCCCACCTCGCTCAGGATAAACACTTGAATAGTGTTTCACTCCCTATATATAGAGAACTCATTTCTTCATTTTTCCTTGCCCCAGTTGACACTTTTCTTTCTCCCTCTCATATTTCAGTCGATGCATTTCCGGCAAACTTCTCCCTCTTTCTTTCTATCGCTCTAAAATTTTGGTTGGCTTTAAGAGTGACTTCTTAAGTCATATTTTTCGGTTGGCTATAAGAGTGACTTTTTAAGTCATATTTTTCGATTGGCTATAAGAGTGATTTTTTAAGTCATATTTTTCGATTGGCAATTAGAGTGACTTTTCAAGTCATATTTTCGGTTGGCTATTAGAGTGACTTTTCAAGACATATTTTCGGGTTGCTTTAGAGTGACTTTTCAAGTCATACAAGAGGGTGTAATTCTAGAAAAGGTTCCCTCAGTGCAGTGGGAATCTTATACAGTGATCTGGGCTGTTTTATCCTGGGGACGTCGTGGTTGATAGTTTGCTTGCACAATTTTTGGCAGTGCCACGAAACGTCTTAAAGAAAGCGACATTGTCCGTGACTCAGCCAGTAATTTTTTCGGTTTGTCATAAACTATTGTTACAACAATTTTAAGACGGTTTCGGTTCTGCTATGGCTACCGTAGATATTACTGGCTCAAACAGCAATGACCTCAACAAACCTTTTAGGTTTGAAGGGTATCATTTCAAACGTTGGCAACAAAAGATGATGTTTTATTTAACTATGAGAAAAGTTTCCTATGTTTTGAACACTGATATTCCAGTGGTACTTGAGGATGCTGAGAAGGAAGTGAAGGATAAAATGACTATGGAATTAGCTCTCTGGAATGAAAATGATTACCTATGCAAGAATTTCATTCTTAATGGGTTAGCTGATGATCTCTATGATTATTGTAGCCCATATAAGTCTGCCAAATTAGTTTGGCTGGCTTTGGAAAAGAAGTATGATACTGAGGAAGCTGGGACTAAAAAGTATGTTGTTAGCCGCTACCTCAAGTATCAAATGACTGATGATAAATCAGTAGAGTCTCAATCCCATGAGATACAGAAAATTGCTCATGATATCATATCAGAGGGTATGACATTGGATGAGCAATTTCAGGTTGCTGTCATCATAGACAAATTGCCTCCTGGCTGGAAGGATTTCAAAAACCTTCTCAGACACAAGACCAAAGAATTCTCTTTGGAGTCTCTGATCACACGTCTGCGCATTGAGGAAGAGGCACGCAGACAAGATCAGAAAGATGAAGTGTTGGTTGTGTCTCACAACAACACTAAAAGGAAGAACACAGGTGCAGTTCTGAAGCCTATTGGCAAAAACTTTAAGAATCAGAACCGCAATGTGAGCAATACCTCCAACTGCAACAAGAACCCCCCAAGGGTCCAACATGCTAGACAACATCCACCTGCCAAGAATAATCCCGGTGAGCCATTCCTCTGCTACAATTGTGGCAAACCGGGACATATGGCACGTAAATGCAGAAATCCTTCAATGACAGGTGCTCCCCAGGCTAACATGACTCAAGAGCCATACATAGCTGTGATAACAGAAATCAATATGATTGGAGGATCAGATGGATGGTGGGTAGACACTGGCGCCTCCCGCCACGTCTGCTATGATCGTGCTATGTTTAAAACATACACGAATGTTGAAAATAAGAAAGTGTTGTTGGGTGATTCCCACACCACTACTGTTGCTGGAACTGAAGATGTTGAACTGAAGTTTACCTCTGGAAAGACTTTGATTCTCAAAGATGTGATGCATACTCCAGAGATGAGAAAGAATCTGGTTTCTGGTTTTCTTTTAAACAAGGCTGGGTTTACTCAGACCATAGGTGCAGATTTATTTACTTTGACCAAGAATGGGGTATTTGTAGGAAAAGGGTACGCCACTGATGGCATGTTCAAATTGAATCTTGATATTAATAAAGTTTCTCCTTCTGCTTACATGCTGTGTGATTTTAATATCTAGCATTCTAGACTTTGTCATATAAATAGTCGTTGCATATCTAACATGAGTAACTTAGGTTTTATTCCAAAGTTATCTTCAAATCACTTTGAAAAATGTATTTTTTTGCAGTCAATCTAAAATAACTAAGAAATCACATAAATTAGTAGTTAAAGAATCCGAGCCATTGGATTTAATACATTTTGATATATGTGAATTTGATGGAACGTTGACCAAAAATGGAAAACGATATTTTATCACTTTTATTGATGACTGCTCTGATTATACATATGTATATCTTATGAAAAATAAAAGTGAAGCGCTTGACATGTTTAAGTTATTTGTAACAGAAATTGAAAATCAATTCAATAAGAAAATTAAGAAACTTCGAAGTGATAGAGGCATAGAGTATGATTCCAGTTTGTTTAATGAGTTTTATAATTTGCATGGAATCATACATGAGACAACTGCTCCATATTCACCTGAAATGAACGGTAAAGCTGAAAGAAAGAACAGAACTTTTACAGAATTAATTGTAGCTACTATGTTGAGTTCTAGTGCAACATCTTTTTGGTGGGGCGAAATTTTGTTAATTGTTTGTTATGTGCTAAATAGAATCCCCAAATCAAAAAGCAAGACATCTCCCTATGAGATATTAAAGAAAAGACAACCAAATTTGTCTTATTTGAGAACTTGGGGATGTCTGGCCTATATAAGGATCCCAGACCCTAAGAGGGTTAAACTTGCAAGTAGAGCCTATGAATGTGTGTTCATTGGTTATGCTATTAATAGCAAAGCATATAGGTTTTATGACCTAAACGCAAAAGTGATCATAGAGTCAAATGATGCTGATTTTTATGAAAATAAATTTCCTTTTAAATTAAGGGATAGTGGGGGTACTTCATCCAGTTATCTTCCTGCTATTAGTAGTGAAAATCTTGCACAACCAGAACCAGATATAGAGCCTCAAAGAGGTAAGAGAGCAAGAATTGCTAAAGATTATGGGCCCGATTATATGGCTTATACATTAGAGGAGGATCCATCAAACCTCCAAGAAGCTTTGTCTTCTTTGGATGCTGACTTGTGGCAAGAAGCCATTAATGATGAGATGGATTCTTTAGAATCTAACAAGACATGGCATTTAGTAGACTTTCCTCCTGGTTGCAAACCAATTGGTTGTAAATGGATCTTGAAAAAGAAACTAAAACCTGATGGTACTGTGGATAAATACAAGGCTCGCCTTGTAGCCAAGGGTTTTAGGCAAAGAGAGAATGTGGATTTCTTCGACACCTTTTCACCAGTCACTAGAATAACATCTATTCGGGTGCTAATATCTCTTGCTGCTATTCACAGTCTAGTGGTACACCAAATGGATGTTAAAACTGCTTTTTTAAATGGTGAATTGGAAGAGGAAATCTATATGGAACAACCTGAAGGGTTTGTGATTCATGGACAAGAAGATAAAGTCTGCAAGTTAGATAAATCTTTGTATGGCCTAAAACAAGCACCTAAGCAGTGGCATGAAAAGTTTGATAACTTAATAGTCTCGAATGGGTTTAAGGTGAATGAAAGTGACAAATGCATTTACTACAAATCTGTAAATAATATTTGCACTATCATATGTGTATATGTCGATGATCTTCTCATATTTGGTTCAAATATTCATGTAGTGAACGATGTGAAATCATTGTTGTGTAACAACTTTGATATGAAAGACCTCGGAGAAGCAAGTGTAATCCTTGGTATTAAGATTACTAGGTCAAAAGAGGGAATTTCTCTGGATCAATCTCACTACATTGAGAAGATCTTAAAGAAATATGACTACTTTGACTGTAAACCTGCTAGTACACCATATGATCCAAGTGTAAAACTGTTTAAAAACACTGGTGAAGGTATACGACAAACTGAGTACGCAAGTATCATTGGCAGCCTTAGGTATGCCACTGATTGTACTAGACCCGACATAGCCTATGTTGTGGGATTATTATGCAATTTTACGAGTAGACCTAGTATGGAGCACTGGCACGCTATTGAAAGGGTAATGAGGTACCTTAAAAGAAGCATAAACCTTGGATTACATTATAAAAGGTTTCCCGCTGTACTTGAAGGATACAACGATGCAGATTGGAACACTTTTTCAAATGATTCCAAAGCAACCAGCGGCTATATATTTAGCATAGCTGGTGGGGCTGTTTCTTGGAAGTCAAAGAAACAGACTATCTTAGCTCAGTCCACTATGGAATCTGAGATGATAGCACTAGCAACTGCTAGTGAGGAAGCAAGTTGGCTAAGAAGCTTACTTGCAGAGATTCCTTTATGGGAAAGACCGATACCAACTGTGTTGATCCATTGTGATAGTACCGCGGCTATTGCAAAAATTGAGAACCGTTATTACAATGGTAAGAAACGACAAATACGTCGTAAGCACAGCATTGTTAGAGAATTTCTCTCAACAGGAGCTGTTAGAGTGGATCACATACGCACTGATGATAATTTAGCAGATCCTTTGACGAAAGGATTAGCTAGAGAGAAAGTCCATAACACTTCTAAAAGAATGGGACTATTGCCCTTACTATGATGATCATTCATGATGGTAACCCGACCTAAATGACTAGAGATCCCAAGAACTAGGTTCAATGGGTAATAACAAGTTATGAAGTGATATGAGATGAACATGCTGTTATAAGTGAAAGCAGCATGATTCCTGAAGTAACAAGAGGATGAGTTATGAAAAAAAATTCATAATTCTTAATGAGATCTATACTCTATGTTGAGTGGAGTACCTAGGCTACAGGAGTACTCTTGATAGACTCACATATGTGAATGTTGAAGTGGGGGCCGCTTCATATGAAATTTTGGGCAAAAATTTCTAGAGCGTTCACTATACCGGGATAGACGTGCATGGCCTTTAACGCACGGGCTTTATAGAATACACCCATGAAAAGGTTGTGTGTGGTTTGATGTCGGAGATAGAGTTCAAGACTTCGAGTCACTCTAGTAAAATCTGAATCTTACTCACTATGCAAAGGTTCAAGTTGTATGACACCTTTGTTTATGCACAATTTTATGAAATCCTCGAAAATCTTCTTTTCAAATTTCAAGTGGGGGATTGTTAGAACAAAGGATGAAAGTTTGAAAAAAAGAAAGGAAAAAAAAAGAAAAAAAAGGCTTCAAGTCCCACATCGCTCAGGATAAACACTTGAATAGTGTTTCACTCCCTATATATAGAGAACTCATTTCTTCATTTTTCCTTGCCCCAGTTGAGAAACATTTCCTCAACTTTTCTTTCTCCCTCCCATATTTCAGCCGATGCATTTCCGGCAAACTTCTCCCTCTTTCTTTCTGTCGCTCTAAAATTTTGGTTAGCTTTAAGAGTGACTTCTTAAGTCATATTTTTCGGTTGGCTATAAGAGTGACTTTTTAAGTCATATTTTTCGGTTGGCTATAAGAGTGACTTTTTAAGTCATATTTTTCGGTTGGCTATAAGAGTGACTTTTTAAGTCATATTTTTCGGTTGGCAATTAGAGTGACTTTTCAAGTCATATTTTCGGTTGGCTATTAGAGTGACTTTTCAAGTCATATTTTCGGGTTGCTTTAGAGTGACTTTTCAAGTCATACAAGAGGGTGTAATTCTAGAAAAGGTTCCCTTAGTGTAGTGGGAATCTTATACAGTGATCTGGGCTATTTTATCCTGGGGACGTCATGGTTGATAGTCTGCTTGCACAATTTTTGGCAGTGCCACGAAACGTCTTAAAGAAAGCGACATTGTCCGTGACTCAGCCAGTAATTTTTTCGGTTTGCCATAAACTATTGTTACAACACTTTCTACTTCCCTGCTTTTGTTATCAATAATCAATAATGTCAACACAAATAATGGTACGTGGCCATAATTTTCATGAAATCTCATAGAACTGACAAGTCAAACCTTTTGCCCGAAAACAAAAAATATTTTTAAAAGGAAAAAGAAGAGTTAAGTTTTAATCTTGCCATAATTTTTCCATATAAAAACTAGCTTGTTTTATATATATATATATATATGGAGTGGTTGCACAAATGTTATATTGCAACCTATGAAGCACCAACACCGACAGGGACACCGGACACGACACAGACACGGACACGTGGACACCTGTGATGTCCAAAATATAGAACGTAGTACGGGTGTCGTGTCGGTGTCGGACACTGACACGGATGCGTGTCGGACACCAGACTCGGCAAGGGGCTGGAGTGTCCGTGCTTCATAGATTGCAACCCTGCACGAACCAGACGATTTCAACAAAGCAAAGGAGATGTTTCTATTACAAGGGATGAATGCGATCAAAGCGCGTTATCTTGGAGAAAACAAGGTTCTCATCAGTCCAGAGAACGGGAGCAATCTTGAGGAATGGTTTGTAAACAAGGAGGAGTGGCTAGGAGGCTTTTGCGAATCTGTCGAAGCATGGTCTCCAAGGAATGTCACAGGAAATTGATGGGTTTGGATAAGGCTATTTAGAGAACCACTACATTGTTGGAATCAAGAAGGATTCACAAAGATTCTGAACAATATGGGGATAGTCGTTTCCATGGATGAAAATACTTCATCTTTGGAGAGGTTGGAATATGCGAGACTTTGGGTGAAAACGAGTTGGTCGACAAACATAAACACAGTGCGGAAGGTCGGAATCAACATACGGTCACATATACAACTTGAAAATCGTGGAGGAATGGGAAAAATAGTATGAAGATAGAAGATGTTACCAGAATGAAAACATAGAAGAAACAGATGATGAAAAAACCATCTTTGGCATGGAAGGGGAAGAAGCACAATCTAATGACTCAAAGTGTGGCTCCGATGATGAAGATGTCGGAAAAGAACCAAATGAAGAAAGCTTCTCTGTGGAGGGATTCAGGGCGGAAACCAAGGAGGGGACATCAAAAGTAAGCTTTTTTTGAAATTCAAACAGCAAAATCAAAGAAACTAATGAGACATTTGAGGAGGATAAGGACAAGAGGTCAGAAAAAGCAACAAAATCACCTACTATACAAGAAAAATGTATTGAAGAAAAGGATAAAGCAGAATACAACAAGAAGGATTCGGAGGGAGATATTGCAACAAAAGAGCAAATGGCAGAGGAGAGAGAGCAGAAAACAGAAAAATGTGAATTAAACATAATAGAAAAGGAAGGTGGAAGGCTCAAGTTGACTACAGAAGATAGAGAAGCAGATGATTATGTCAACAAGGAAAAGGATGGGTACAAAGGTTTGGGCCACAAAGCTGACGAGGCCCAAATATATGGTTCTCATGATGTGGACCAGGGAAAACAACCTTGGGATCCCAGATATAATTGTCGAGCTATCAGGAAAAACACCTTTACTATAGTGGGCCAAAACATGGGTGATGAAAGGAAATTTCTAGGGGCACCCAGCAACACACTGAAAGGGCTAAAAGGCCCTTTACTTTTTTACGGATCGACGATTCGTATGAGTTTTTTTTTCTAAACTCATACAAATCAACAATCCGTATGAGTTTTTTATTTTACGGATTGTCAATCCGTATTGGGCCTAATAGAACACTCAAACCAACTGAGCTAATAGATACATTATGTTATAAACAAATAGTGTCACTATATATAACAGTAAAATTTCTAATTTATATTTAATGTACATATAAATTTACATAATAAATTTTGTGATGATTATTTATCTAATAATTAATTTGTTTACATATATAAATTATAAATAAAAATCATAGGTTTAATAAGTATTTACATATGTAAAAAAATATCAAATTTATTTAATGATCAATTGCTATAAAAAACATCTAAATACATCATTCAATTAAATATCATGTTTATTTAATTTTTAATCATTATAATAAACATCTAAATACATCATTCAATTAAATATCAAATTTGTTTAATTATCAAATTTTGTAAATAAATTAAATGAATAAAAATAATTTTTAAAAAGTTTTACTATCATGATAGTATACAAGCTGGGTCGTTAAGGCCCTACTTTTGTGGGGTTCCAGAAATTTTATAAACAATTTTTAAGAAACTAGTAATTAAGAGTTGATACTAAGTTAAGGATATTTTTGTGAAAATGTATTACTTTATTTTCAAACAATATATATTTTAGAATTTTAGGTGTCTTTCAACTATAATTTACATCATTAGTAGTTGATTATTAGATTTAATGGGTATTGCTTTTTTTAAAATAAAAAAACTAAATTTTAATAGTTGATTTTGCATTGTAAAGTACAAGATTACTAAATTTTAAACAAATTTGAAAAATATATTTTATATATTGAAAATCTCATTATATAATTTTTGCGTCTATTATATATAGCGACATTATTTGTTTATAATATAATGTGTCTATTAGCTTAGTTGATTTGAGATAATGCAGGAGGCACAAGTTCGATCCCTGCTTGGACCATTAATTTTAAATTAAATTGTAAATTATATTTTTGAAAAAAAATCCTATGGGGCACATACAAATTGGGAATCCGTATCCCCAATACGGATTGGTAATCTCATACGAATTGTTGATTCGTATGAGTTAAAAAAACTCATGCGGATTGTCGATTCGTGAAAAAGTGAAGGGCATTTTGGCCCTTTCACTGTGTTGTTGGGTGTCCCAGCAAAAATGCTGGGTGTCCCTAGAAATTCCCATGATGAAAAGGAGGAAAATAGCAATGGCTTTAAAATACTGTTAAGAGGCTCATTTTAGCCTCTTACAATCTGTTGGAAAGCGAGAGTAGAAGGGAACGTAATTGAGAAAGAGCATGGTCAAATGGAGGTAAAGAAAAGGGACAAGGAGGTTGGACCAGGAGCAGCTTAGCTTAGTTGATTTGAGATAATTGCTTGGACCATTAATTTTAAATTAAATCGTAAATTATATTTTTGAAAAAAAATTTAAAAAAATCCTATGGCCCACGTACGGATTGGGAATCCGTAGGCCCAATACGGATTGGCAATCCGTATGGACCAACAGATTGACAATCTGTAATAAAAAAAAACTCATACGGATTGTTGATCCGTATGAGTTAAAAAAAACTCATACGGATTGTCGATCCGTGAAAAAGTGAAGGGCATTTTGGCCCTTTCACTGTGTTGTTGGGTATCCCAGCAAAATTGTTGGGTGTCCCTAGAAATTCCCATGATGAAAAGGAGGAAAATAGCACTGGCTTTAATATACTGATAAGAGGCTCATTTTAGACTCTTACAATCTGTTGGAAAGCGAGAGTGGAAGGGAATGTAATTGAGAAAGAGCAGGGTCAAATGGAGGTAAAGAAAAGGGTCAAGGAGGGGAACACACAACAAAAGGAGGTTCGACCAAGAGCAGAGTCAAGCGAGAAGGCAACACACAACAGAAGATGCATCTACAATAACATTAGCAATACAGTAATATGGTTAAAGGATTATAGCAATAAAGCTAAAGTGCTTTTACATGTGGGAAAAGACATAGGTTTTCCAGAGGTGGCTAACGAACCTGGGGAGGGGATGATCACTATATTTATGAATATGGAGAAAAGGGATAAAAGAAGCACACAGAAATGGAAAAGAGGTTAGTGTTTTATGAAGATCCTTACCTATAATATTTGAGGATTAAGGGGGAAGGTAAAGAGAAGGGGAATAAAGAAATTAATAAGAAGAGAAGATTTTGATTTTATGTGTGCAAGAGACTACAATGAAGGCCTTTTCCAACAGATTCTGTAATTCTATCTGGGACAATAATATCTACTCATGGTTGGAAAAAGAGGCAGTAAACGCAGTTGGGGGACTTATTTGCGTGTAGAAAATAGATATGTTTGCAATGGAAGGTGTGTTCCATGGAAATGGATTCTTGGGTGTAAAAGGCATTTGGAAAAACAAAAATATTCACTGCACTATGGTGAATTTATATGCCCTATGTGATTTGGAAAGTTAAAAGCTTATGTGGGAAGAATTACATGTCCTTAAAAGAAGCCTAGGTGGTGAAGTGTGGTGTGTCATGGACAATTTCAATGGGGTGAGATGCTTGGCGGAAAGGAGGGATTCTAATAATATGCCAGTAGGAGGAAGAGACATGAATGAATTCAATACATTCATTGCAAGCATGGAGCTACATGATATCACTTTAGTGGGAAAATCTTTTACTTGGTACAAGTCAAATGGACAGGCCAAGAGTTGGCTAGATAGATTTTTGGTCTTTAGTGGATGGATTGATATATGGGTAGATAACACACAATATATGGGGGAGAGGTGTATTTCCGATCATTGCCTGCTTATCTTGAAGAATAATGTGGTGGAATGGGGCCCTAAACCATTTAGGGTGTTAGATTGTTGGTCAAGTGATGCAAAATATGCTAGCTTTATGGAACAAGCTTGGGAGAAGATTGAAGTTAATGGAAGAGCTTTGGAAATCTACAAGACCGGAGGAGATCATTGTTAAGATACATGCATTAGATGTGAAGGATGAGTCGGGCACTATTACCAACAAAGAAATTTTGGTGAGAAAGAGGCTCATGGAGGATTTTTGGAAGATCTCATCTAGACTTGAATCTCTTTGGCATCAAAAGCAAGATCTAGGTGGATAAGAGAGGGGGACCAAAACTTAAGATTCTTCCATTCATTAGTGAGAGGAAGAAGGAAAACAAATGCTATCCAAGGTTTGAACATTCAAGGAAGATGGGTAGAAAATCCAGAGGAGGTCAAGGATGAGGTCAAGCGGTTTTTCAATGGAAAATTTGTGGAAGAAAATGAGGAGAGACTGAAGTTAGAAGGGGTGATTTTCAAGAGGTTGGAGGAAGGAGACAATGTTTTGATTGGAAGGCCTTTCGATGAAAAAGAGGTGAGAGAGGCGGTTTGGGATTATGAGGGAGGGAAGAGTCCGGGACCCGATGGATGCAATTTTATATTCATCAAAAAGTTTAGGTACTTCTTAAATAAGACTTCTTACTTATGATGGTGGAATTATATTCCAACGGAAAATTTCCAAAAGGAGAAAATGCCTCATTCATTGCTCTTATTCCTAAGACATACAACCCTCAAGGCCTAGATGACTTTAGACCAATCTCGCTCATTGGATGTATCTGCAAGGTAATTACTAGAGTTTTGGCTAAGAGGCTTAGGAAAATTATCGATGAAAGACAATGTGCTTTCGTGGGGGGGAGGAATATGTTGGATGGTGTTTTGATTGCAAATGAGATGGTGGAGGGTAAAAAATCTTATGTTGTCTTCAAGGTTGATTTTGAGAAAGCATATGAATTGGTGAGTTGGTCTTTCCTTTTATACATGATGAAAAGATTGGGGTTTAGGGAGTAATAGATTTATTGGATGAAGAGGTGTCTTCAATCGACCTCAATATCCATTTTGGTGATCGATAGCCCAACCAAAAAATTTAACACACAAAAGGGATTAAGGCAAGGTGACCCACTTGCCCCTTTCCTCTTCTTTCTCTAGTGTGAAGGTGGGAGTGGATAACATGGAGATTTCAGTGCTACAATTTGCTAATGACACACTTATGTTTGGGGATGCCACTTTGGAAAATGTGTTGTGTATGAAAAGTGCTCCAAGATGTTTTGAACTTGTTTCTGGACTCAAATTAAATTTCCAAAAGAGCAAGCTAGGAGTAATTTGTGTGAAGGAAGCAGTAATTGAGATGTTTGCTTCGCTTCTTAATTGTAGAATGATGGAAATTTTGTTTGTGTTCCTAGGAATCCCTATTGGTGTAACATCCCAATTTTCCATGTGTGTGTGATAGACAATGTTATTGCTTTGTTATGCGACTGGTGTTAGTCGATGAATACGACTAACTTTTGTGTATAAAACTTGTGTAAATTGTATCAAACTTCCCCAATTTATGGTTATTTTGTAGTGTTATGAGTACTTTCTATTAATTATAGGTAATAAATACTTAGTACTTTCATTTTGTGTGTTTAATAATCATTTTCTCTCAATTTCAGGTTAATTAGGCGACTCTGAAAAGTGCTATTTTTCACCTTCTCACTAAGCCAATTTGCTGGCTTAGCGAGCGTCCGCTAAGCGCAACACTCATTAGCTAAGCGCGAGGAAGAATCTGGAAAAAGATGATTTGTAAAGGTTTGCTAAGCGCACGGCTTCATCTCACTAAGCGCACCGCTTCAGTCCATCCGCTGAGCGAGAAAAGCATGCGTTAAGCCGAAATTCACTAATGTGAGCTAAGCGGTTCAGAATTGCGCTAAGCGCACAAGCATGAACAAGGCCACTTACTTAAGCCTGAAATCAGATTTTGTGAAGAGAGTTTGGGTTGAGAGCTGAAGCTTTGCATGTCTAGTGATTCTAGAGAGAGAAAGGTCCAAGTTTTAGAGAGTTTTGAGAGATTTTGCTGTGTGAAGATCTGCAGAGACCAGAGCTTGAAGCGGAAGCCTTTCTGAGAGCTTGAGCTAAGTTTGTGAGTTGTTGTGAGATCCTAGAGGTGAAGGAGACATCCTTACCACTTGTAATTTTGCAATCTTTCATCTTGTTCTTCTCTTTGTTGTAAAGGAGGCTTCCTGGTTATGGAAAGCTAAAATCCTCTATTGGATCTTCTTTGTAGGTACTTGATGTAAATATCTTTCTATCTATTTAATGATGTTTTGTGTGTTCTATGTGCTATCAGCTTTTCATTCTAGTATGCCTTTACCTTAATCACGTAGATGCATGCTTTGTTAGGGTCATTCAACAGTGGAAACTGGTATGATTTTGATGAACTTGATAGGACAAGGCTAAGTTGTCATACTATCACGAGGAATTGGGGTGCGATAATTTAGTTGTAGTATGTTTGTCTTAATCCGGTCCTAGTTAAGTTTAGTCCAACAAGAGGAATTTGAGGATGATGCTTGATCAGGATTAGGCTAAACTATCATGAGGAATCGGGGTTTAGCATCTCAAGAGACACCATACGAACACATGAGCATTGTTAGATAGAAAATATCCTTTAAGCATCAGGCACCTATTAGGAAGACCAACGCGTTTTCTACTTGTTTTTACACATCATTTCTCTCACGTGATTTTCCTTTTTTCATATATAGTTTACATACTTGTTCATATTCACACATAGATTTTCACACCAGACACCTATTCACTAAAATAGCTTACCAAGTAACACAAGTTCCCCGAGAGTTTGATACTCAGTTCTTACCGTTTTATACTACTTGTGCGACCCGGTGCAATTGCCAAAAACAAACAAGTTTTTGGTGCCGTTGCCGGGGAACTTCTTTTTATTTGGAAAGTTGGATTGTTTTTAGGTGTCTATTCTTTATTTGTTATTCTTTGATTATATGTGAATATTTGTTCTCCATTCCTATTTGTCTTCTCTTATTGGATTGGATAACCATTGTGTCTGTTAGTATTTTATATGCATAGATCTCCCACTGGCAATTTAGTTCCTCTGGACTTAGAAATTGAAGCTACATTGAGAAGGAATAGGGGCGAGAAGAGAAGGAAACTTCTGCAAGACAGAACAGTAGTCTCCATTCTTGAGGAAGAAACTCATTTTTCTGATTCATTATCACCTGATTCACCATCATCAAGGGAATTCGCTACTCAACTGCCTGAAACCACTAGCATGGCAAACAAGCAGCACCAGAGGATCACCTTTGAGGATTATTCAAGCAGCTCAGTACTGCAATTCTTTACTAGCATTGCACGTCTTGAAGTGCAAGTTTGCAACATCAACTACCCGCATTCTTTAATTCATTTAATACAGGGGAATTTATTCCAAGGATTACCTAATGAAGACCCCTATGCACATTTGGCAATGTTCATTGAAATATGCAACACTGTTAAGATTGCCGGTGTGCCAGATGAAGCTATTAGACTCAGCCTATTCTTATTCTCATTGGCAGGAGAGGCCAAAAGGTGGCTTCACTTATTTAAGGGTAACAGTCTTAAAACCTGGGAAGAAGTTGTTGAAAAGTTCTTAAAGAAATACTTCCCAGAGTCCAAGACTGCGGAAGGGAAAGCTGCAATCTCTTCATTTCATTAGCTCCCTGATGAATCTCTGAGTGAAGCATTGGAGAGGTTCAGAGGTTTATTGAGAAGAACTCTCACCCATGGGTTTTCCGAGCCAATTCAATTGAATATGTTTATAGATGGGCTGATACCACAAACCAAGCAACTGCTAGATGCTTCTACAAGGGGAAAGATAAAACTGAAGACCTCGGAAGAAGCAACTGAGCTAATTGAGAACATGCCAGCCAGTGATCATGTCATTCTACGAGACAGAACCCATCAACCCATGAAGAAAAGCTTGTTAGAACTATCATCACATGACGCTTTATTGGCACAGAAGAAGTTGCTTTCTAAGAAACTTGAGATTTTAACATAAACACTCGGTAAGCTGTCAACTAAATTGTCTATTGGTCAAGCTACACATTCTTCTATTTTGAAGGTTACAGGTTGTACCATCTGTGGTGAGGCTCATGAAACGGGCCAATGTATTCCCACTAAGGAAAACACTCAAGAAATTCATTATATGGAAAATCAACAGCGACAAGGGTATACTCAAGGAGGATTTTTAGGCTTCCAGCAGGGTCCCTATAATCAACAAGGACAGTGGAGGACACACCCTAGAAACCAGTTCAACAAAGACCAGAGTGGGCCTTCAAATAGGCCAATCCAACAAGGGCCTAACATATTCCAGAGGACTACTAAGCTGGAGGAGACCTTGACCAGTTTATGCAGGTAACAATGTCAAATCATAAAAGCACTGGGTCAGCACTGAAGAACCTTGAGGTCCAGATGGGACAACTGGCCAAGTAGATAGCTGACAAGTCATCCAACATTTTTGTGGCAAATACAGAACAAAATCCCAAGGAGGAATGCAAAGCTATGATGACAAGGAGTAAGAGGTTTGTGGAAGTTGAGGATGAGGAAAGTGTAGTGCACAAGGAGAAAACGGCTGAAAAGAAAGGTACTGAAGTTAAGAAAAATGATGTGAGAGGTGAAGGCAATCAGGAAAAAGGGAAACAAATAATGGTACAGAATAAAGAATTGAAGGACCAAGAAAAAGAAAAAGAAGTAGAAAAAGAAATAGAAAATGAAAAAAATGAAAAAGAAGAAAAAAAATAAGAAGGCAAAGAAGAGTAGAAGTGAAAAAGGTGTGCAAATACCATATCCTGTTGTACCTTCCAAGAAGGAAAAGGATCGTCATCTGGTGAGATTTTTAGATATTTTCAGGAAACTGGAAATAACTATGCCTTTCGGAGAAGCTTTGCAGCAGATGCCACTCAACTCCAAATTCTTGAAGGATATGTTAACAAGGAAACATAAGTATATTCACCAGGAAAACATCATAGTGGAAGGAAATTGCAGTGCAGTGATTCAAAAGATCCTTCCACCCAAGCATAAAGATCCTGGGAGTGTAACTATTCCTTGTTCAATTGAAGAAGTCACTGTGGGAAAAGCACTTATTGACTTGGGAGCCAGCATTAATCTAATGCCACTCTCCATGTGCTGAAGATTGGGAGAGTTGGAGATAATGCCCACTAGAATGACTTTACAACTAGCTGACTGCTCCATTACCAGGCCATATGGAGTAATTGAATGTGTTGGTCAGAGTGAAACATTTTATCTTCCCGGCAGATTTTGTGGTAATGGATATCTGCGAAGATACTGGCGTTCCTGTAATATTGGGAAGGCCATTCATGTTGACTGCAAGCTGCATAGTTTATATGGGTAGGAGGAAGCTGGAGTTGGGTTTTGAAGATCAGAAAATTGATTTTGATTTATTTGTTGAAGACAAGCCTGCTCCAAAACAAAATGTTTACTTACAGGTAATGGAAGGAGGTCAAGAGGTTCTGACGGTAAGAACCAAAACATAAGATCACCTAGTGAGGTAAAAGTGTCAAGCTAATGACGTTAAAGAAACGCTTCCTAGGAGGCAACCTAGTTTTAATTTTTATTATCTTTGTTTTTGCATGCATTTGATCATTTGGAACTTGCTATATAATCTGTACATTGGAGTTTATCAGCCTATCTTTGAATGTAGATATAATGGTTTCAATTTCTTGGAAAAAGGACTGAAAAATGACTTAGAAACTTATTTTGAAAAAAAAAATAGTCCTTTCGCTAAGCACAGGCCTCGCGCTAAGTGCCTAATTGCTCATGCGCTTAGCCGCAAGTCTCGAGCGCTTAGTGCTTAACCCTTGCATCTTAGGCTGATTCATTCCGCTAAGCTAGCCAAGGCTGAGCTGAGCCAAATCCAATTCATTTTGGATTTGGCTAAGCGAAAACCTAACCTCTAAGAGACAACTTATCCTTGGCTAAGCGCGACCCATTGTCGCCAAGCTGAATTCCTTACGGCCAGAACTGAGGTTCATGGAGCTGAGCACCAATCATGGTGGCTAAGCTGACCTTCTTGTGGCCTAAACTCGATTTGATTGATCTAAGCGCCATTCATGGCAGCTAAGCTCAAATGTTTGCGGTAGTCTTAGCGCGGAGTGATTCTATTGTCCGCTCAGTGCCTGCTCCTCTGCACTTAAGATGCATGATTTTTGCTAAGCGAGCCCAGAGCCCGGCTTAGCGAGAGTTGCAAGTTTTCTGATCTGCAGATCTCGCTATGCGGTCCGATCCACGCGCTAAGCCAAACTCTAAATTTGTAAATAAAAAAATTGAATTTAAAGTTTGGCTAAGCACGAGGCTTCACTAAGCAATACGCCTTGAGAAACCAACCGTCTCGCTCGCCCGCTTAGCGAGAAAGTCGAAACTTGCTTAGAGGGGGTAACATCAGTTACACCCCATTCGTAAGAATTTTGCTTCCCCTGCTCTCTTTCTCTCTCTCAAAACTTCTCCTTCTTGCATCTATGCTTTCTCTGTGTTGTATCTACTCCGAATCACTAAGCTTTAACATCACAAGTAAGTTCCTTTCTCTTTTCTTTGTTATTTCATTGAACTTTAGGATAGAGAACCTTAGATTAAGTTTTAGATTTTTAGGATTTTATTGTTTTAAAAGTAGTTAACATTTTAGGACTTTTCACATGTTTTTCATTATGTACATTGTATTGAGGGTTGTGCATGTTTGATATGCCTGTTAGAGGCCTGAAAAAAGGAAGAAAACGAGCTGCGTTTTCTGTGTTTTTTCTGGAAAACGCGATGAACTCGCTAAGCGAGCATGCTACACTAAGCGAGTTCATCAATATTCATTGAATATATGCGTTTTCTGGAAGAACTCACTGAGCTCGCCTACCACGCTAAGCGAGTTTATCTTTTGAGGATGAATATTCAGTCTCTTGATGAAGTACCTATGGCTAAGCGAGGCTGATTCGCTATGCCCAGGTAACTTAGTCAAAAATTTTGTTGATAGTTGTGCGCTAAGCTGAGCTTCCATAGGCCAAACGAAATTCATTGTGGCATTTTCTGAGCTGAGCGACCCTGTTCGCTAAGCTCCCATAACTTAGTGAAATTTTTGCTCTGTTTAATGCCGCTAAGCGAAGCCTATGAGGAGCTAAGCACATATCCTTGCAGTTGATTTTAGGCTTAGTGGGCTCTTGCCAACTAAGCCAATTATGCAGAAGCTGAATTTCTGCAACTTTCGCTAAGCAGCCCGCATGTCGCTAAGCAATAGTGTGTTCTTTTAAGAAGGCCTGCTAAGCGAGTCATGTCTCGCTAAGCGGCCAATGTCTTTTTCAGTTTTATTTTTAAGTTTTGATTTTTAATAAATTATGTCCTGATTAACTGTTTGATACCTTTATCTGCAGATGGCTTCTAGAAAAAGAAAGAGTATTGGTACAAAGCCAATAGCACAGTATGATACAAGGAGATTTCACTCCTTTGAGGCCTGGAATCAATACATGGATAACGTTTTAGGAAGACACATCTTACCTGAGAGGAAGGTGGAAATATACCACACTGAGCTGGACGAGTTTAAGGCTGAATTGGAGAGGCGTAACTTCCATAAATGCCTCACCAATTTAGTTGACAGTAGCATAGACTTAGCTTTGGTGAAGGAGTTTTATGCCAACCTTTACAGCTCTAAAGACCCTTCACCAAAGCAAGTCAGGGTCAGAGGCCACCTGGAGAAGATTGATGCAGACAGCCTCAACACATTCTTGGAGATGCCTGTGATATTAGCTGAGGGTGAGACTTTACCAGCATATTCCAGATACTGCAGGTTGCCCACAAATTATAAAGAGATTGAGGCTGCCTTATGTATACCGGGCTGAGGGTTTGTTTTGAATTCTGAGGGCCATCCTGGGAAGATTCTCAGGAAAGATTTGACGACTCTTGCTCAGGTGTGGAGTGTTCTCTCATATTCCAACCTGGCTCCTACTTCACACACCTCAGACCTAACGGTAGATAGAGCTAGGCTGATCTTTGGCCTAGTTTCTTAGATGGACATGAATGTGGGAGCCCTTATCTCTGGCCAGATCACATCTATAGCCCAGTCTAACTCTTCTAGACTTGGGTTCCCTACTCTGATCACCGCCCTGTGTAAGGCCAGAGGGGTTAATTCTGATAGCTTGGTTTTTGAGCGCTTGAGCCCGGTCATCAACTTGGCCTATATTAGGAAAAATTGTTGGAATCCTTATGATCTAACAATTTCTATCAGAGGGGCCAGGCGGGCAAGGACGAGGCCAGCTGAGCCTCCTTCCACATCTACAGCTCCTATTCCAGCATGTACCTCAGCAGCTCCTTCTGTCCCAGCTTCTGCAGATTTTCAACGTCTTGAAGCCATGCTTCAGAGCATCCATCAAGGGCAGATTATTCTATTACAGAGCTTATAGGTGGTGGCGCCTCTAGGATCTATTCCTTCAGTGGAGCAGTTCACTGAGTTGGTAGCCTGGCCCGGGACTCAGTCTTCTCTTCGTAGGGAAGATGAAGGTCCCACAGCCCAGGTATCACAGCATGTGGAGGATGATTCATCCGAGGCCACCATTCCAGAGCCTTTTGTCAGGGGGATGGAGGCAGAGGAGACACAGGAAGCTGCGGCCACACTTGAGAGATCTCTTGAGGTAGCTTCTGAGTCCCCAGCACAAGGGGAGGACATACCCTCACCTCAGCCTGCAACAGACCCTTCCACTCTTGTCTTGGACTTATCAGAGGATTAAACTGCTCTAGTCCTGACACTGAACACTTCTCCTCCAACTACTCCAGTGCTTCATCTGACATATGAGGAGGATGGTCAGACACAGGATACACAGGACTAGTCACAGGAATTTTAAATTCCTGATGATTTTGTTTTTTTTTTTTGCTTTTCAGATTATTATTATTATTATTATAATTATGGTTTTAGTACAATATTTCCTTTATGTCTACATAGGCTGCTAGTCTTATTTATGATTAGTTGATTTGCTCATCCTAAAGCATTTTGAACAGTTTAACTTGGTTTTTAATGATATGGCAATGAAACACTTTTATTTATTTGTGAAAATGGTTGTATGCTTTTATTTTGAATTGAATGCATGATTGTGATAGAGTTTGTGTTCCTTTTCATGAATTTGAACAAGTGTGTATGTTAGACAAAGAAAGAACAAGAATGTGAACTTGCAATTAGAATTGTTAGTTAGTAGACAGATTGATTGAGAAAGAAAAGCTTGAACCAAAACCGGTGAGAGTGTGATCTTACACTGTGAGTGAACGACTAGCTGTGAGTAATAATCTTTGCATGAATCTCTGAATTTTAGAATGAAATGTATAAATGAGGACATGATGAAGGCCATGATTGTGCATATACAAGCCTTTTGACCAAAAAGCTTACCTTGAATGATAATTATATCCTTTGCACCCTTTATGAGCTTAATGATATTGTCAAAAAAAAATTTGAACCCTAAACTTAAATAATTATCTCCAAATACCTTGCTTAGATTCTAGGAGAGCATATGGTTCAAGGCAAATTTACCCCAAATCTAGGGGAGTGAAGTTAATAGGGATGTAAAGAAAAGGGTAAAGCATCAGCACACACAACAAATAAGTTGTATGTTAAAAAAAATTGTGCTATTATAATAAGGTCAGAAGCAAAGTAATAGGAAAAGATAGTGACAAAGCTACTTGTATGGAAAAGATCACTTGGATAAGTCTAGGATTTGTGCTCTCTTAGAATCTAAATCTTTGAATCCTAGAAAAACCAATGAATTTTTGTAGCCAAGCCTCATTACAAGCCTGGGAAAGTCCTTCTGATTTTGTTTATACATTTCTAACTTTAAGGCATGAGATGAAATTCAAAGATTATATCTCTTGTTAGTTGTTATTAATGAATAGTTTAAACACTTGTGCTTGAGTGAAACAGTAGCCATGAGACTGTGGTTTAAGCTACTTTCCTTAATATTTGTCTTATGATTAACTTCATCTAATGGTACAACTTACATTTTATTCTTCTCTTTGAATAGCTGCATATTTTGTGAAAGACAAGTGATGAGTACATAATGCTTCATTTTTCTTATCATGCAATCAGTAATTTTTGCTGCATACACCTTTGTACATGATCACTGCATGTTATTGTCACTTGAGTACAAGTGAGTTGTTCTCTTTTTGCTTGAGGAGAAGCAAAATTGTAAATTTGGGGGAGTTGTTAGTCGATGAATACGACTAACTTTTGTGTATAAAACCTATGTAAATTGTATCAAACTTCCCCAATTTATGGTTATTTTGTAGTGTTATAAGTACTTTTTGTTAAGTATAGGTAATAAATACTTAGTACTTCCATTTTGTGTGTTTAATAATCATTTTCTCTCAATTTAAGGTTAATTAGGTGACTCTAAAAAGTGTTGTTTTTCACCTTCTCGCTAAGCCAATTTGTTGGCTTAGCGAGCGTCAGCTAAACGCAACACTCATTGGCTAAGCGCGATGAAGAATCTGAAAGAAGATGAGTTATACAGGTTCGCTAAGCGCACCGCTTCAGTCCATTCGCTGAGCGAGAAAAGCACGCGCTGAGCCGAAATTCACTAATGTGCGCTAAGCGGTTTAGAATTGTGCTAAGCGCATGAGCACGAACAAGGCCACCTATTTAAGCCTGAAATCAGATTTTGTGAAGAGAGTTTGGGCTGAGAGCTGAAGCTTTGCATGTCTAGTGATTCTAGAGAGAGAAAGGTCCAAGTTCTAGAGAGTTTTGAGAGATTTTGCTGTGTGAAGATCTGCAGAGACCAGAGCTTGAAGCGGAAGCCGTTCTGAGAGCTTGAGATGAGTTAGTGAGTGGTTGTGAGATCCCAGAGGTGAAGGAGACATCCTCACCACTTGTAATTTTGCAATCTTTCATCTTGTTCTTCTCTTTGTTGTAAAGGAGGCTTCTTTGTTATGGAAAGCTAAAATCCTCTATTGGATCTTCTTTGTAGGTACTTGATGTAAATATCTTTCTATCTATTTAATGATGTTTTGTGTGTTCTCTGTGCTATCATCTTTTCATTCTAGTATGCCTTTACCTTGATCACGTAGATGCATGCTTTGTTAGGGTCATTCAACAGTGGAAACTGGTCTGATTTTGATGACCTTGATAGGACAAGGCTAAGTTGTCATACTATCACGAGGAATCGAGGTGCGATAATTTAGTTGTAGTATGTTTGTCTTAATGTGGTCCTGGTTGAGTTTAGTCCAACAAGAGGAATCTGAGGACGATGCTTGATCAGAATTAGGATAAACTCTCATGAGGAATCGAGGTTTAGCATCTCAGGAGACACCATAGGAACACATGAGCATTGTTAGATAGAAAATATCCTTTTAGCATCAGGCACCTATTAGGAAGACCAACGCGTTTTCTACTTGTTTTTACACATCATTTCTCTCACGTGATTTTCCTTTTTGCATAGATAGTTTACATACCTGTTCATATTCACACTTAGATTTTCACACCAGACACCTATTCACTAAAATAGCTTACCAAGTAATACAAGTTCCCCAAGAGTTCGATACTCGGTTCTTACCGTTTTATACTACTTGTGCGATCCGGTGCACTTGCCGGAAGCGAACAATTGGGTAGTGTTTTTAGACTGTTAAAATGATCAAAAAATGAGATGTTAGCATAGGATACCTAGGCATGTTTAAACTCTTAAGTTTTTAAGCTAAAGTCTAGAAAAAATAAGGATAATTCAGAGAAAATTCTCTGGTCAAATAATGATCAACTTATTAATGACCTAGATGTTAATAATTGAATTTTGGTCTAGAAATAGAAATTAGAAGATTGAAAGAAATTTAGTAATTAATGTAAGTAAAGTTAGAAATTAAGTGGGGATAATTAAGGTTGATTAATGGTGATTTAGGTTCCGTAGAATTAGAAAAGGCAAAATTTAGTTATAAGAGTTTAAAGTGGAGGGCATTTTTCGCAAATGACTATATAACTAGTTTAAAAATAGAATTTTAGTTTAATTAGTTGGTGACTGATTAAAGTGCCTAATTATATAATGTAGAATAATTAAAATAAGTTAGAGTTGTAATACTCTGAAAAATTACAACTCAGACTGACAGAGGAAACTATGTATTGTATCATTTGTGCATGTATGAATTTAATTTTAGTAGTTATATTTTTTAATCATAGAATTTCGTGTTGTATGTGTGTGATTGCTTGATTTCCATTGTGTAAATCTTGACAGAGAAATAGAAATTGTTTGAGCTAGATTTCCATTTGTGTAACAATTGCACTGTGCATTGAATCGCAATGTAATTTGTCTCTATGCGAGTGGACTCTGTGCAAGGCTCACTCTGAGTACACATATCCCAAGGGAGGTTAGCACACTAATCTAGGAAGTTAGCACACCAATCTAGAAGATTAGGATAAGATTTACCAATTTTAACAAAAGTAGTTTTTACCATTTTTGGCAAAACTCCACTTTATCCTTTTATAGTTAGTTTTGGAAAAGTGCAAGCCATATAAGGCATAGCTGAGCTAGTGGAGAGCACCTCAAGGGCTGTCCAAGCTGCCAATTATTTATACTAATGGTCATTCAAAGTGCTTAAATAAAAAAGATAAGGCTTAGGCCTTGCAATCCCATTGGTCCAAGCATTTCGCCTACAATAAGTGTTGTTTTTACAAGGCTAGTTCTCCCACTTTGCCGAAGCTTTTAGAAAAAGAGGAGACCATATTTTTCTTCTTCTTCCAAGTTTTACCAAGTGTTCTTGAGCCCTTCTTCCATCAAGCTTAGGTAAGTGACCTTCATTTTCAACTCTAAGCTTGACTTATTTTGCTAGTTTGTTAAACTAGCTAACTTATTTTACTAGCTTGTAGCATATAAATATATAAAGCTCAATAGTTTTTTTATTGCTATTTCTGCCAAGCTCTTTCCCTTTTTTTGAGAAGAAGCTCTTTGCCTATGTTGTGGTTTTTCTAGATATAGAGTCAGGGAAAATCTCCTTAATCCATTTGTGTGTTGCCGATTAGATGATGTCACTTGCACTTCCCATAAGAACCAAACGTAGGTTATTATTTTTTTTTACCATTTTTAATTATATTTAATATTTTAATATAATTTCAATTTTATCATTTTTTTACATTAAGATAAAATCTTTTTTTCACCTCTCCACTCAAAATAATCTCTCCATGCTTGTTGTAATATTGCGGCAAGGTCCAAGAAATTAATGTTAGTAGGGTCCAAACAATCTCTCCATGCATAGTCTAGGGTGCAACCGCGAAAGGCCCATAATTAAAAGGTATCCAAAAAATAAAAAAATTATAATTATGTAGTAGTAATTTTTATATTCTTTTTTTATAAATAAGTCGAAATTAGTTTTTCATTTTATGTCTTTTATTTATTAAAATTAAAATATGATATGTAACTAGAAAATATAAAAATTTAGTTTTATTTGATATGTTATATTCATAAATTTATGTTAAATGAATTTTCAAATAAGTATAAGAGATTAACATGTAATGAATGTATTAAAATAATTTAAAATGTTTATTTTTTTAACAAGATAAGAAACACATACAATAACTTAAATTATATAAAAAAGTTACTATGTTAATAAAGAATAAAAATATATGACGTGAATAGAAAAGAGAAAAAGAAAATAAAGAGAATTTTTAAGAAATAAAATTGCATAGAAAAATTACATATAAATATATTGTGTATATCTTTTTTCTTTAAGACGTGACCTTATATATAAATATATGTGTGCATGTAATTTTTTAGATGACGTAAATTGAATAAAAATTATAATACATTTTAGTTGTTAAGAAAATCATATGGTCTGATAAATGTAATCAAATATATATTGTTTTTTTAATGAAATCACTTTTCTATTTTTTATGTTAGTGTTTCATATTAACATTATTTTATGGACATCCCTAAAATACTTATGAACACGTATTTTAACTATTACATTTTTATTTTTAATAAAATATTTTATCTTTAAAAAAATAAAGGAATTAAAAATTTTGGAAAAAAATAAAATTGTAGTTATCTTAAAAAAAACTATAAATATTACACAATCATTTATTACTATAAATTATTTTGTTTGATACTATCATTAAACTAGTAAAAAAAAACTATTATTATTTTATGGTTAAATATAAAAATTGTCAAATAATCATAACAAATATGGTAAAAATGTATAAAATATATAAATATTAAATCATATGAAGACGAAGATAAAAAAAATTAACTGTTATATATTAATATCAAGAATAATATTATTGAATCATATTATGTGTTATTTATCAATTAATTACCAACAATTTAACATATTTTAAGAGTTATAAAAAAAGTCCTCAATCGGATTAATCCAGGTTATTGGTTTTGAGTTTTGAGCTCTAGATACTAGAAACTAACATACACATGTTTCAGGGAGAGTTGATATCATATGAGTTGCATAACCGGTTTGATAGCCAAACTAGATCGATTTGCATACGGGCACACAATTCGATTTTTTCAACTTTGCGCTTTCTTTTTGTGTTATGTTCAACAAGTATTCTTGTTTTTTTTTTTTTTTTTTTTTTTTTTTTTTTTTTTTTTTACTTTTCAACAAGTATTCTTGTTTTTTTTATATACTTTTTCAACAAGTTTTTTTTTGTCTAACCTTCTAGTTTATTAGGAAAAAGAAGTTCTGAGTTGAGTTGGGGAATAAATAAAATATACTGAAGAATTGTTTCAACAAGTATTTTTGTTTGTGTAATTTACATTGTATATTAATATTTATAAATCTAATACTTTAACTAAAATATATTATATTTATTTATCTTTTAATTATATTCTATATATTGTGTAGTTTTTTCATTAAAGTTATCATATGAATTTTTAAATTATTTATTTTAAAATGATTTTAATATATTACTTTATTTTATTTTAAAAAAATATTTCTTTTTTCATTACCTTGAGAGTATCTAATTTAATTGTTTGAGTTGTTATAAATCTCATGATGCGTGTCTTCAATCTCTATGGATCAATTTTTTGTATTACATTTTCATTTATCATATGTTTCTTGACTTGTCTTACTTCAAATATTTCAAACTTATTTTTTATTAATATGTTAACTCAAAATGGAAAAAAATAAACAAGAGTTTGAATGTAATATGTGAAAAATCAAGGATAATAGAATTGATGAATAAATGAAAAATAATAACTAATAATTAGAAATATATTTTTATTTTCTATTTAACTTTAACATATATAATAAATAATATTTTTAATTTGTTAGAAAATGATCTTCTGTATTTTTATTTATTTAAATATTTAGAAAAAAAACTAAAGAAAATTTAAAGAATGAAATTTAAAAGGTTATAAGCATGGAAAGTTAAGAAACATAGACAAGAAATAATTTTTAAAAAAATATAAAGATACCATGTGACTTGTTTAGTAGAATAATTTTAGATTAGCAAGGACTGAGTCTAGTAAAAGTGATTAATCCCTCACAACATAACCAATTAAGGTTTGAATTTATGTTAGAATAGGTGTTTTTATTTAGTATTTAATATGAATGTATGAATACATGATTTTGATGATGTCAAAGAAGAATTAAACAAGATTGCTTCAACAAACAAAGCCTTGTTTTAAGATTAACTCAAGATCAAGTCTTGCCTTAAAACAAAGTGTTTCCAAGACATCCAAGGCTCTGGTAATCGATTACCAGGTAGTGTAATCAATTACCAGAAGACAATTTTGAAAAATAACTTTTAAAAAGGGTTATTGAATTTGAATTTTGAACCTGTAATCGATTACTAGATGTTTGCAATCGATTACCAGTAACGAAACTCTTGAATTTTAAATTCAAAAGTCATAACCCTTCAAAATACAACTGTGTAATCGATTACCAGTGAAAATAATTCAGAAAAAAGCTTTTTGAAAAGACATATCTCTTCAAACCATTTTGAAAAGGCATGAAGGGCCTATATATGTGTGTGTTTTTCAAAAAGCAAGAGAGAGATATTCCAAGAGAACTTCATTGTCAAATGCTCTCTCAACGACTCTTGGGCAAACATTTGCAAATCTATTGAGAATTCATCCAGGAACTTCAAATTGTATTATCTACTCTAAAGGAGAGAAATCTTTTTGTTCTTCTCAGAAAGTCAATTGTAATCAAGAGACTGGTTGTCTCTTGAATTGTGAGTTTCCTGAACATAAGGGAAATGGATTCCTTGGGTGTTCAGAAATTGTAAAATGAAGTTTTACAAAGATAGTGAAAAATCTCACGTGTGTTGCTTAAGGACTAGACATAGGCATGGGAAGTGGCCGAACTAGTATAAATTGAGTTTGCATTTCTCTCTTCCCTTATCTCATTTATGTTATTACAATCAATTTTGTCTTGCATGTTTTAAAGAACATTATTAAATTGATTGTTATTTCTTCTTCTACATTCTGAGGCTATCATTTACAAGGGGGTTAAAAGTTTATTAGTGAAAAATTTTGAAACTTAATTCACCCCCCTCTTAAGTTATTGAGACCACATGTCCAAACATCTAATCATTTTTTAACAACCAACATTAGTTGTTAAGTTTTTGTTAGAATACCAGTAGAGGATTCGAATCCACAACCTCTTGTCCTTTCAACGCTTAAAATCTTTCTCAACCATCAAACCAACCTTATAATTCAAATTTTAATGTCCAATCCTACTTCAAATAAGAGCATTCTCAAAAGAGGATACATGTAAAAAAAAGAATAACTATTAAATATAGTTAATAGTGTTAGAATATTCAAATACGTTAAATTCAAACCTTAAATAAGTCGTTGGTTCATGCGGTATCAGACTCAATCCTCTTAACAAAGGTCTCGAGTTTGAGTTGTGTGGACGAGAAAAACGTGGTTAGGAGAAGAGAACCCTACTAAAAGTAGTCAACCAAATTCTTAGATGCAAATTAATCATTGACAAAAACGATGAATATTTCGTACCAATAACATGATTACCATAAAATTAAAAATCCATTGCACTTATGGGTATTGTTTCTTTCCAATCAATGGTTATATTTGATTTAGTACAACAATAAGATGTCTATATATGAGGGACGAATCCAAGAATTTAGTGTTTTATTTTTTTGCACTCCCATTACACAACGGAAATATAATTTCATTGTGTATTTTGTCAATGAAATCATGATTTCACAAAAAGGACATTTTAGGAAAAATAAAATTTAAAGCACATGTGGGGGTGTAATAGAAAATTTGGGGGTGTGAATAGCTGCTCCCATTATGCAAATCTTTAACGGGCTTTATCTGAGATTAATTAGCCATGTCATAAACAAAATTCAATTGGTCTCTTGCCACATTTCATTTTCAAATTTTTTTCAAGAAATGTTATTACTACTTTTTAAATATCTTTATCACCTTTCTATCATTAAATCATGCCTCACACTTATAAAAATGTTATCCAATAATATATATTTTTTTAAAATGAATGTTTAATGGAATAATTTGATAACTTTTCTCTCAAACAAACAAAAGCTTAGAGATTACATATTTTCAAGTAAAGCTTTAATGGAATAATTTGATAACTTTTCTCTCAAACAAACAAAAGCATAGAGATTACATCTTTTCAAATGAAGCGAATTAAGTCCAACTCCTTAATGGGCTTTATTCCAGCTAACCCCGTTTGTAAAAGAATCCATTTTCATATTCTTTTCTAAAAGGAATGTTATTAATAAACATTTTTAAATATCTTTATCAGTTTTTTAACGGAATGTTTTGATAGCATTTCAATCCCCTCCTCATTGAATAATCATGTGATTAATCAAATAATTAACTTGCTGAAATTAAAATTGAATCGTTTCAGATATTATTAGAGTTTGAATTTATGTAGAAATAATTTTTTTCTTAGACTTTATTAATATTTCAATCGAATTTCAAATTAATTAAGATATTTTCCACAGAAAAAAAAAACTAAACACCGCAGATCTAGGGTTTTCCTTTTTGTCACGAGCCATACCCACTTCTAGAGAAATTTTACCGAAGATGGCAAGGCATTGATTGAATAGAAATAGACTTGTTAACTACGCTGGCCTCACTTACAAAGAAACCCATCAAACATCAAAAGAGTGGTCACCATATCGAGTTTAACTGCCTTCTCAAGTCATCTCTACTTCGGAAATAAATTAATTAATAACACAAGTAAAGGAGAGCCAAAGCAAGAAAACAAAACCCCCAAAGTTCCATCTGTCCCTAATAAATCAATATATGTGGTAACAAGACATTAGTATTTTTTTTGGGGGGGGAGGCGAAACCCATATCTAGAAACTAATTTTTCAAGCTAATGAAATCTATTAAACAACTAATTTCTTCTAATAAATATAGATATTGTTCTATATAAACAGGAGTAAGGGTTGAATTTTTTTATAACACGCTCAAAGAACATAGTTGTCTAATAATCATATCATGTTAGTGTGTGTAACAACATATTACACATATTTTGTTAACATATTTTTATTTTTAACTAAAATAATTAAAAAATACTATTTATATATTTCACTACTTATTTAACCATTTCTACTCACATACAAACAGTATATGATAAATTTTAAGAGTAAGCGTTCATATACAAACAATATACTAATATTTTAAATAAATTTTAAGAGTAAATAATTAATATACAAAGAGTATAATAATATTTTGAACTATCGTACAATTATAAATTATTATATATAATAAATCTATAGACTTTTATAATAATATTTTAAAAATTATATTTATTATAATTTCTGATAATATAATTTTTCTCACATTAATAATTGATAATACATTAAAATTAAAATCAAAATTTTAAATAATTACAAAGAATATGCCACGAAATTATTGATATCCTCTAGAAAAATGTATTGACATCGCAATTCATAATAAAATCAACAACAACATTATAATAAAACTTCCAATTAATACCCGAACGTGAAGCATTACCTAATAAATCCATATCCCAACACCAAACCACTCATTACACACCATAAAAAAATAAATAATAAAACGAAATAAAATATAAAAAAAAAGAAAGCAGATGTTACTACTGAACCAGAAGAAGATTCCACTCCACCAAACTACTTGCAGTTGCATTCAAGCTTAAGGAACCGACACACCTGTCGGCAACCCCAACACTAAACAAGAGAGAGAAAAAAAAAGACACTTCACTCCAATTCCAAACCTGTTGCTGAAACCCCAAAAAACTTACAACATTCTATGTTTCTGTTCAGAGGAAGAAGGAAAAAAAAAAAGTTAGCGTGGTTTTGTTGAGTTGAAACCGATTCAGCTCAAGTCAATCCAAACACACATTTGGAGAAGAAACAATAAGTTTCATTTCGATTTTCAATTATTCAATGATGGTCCAAGAGCGTTCACTTCCCAAATCAGTGAACTCGAAGCCCCACGCGCGCACGGCGGCACTGGCCTCCACGAAGAGCCTCGATTTCTCCGCGTGGGTCTCCGACAACCTCGTCAGGATCGTGGCAGTGGTGCTCCTTGTCGCCACCGTCGCCGCCGTGTTCTTCCTCCGCAACGCCGGCGACACCGCCGCGCTGCTCTGCTTCGAGAATCAGGCGCGGGAGCTCGAGAGGATCGCGTACCCGCGCGTGGACTGGTCCGCGATTGCGCCGATCGCGGACCGGACCTCGAAGTTCTCGAGCTTTCGATCGGAGAAATGGATCGTGGTGTCGGTGTCGGGTTACCCGAGTGACGCGCTCCGGCGCCTCGTGAAGATGAAGGGGTGGCAGGTGGTGGCGGTCGGAGGGTCTAATACGCCGTCGGATTGGACCCTCAAAGGTGCGATCTTTTTGTCTTTGGAGGAACAGGTCAATTTAGGGTTTAGGGTTGTAGATTACCTTCCATATGATTCGTTTGTTAGGAAGAGTGTGGGGTATTTGTTCGCGATTCAGCACGGTGCTAAGAAGATTTTTGATGCTGATGATAGAGGGGAGGTGATAGATGGTGATTTGGGGAAGCATTTTGATGTGGAGTTGGTAGGGGAAGCTGCTAGGCAAGAGGTTTTGTTGCAGTATAGTCATGATAACCCTAATCGAACAGTTGTGAACCCTTATGTGCATTTTGGGCAGCGTTCGGTTTGGCCCAGAGGGTTGCCCTTGGAGAATGTGGGGGAGATTGGGCATGAGGAGTTTTACACTCAGGTTTTTGGAGGGAAGCAGTTCATTCAGCAGGGGATTTCGAACGGCCTGCCGGATGTCGATTCGGTGTTTTATTTCACTAGGAAGTCGGGGTTGGAGGCGTTTGATATCCAGTTCGATGAGCACGCGCCGAAGGTGGCGTTGCCGCAGGGCATGATGGTGCCAGTGAATTCCTTTAACACGATGTACCATTCGCCCGCGTTTTGGGCCTTGATGCTCCCGGTGTCGGTCAGCACGATGGCCTCCGATGTGTTGAGAGGTTACTGGGGGCAGAGACTGCTTTGGGAGGTTGGTGGGTATGTTGTGGTTTACCCCCCAACTGTGCATAGGTATGATAGGATTGAGGCATATCCGTTTTCGGAGGAGAAGGATCTTCATGTGAATGTAGGAAGGTTGATTAATTATTTGATTTCGTGGCGATCGGATAAGCATAGGTTGTTTGAGAAGATATTGGATTTGAGCTTTGCGATGGCGGAGGAGGGGTTTTGGACTGAGAAGGATGTGAAGCTTACAGCTGCTTGGCTGCAGGATTTGTTGGCTGTTGGCTATCAGCAGCCGAGGTTGATGTCATTGGAGTTGGGACGTCCGAGGGCAAATATTGGTCATGGGGATCAGAAAGAGTTTGTGCCACAAAAGTTGCCATCAGTGCATCTTGGTGTTGAAGAAACGGGAACGGTGAATTATGAGATTGCTAATTTAATCTGGTGGAGGAAAACTTTTGGAAATGTAGTGCTTATCATGTATTGCAATGGGCCGGTGGAACGAACTGCCCTTGAATGGAGGTTGCTCTATGGGAGGATATTCAGATCTGTTGTTATTTTGTCAGAAAAGAAGGATGTAGATCTTGTTGTAGAGGAGGGTCATTTGGACTACGCATACAGGCAAGTCTGGTTATATTTTACATTTCCCTCTATCATTAAGTCATATATGATTGTTACTTTATTACTATGCTACTTATTAATGGTATCTTGTAATTTCATCCAAATAAACTCTGAAACTGAATGCTGGCCTTTCATGATTACCTGAGATGGTTCTCTTTTATCAGTAAGAGTATGGATATTGAGAAGCATTAGAAGACTGAAGTTTGTTAAAAAATAAAATAAAACGAAACCATCTCAAGTAATTGCTTTAGATCATTGGCTGTTTGGTGAAGTAACATACGGATAACTGTGTTCAGTTGTTGTGAAATGTGAATCATAGTTAGACAGCAGATAAAATGAAACTTCCCTTCACTTTACGTAATAGAGATCAAGGAGTGAACAATGAAGAAATACTGTATTAGAATTTAGAAGTCAGGGAAAAAACCAGAACCTAAGCTCCTTACACGAGTCCAGAGCATAAGCTCCTAAGAGAAAGAGTATTTTCTCTCTCTAACAACAATCCCAAATGCCCAGATCCTGATCCTGGCCCTCATTCTGTTCCAAACTCTATCATTAGGCAGGTTAGTATTATTGTATGAGATGTTATGTAGCTTAAGTCACTAGCAATGGAAATTTTAGGAGAGGAAAGTTAGAAATATTACTTGTTTTTTTACTGTGAAACATTTATTTCTATCTCTTTAAACTTTTTTGGTTAATCATATATGAGGCTTTGGAAAAAAGTTTGATTGTTAAATATTGAACTGTTTCGTTCAAAGGGAGGAGAGGGGAGGGAAAATAAAATCTGCCCAATATTGGATAGAGGAATAAGTCGGAAGGGAGGGATTTCAGCCCCCTAATTTCCTTTCTCCCCTCTAAACTTCTGAACCAAAGATTTTTTTTTTAATCTAAATCCCTTTGTTCCTCTCTCCTCCAACCAAACAGTATGTATATGTTAAATATGATGGTAGATTCTAGGTGGAGAAGGAATGAAGAATAATTTATTGAATTACTGTGTGATCCTCATCTTTAATACTACTAACGTAAAACAAGTGCACTGACCTGACAAATAGTCTCATAAGTCATAACCAGAGCTGTAGTTGTGAAGTTCTGATTGCTTATCATTTTCCCTCTTGATATAATTTTAATTTTATCCATCTCTTGATTTCAGGTACTTGCCCAAAATTTTTGATCAATTTAGCAGTGCAGAAGGATTTTTGTTCGTACAGGATAATACCATTCTTAATTACTGGAACTTACTACAAGCAGATAAAACTAAACTGTGGATCACTAACAAGGTATTGTTGTTATGTTTTCTCTCGCCCAAAGTATGGACTCTTATTTTTGCATGATAGATACTCTCCCCCCATACAAAATCCTCCCAAAATTGATAATATAAGGCTTATTATCCTATTAGGAGTGCATGTACAATTATCGTAAGGGAGTAATTTTAATCTAGAGTTTCTTTCTTCGTATCCCATT
Source organism: Glycine soja (assembly GCF_004193775.1). Classification (NCBI taxonomy): domain Eukaryota; kingdom Viridiplantae; phylum Streptophyta; class Magnoliopsida; order Fabales; family Fabaceae; genus Glycine; species Glycine soja. Next base: position 15,873,128 of record NC_041011.1, read on the forward strand.
GCCCAGAGGCTCTTCGCTATGCGAAGGTATGGGGGAGGGATATTGTACGCAGCCTTACCCTTGCATATGCAAAGAGACTGTTTCCGGATTCGAACCCATGACCAACAAGTCACCAAGGCACAACTTTACCGCTGCACCAGGGCTCGCCCTCTAATTTTAATCTAGAGTGCTTCTAGAAAAAAGTAGTTATAATCTAGAGTTGTTTTAATGTCTAAAATTGTTAGCATTGGCCAATTTAGTCCTTGACTTTGCCAAGCATCATTTAATTGTCACTTTTAGTTATATAGTCAAAAAGAACTAAATGAATGCTTTTATAAAGTCAAGCCCTAAAAGTGAGGATTTTGTATAGTCAATTGACTAACGCATACAATTTAAGGACTAAAATGGTGATTTACTCTTTAATTTATTGTTAGTGTGAAGTTGGTCACTTGTTTACACTAGTGAGATCATATTCAAATTCATTCAGGACAATGTCACTGAAAATATTTTACAGCATAGCTTTAACTCTTAAAAGGTCATATAGCTCTTAAAAGGTCGTATAGCTCTTTTCTCTGACAATTTACACATTTACTGGGATTCAGGTATCCGAGTCTTGGTCTTCTATATTAACAAATGGTGAGGACTCAGATTGGTTATCACAACAAGCAAGAATGGTACAGAAGGTTGTTAGCACGATGCCAGCGCACTTTCAAGTCAGTTACAAAGAAACAAGCGACAACGATAAAAACCTCCTAATATGCAGTTCTGAGGTGTTCTATGTTCCTCAGCGCCTTATCAGTGATTTTGTTGAGCTTGTTAACCTTGTGGGCGACCTAGAAATCCATCAGAAGGTTGCAATTCCTATGTTCTTTGTCTCCCTAGATTCTCCTCAGAATTTTGACCCCGTTCTTGATACAATGATCTACAAGCAAAATCCTCCTGCAAATTCCACCACTCTTTATTCGGCAAAAGTCCCTGCTGTTCATCCATGGAGTGTATCAAGTGAGCAAGAATTTATAAAGCTTATCAGAATAATGGCAGAAGGGGATCCACTCCTTATGGAGTTAGTTTGAAAGTAGAACCCTTTCTTCTTGATAATACTACATGGCGAGAGAGGATGCAAGAAACATGTAACACTCAGATAGCGCTCCTACACGGTCTCTTCTTAATCTTAAACAGTGTTACACAGTCTTTTTGTTTCTTGGGTGGTTTTTTAACCCTTCTCTTTTCACCTTCCTTTTATTGTGTAGAGATTTGTTCCACAGAAAATGTATCATTCCTAATTTTTTGCCCCTTTTTTTTGTGAAAAATGAAATGAAAATGTATTTGTATTCAATATTGCAATTCAAGCTCTCCATTAAGAGATTCTTTTTTTGTTATCAACTTGATGCGTGTCTGATATACAGTGCTTCCTGGGAATTTGCATGTCGATGCAATTATTGACATTCAAGGATTGTTCTAAAATCCTACATCTAGATAATAATTCTGCAGAAAGGCTTAATAGCATACATATTCATCCCAGAAACTTTACAAAATAATGTCTGAAGAAACAGAAAGGTGTGTATTGTATTTTCATGCCAAACCTCATGTTAAATTCTGCCATATTAAACTAGGAACCTCACAGATATAAATTGATAAAACTATTTAGTGATATGAGCAATGAAAGAATATCCATTTCCATGCGAGAAACTCTATCTTCATCCAGGGACCTATGGATGGCATTTTTAAGCCTCACTGCTCTTTCTCGCATCTCATCAGCTTCCTTTGTTTCCATCAACCTTCTCACAGCATTCTCAACAAATGAAGCACTAACCAATGCATTGCTTTGCCCAATATACTTCAGAACCAAACCAAACTTGAGCACCAGTGAGGTCAAAACTGTGTTTTCTTGACTGGTCAGAGTGGGCAATGCAACTATTGCCGCTCCCATGGTTTACGATGATGACCCATTGCTTCGAGAAGTTTCATCTTGGATTAAGCACAATCAAAATTGTTGATACGAGTCTGCTACACACACACACACATATATATATATCTTAATCACACACACAACACACACACACACAGAGACACACACACACACAACACACACACACATATATATATATATATATATATCTTAATCACGTATATTTTTTCATTAGAGGCATTTGGGTTTACATCCCAGAGAGGCTATAATTAGAGATGCAATTGTTTTTTATACAGAAATTCCTATAAAAATAGAAAATGTCCTACTTTGAGTGTTTGAACTATTGATTTACCTCAACAGATTGAAGAGTAACAGTAACAAGTGCAAGTGATTGAATTCAGTAGTTTCTCGTATAAAATTATTGACCATCGAGATATAGTAATATGGAGTCTACATCATTATCCACTCCTATTATCCATAAATACATAATTCAAAGACTAAATAAATTATTTGCCCATATCAGAAAAGGATTTTATTTTTTCTCTATGTCCATAAAATTATTTCAACCTAAATATAATCTAACATCAACATCAGATAATTGAGAAGACTAAATCAAACTTAAGTTGTTGGCATCATAGAAAAATATCAATTATTTCCATGACTATAGTTTCAAAGGATGTGAGTTTGAATGTGGAATTATATCAACAAACAAATAAAATTAAAAAAATATCAACTTACCATAATCATTGAAATTTCTTAAATTAAGAGAAAGTTAATGGATTCTTTTGTTTAGCTTTTATTGTTGATAGCTAACATTTTTTATTGATGATACCATTGTATTTTTGGGCTAGATCATTGACAATGTTTCACCATGCAGAATAATTTCTTCTTTTACATCATTATGATTTTTCAATCACATTTGAATTTAGATAGGTTCTGATTTAGACACAAATTATGATATTTTCTTGATCAACTAAAAGGTTGTTGTTTGTACATTTTTTTGTCTGTATATGATATTAATTTATGTATATCTAATTTTTAATATTTCTATTCTTTATTGTTATTGTATTTTTCTAATTATCATGTGTGTCTTTGATTTCATTTTTTAGGTTTTTTTATCATTCTAATCACATGGGTAATGATGTTGATTCAACTATGTAATTTTTTTCTGACCTTTCTCTTAAACAATAGTCAAGATTTACTTGTAATTGATACACACCAATTCAATATATACCTTATATTGTATGTAAGATTGTATTTATTAAACAATATTTGTCTTCATGTTAATTTAACTATGTGATTTTTTTTCCTGACATTGTGAACGATAGTCAAGAGAATATATTGTGTATAAAATTGTTTGTATTAGACACTATTTGTCTTCATGAAATAATTGAGTAGTAGATGTACACCCCATCACAATTGTAGCTTATGAATGAGATCTGTTCAGATTGATAGCTATATTCAATTTATAACTATAATTATTTTACATACTTTTTTATTTACTTATTTAACGTGAAATTTATTAGAATTTAATTATATGAATTGAAGAATATAAAATATATCATTTACTAAATAATTAAATTGTATACATTAATTATATTTTTGTATTAAATTAAATAATATGAAGGAAAAGTCCCTAGAGCAAAACGTATCTTTTGAAAATCAACCACTCCTCTCATATTACAAATGCAGGTACGAGGTGTTCGGTTACAAGTTTGAGATGAAGTCCTACATCGGGTAAAAGTGAAAAGGTTGAGCACCATATAACAGGTGTACCCCCTCGAATCTCCCCAACAATTGATATCAGAGCCGATGGTTCAAGTTGGTGACCGGCTCAGACGAGTATGCAAGTACCGCAGTTGACCAGAATGGCTAGCGACACTGCGTGCCCCGTCGAGCACCATATAAGATACTTGAGAAGACTAAATCAAACTTAAGTTGTTGGCATCATAGAAAAATATCAATTATATCAATAAACAAATAAAATTAGAAAAATATAAAATTACAATATATTATATAATATATACTTTAAATAATATTAATATAAATATAATATCATATATACAAAAATATAACTTATTCTACTGAAATACCGGATATTCTTCTTACATTTATATTATAATAATAATAATTTCACCTCTTGGGACTTATTGCTTCCCTTACGCATGACCCCTGCGGGCTTCAATCAAGAACGAAGAAGCACACCTGGTTTTACAATCTTATCTCATGAACAATATAACAATATTAATTGCTTTCCCGGAAACTATAATAGGGCATAGACACACAATTTTGAGCACGAAAAACAATATACCTGTATGCATTATAGACATATTAAGAGAAGCTGTAGAACTGATAAGAAACAAAAAACATAATATAGTGAAAAATAGTAAGAACAAGGAGAATCTAACAGAATAGAAATAGTGTATATATCTTCAATATTGTTTGAAGTCTTTGATTATATGTATTAATTCAAAACTTTAATTTGCATGTCTATAAACAATTATTGACACCAAAGTAGGATTGTTCTAAAATACAAAGATAAGAATTCTGCAAAATGGCTTAGCATATTGATCCCAGAAACTTCGCAAGATAATGTCTCGAGAAACAAAAATATGTGTGTATTTACTTGCCAAACCTATTTTGCATTAACTCCATGAACTGTTAAATTCTGTCATATTCAACAAGGAACCACACTAATATCACTTGATAAAGCTATTTAGTGATATGAGCCATGAAACAATCAATTTCCATGCAAGAAACCCCACCTTCATCCATGGACCTATGGATGGCAATTTTAAGCCTCACTGCTCTCTCTCGCATTTCATAACTTTCCTTTGTTTCCATCAACCTTCTCACTGCATTCTCACCTACTGAAGCACTAACTAATGCATTCCTTTGTGCCCAATCCTTCACAAGCGAACCAACCTTGAGGACCTCTGTGATCAAAACTGATTTTCTTGGCTGGTCAGAGTGCATAGGCCATGCTGCTGTTGCACCCCCGTGGTTATGCTCTCTAAGCAAGAATTCTATCTACAATGACTCATAAAATCCCCTGTTGAAGTGTGGTTCAGAATTTCCAATTGGGGAGCCCAGTCTCTGATTAGTAGCCCTATGCCTTTAACTCTTTCCTCAAACCCATTTGGAAGCTCATGCCATTTTGCTTCATTTCCATCGAAGATGTCTCCTTTATCAGCATCTCTCAGCACCTAGATGAATTTCTGCTTGCTTTGTTCCAACCCAGTTGCAATTTCTTTAATTTGTTCCTCTTTAAAACTTGTGGTCCCAAAAGACACATATATGACTGAAATTAGCTCTTGTTTATCAAGCCACTCCATGCATATGTGCCTTCCTTTGGAGTTTTTCTTCTCAACTATGAAGCACAGACACCGACACGGACACCGGACACGACACGGATACGGACACGTGGACACCTGTAATGTCCAAAATATAGAACGTAATACGGGTGTTGTGTCGGTGTCGGACGCTGACACGGACGCGTGTCGGACACTGACACGGACGCGTGCCGGACACCGAACACGACAAAGGGCTGAAGTGTCCGTGCTTCATAGCTTCTCAATGGTTGAAGTGTTGAATGACCCCAGTGCCCAAGTTTTCGTCACCACTGATGCGATCCATGAAGTCAATGTAAGCACCTTCGATTTCCCTGATTGTGTTGTAGATGTTGCCATCATTGAATTTGAGGAAATTACTTTGTGCAATCAGGAAATCCATGAATTGGGTTGTGGAGCATCCTTCCAGAGAAGGAATTTCAGGGACACACAAGCTTTCAACCAAGGGCCTTCCCATTAGCTCCCAAAAATAAACGGAGGTGGTAAAGGCACATGTGCTGCGAAAAGTGTAGTTCTCAACATTTGGCATGTTTGTGGCATCTTGTGCCGCTGATGCCATTACAGAATCATGGATGATAATGACCCTTTTGGCTTGAGATGAAAGGGATTGAAGAAGGTTCCTCACAGGTTCACGAAGATGCGAAGAGGCCAAATGGAGGGAACTAGATGGGATGGGAAATCGGTTTCTTCATTATTGGGGTTGGGAGGAGGGGAAACAAAGGGTGGAACTTCAAAGGCATGGAAATGAATGTTGGAAATGGTCTTTTGGTCTCAAAGTTTTGGCGAATGCGTGTGACAGTGCCAACATAATTGACTTCTATGTTGTGTGATAAGATTAGGTATGAGAATCGCCACCACTTGGGTATGGTGAGGAAGGACTTTTCCACTCGAAGACATTGGGAAAGGTGGCTGCTAGAAGCTATTATTCAACTTTTGGCAGCGGATTTGGCAATCAATGCCTTGGGTTGGATGTTGCTTAGAGTATTTATAGGAAATAGAAATCAATAGGCAGATTAGTGCCTTCTCCGTCTAGAACCTCACAGGCTATTTTTGTCGAAATCTTTCATTCATCTTTCTTTTATGGGTACACACTTATTTTTTTTTTAAATGTGCATAGTATTGATAAATTTGTCCTGAAAAATAAAAATTTAAAATTTAGTTTTAAGAGTGAAAAAAGTATGAAAAATTCATTCATCAATTAACTTTTATTTGTTATCGTTACTGAAAGAACTTAAGTGACACATTCAGGATGAATAGATTTGTCGCACTTCTTTTACTCTTGGAAATTAAAATTTGAATTTTCATCTTTCGGACGATCTATTGGTTAAATAAATAATAGTACTATCTTTATTCTTAAATATAAAACATTTTTTTAACTAATTCACACTCTTTAAGAAAATTAATTAATTTAGTTATTAGGATTAAAATTTTGTATATTAATAATTTTCAAAATTTTAAGTTACAAATTAAAATATTTGTAAATTATACGTAAAAAGTAAATATTTGTCAAAATCTAGGACATAAACATGGTTTAAGACACTACGGATGGTGTGATCGTAAGTGGAATAAATGTGGTTGTTGAACACGAGGATAGAAGTAAAAATATTAAATTTTATAAAAAGAACTAATTATAATATTTGTTTGGAAAAGTAGTTTTTGAGGATGAATGTGAAAAATAATTTATATATAACATTAACTTTGTTGATGTGCTATTTTAATATTTACAAAACATAAATATGATAAAAAATAGAAAACCTTAAGAGTAAATATCTATTTTAGTTCTTGCATTTTGCATGTATTGATAATTTTGAGTTCATATATTATGAAAATAAGTAATTTAGTTCATAAATATGTAAATGTACTAACAATTTAGGTTTATTGTTAAGTTATATTAAGTGCATATGTGACATGTTGATGTTGACATGGCATATCCATGAGTGCAAACCTTTCACATCAATCAATAATGTTTTAGATTAAAATATCAGTAAATTTTTTAATGATTGATTTTTAAATTTATGAAGATAACAAGTATTTTGAGAAGAATGTAATTCTTCCTAATTTGGTGCTAGCTAATGTGTTCTTATGGAACGACAAAATGGTTCCTAACTAACAAATATAACTTAATGACAAAATGATCAACTATAATTTTGGGAATTTAAAAATGTGCATTCAACAGGAGAAACCTTATTTCATCAATTTCACTATAAATCCAAATCTGGATCAATTCAAAATTTTAAACCACAAAACCCCAAATTTAGGAATTAGGATTATTAACTTAAAATCAAGAAATCGCTTAACCAATTATTTTCAAATTTCAAATCCTCCAAAGTCCAAACCATTTTATGCACTTGAAAACAAATAAGAATAAGAAAAACAACATCAAAGAAACCAAACAAATTCATGGCATTAGTCATCAAAACAAAAAAATACAACAATTACAAGAAAATAAAAAATGGAACATCAATGAATGCACACCAATGACCTAGATGGGGGCAGAGTTATAGAAGCCTTATCATGGGTCATGGAGAGGGGGAATTAAGAACCACTCGGTGTTGGTGATTTCATTGTCGTCGTTGTCTTCAGAGGCAACAAAGGAGGTCGATAAGAGGGGGGTTGAGTCAGAGGCGACAATGAAGGATAAACTGAAGATGAAGGTTGAGTTTGTGAAGATCCTTTGCAATGGCCTTGCTCCTTGGCAGAGAAGGATCCAAAGATGGGGGTTGAGTCAAAGCTTGAAGGTGACAACAAAGGAATCGAAGATGAGGAGATTGAATTCATGGAGGACCTTCTTGCGATGGTCTTACTTTACGGTGGAGGTGGCCTAGCCATTGGAGGCTATGGTGCAATTGAAGCTAAACGTCTATTTGGATAAGAGTTGAAAAGGAAAGAAACATATACAGAGAAACCGTATACAAAATGGTCCACCATTGGCCACCGACAATGCAAAGGGCAAGAAGGAGCACATGTAGCAACAACGAGTTCAACCCCCCCCCCCCCTTCTCTCTCTCTCTCTGACACAAAGATAAAAAGGAATCAGATAGATGAATGGTCACTTTGTGTGATGACTTTTAAAGGTAAAAAACAAAAAGATAGAACTGACAATTTGGTCCATAGTCACATTGTCCTTCACGTGCCATGTCACCAAAAATGTTAAAATCAAGATAACTTGATGGTCGAACTAAACTGTTAGTACATTTGCACATTTTGGGACTAAATATTTTCATAGTACATGGACGAAATTGTGGAAAATGCAAGGACTAAAATAGACATTTAATTTGTTGACATTGTATATTATATATGGACTAAATGAAATATCAATTTGTCCAGGATCTCAACATAGATCATGATAATTGAGTTACTTAATTTAAGAGACCAAAAATATATTTAAGTTTACTTATATTAAATATTATTTGAAGTTTTAGATGTGAGATTATATATATAAGATTAAAAATATGTTTTTCTTCTTATCCCTAATATTCAATTTTTGTGTTTGTTTCCTAATAATTCTTTTCTTTGTGTTGTGTCCCTAATGAAATAATAATTTTATTTTTGGTTTTTAATATTTTGTTTTATTCCTTGATAATTGAAATTTTATTTTTGGTCTCTAATAAAGGGATTGATTAAAAATGAACAAAATTTATTAGATACCCAATACAAAATTCGTTAATTTATAAGGATTTATCAAAGATAAAAAATAAAATTTTTATTTTATTATGAATTCAAATACAAAGAAAAAAAATTATTAGGAACTCAAAATGAAATTTCCTGTCTTTAATTCGCAAGTCCATACAATTATTGACACCAAAGAATGATTATTCTAAAATATATAGATAACATAAGAATTCTACAAAAAAGGATTAGCATACATATTCATTCCAGAAACATTGCCCGTTTATCTCTCGAGAAATAGAAATAATGTTCATGAACTGTTAAATTCTGACATATTCAACAAAGAACCATACTAATATCACTTGATAAAGCTATTTAGTGATATGAGCCATGAAAGAATCAATTTCCATGCAAGAAACTCCACCTTCATCCATGGACCTATGGATGGCAATTGTAAGCCTCACTACTCTCGCTCGCATTTCATAACCTTCCTTTGTTTCCATCAACCTTCTCACAACATTCTCAACAACTGAAGCACTAACCAATGCATTCCTTTGTGCCCAATCCTTCACAACCAAACCAATCTTGAGCACCTTTGTGATCAAAACACTGTTTCTTGCTTGGTCAGAGTGCATAGGCCATGCTGCTATTGGCACCCCATGGTTATGCTCTCTAAGCAAGAATTCCATCCACAATGACTCATAAAACCCCCTGTTGAAGAGTGGCTTAGAATTTCCAATTGGGCTACCCAATCCCTCACAAGTAGCCCCATGCCTTCAACTTTTTCCTCGAACCCATTTGGAAGCTCGGGCCTTTTTGTTTCATTTCCATCAAAGATGTCTCCTATAGCAACCCGTTCCTTTGTTTTTTTTAAATAAATAAATAAATAAAAGAATAAGAATTAGGTCATCATATTTCCCACTATATAAAGGAACTTTTAACCCCTTGAACAGTTTTACAAAATATTTATGTTCTTTTTTCTCTAACTCTCGAGAACCCTAACAGAGTAACTAGAGGAGGAGCTCTAGAGAGTACTAGAAATGCCACCATTACTAACGGAGAACGCTTGAGCGACTACATCGAGATAAGGGATGAGTTACCACTTGGGTTGTTTTATGAAATTCAATTATGTTCTTATGTTTTTAATTGTGGATTGACTGTGTTTGACAGACTAATTGGTGTCTCGATACGAATTTGTTGTGAAATTGATGTGTTCCTATGTTGAGTGTGAACCCTAAAAATTGGGTTTTTTCTTCTAATTAGCATGAATTGATAGAGTTTCTCTTGTTTGTATAAACCTTAGTAGAATTTTTATTTTTCCTCTTTCCCAATCCTTTTAATTTTTAAATTTACATATATCTTTTTTGTCATGATATCTCAAATTCCTACACTTTATAGAGTGAACGCATAAAAATTATGTGGCAGCACTTTCTTTTGCACTTGATATATTGGCCTTTCAATCTTGTTGATTTTTTTTCCTTCTTTCTAAAATTTCCGATGCTGCATTGTGTACATGCACATATATCGATACTTTTATTTCATAAGCTTTTGATTTCCTTCTGCATACATGATTTATCATGGAATATGTTTATTATTTTATACTATATATATTTACATATAATACGTTTGCTAGTGTGTGTGTATATATATATATTACATGCATTTGTATAGTGATGTGTTATATATATTTGCTACATGTAAATATATTTAAAAGCTTTGAAGTTAGATATATTTTATTATTATAATATATGTTTATCTATTTGTTAAGTATATTTTGTAGTTGGTTAATTGAGAATTAGAGGTGTATACTAGTGTTTTATACTTATTGTTTTGATTTGGTTAGTGCGTGTATACTACATAGAGTTTATATTGTTATTAATTAATTGACACTGAAGATGCTATAGTTGTGATATGATATGATTTTGAAAATTATTTGAATCGATGTATATGTATATGGGTTGTGTCTTGTAAACATTGCTATGAATGTATAATATGATATATGAGAATAAGTGAAGTATGCGATGAATTGTGAGCTATGAATTGTATAGTCACACAACTGTAAGACCCTTTAAGGGTGACGAGTTTATGCGCAATGAGTTTTGTGATGGGCTCCACTGCGGGAACCTGGCGAGTTTAATCACTAGAAGCGTGATGAGTTAAAACGATTTTGAAAATAATTGAAATTTTGAAAACAATTGAGTACTTGTGTGTATTGCGTAGTTCACGAGTAGAGTTAGTGTGTTAAAACAACTTTTGAATTGGACCTGAATCAGAAGGGAGAGGCCTTGACGGACTCCTCGGAGTCTAGGCCTTGGGGGTAAATACACTAGGTTTGAGTTCTCCTGTAAGTCCGTGCCGATCCCACATGGTTGAGAGATTCTTGCAAAATAGAATGACCCTGACTGGTCTCCCTATGATTTTACATAGTGAGAGTGACCTAACTTACCCATTGTGAGGCATATCTCGTCATGTACTCCTAAGCACTCGACGAGGTTTTTCACTGAAAATGGTACCACATTGCATGTAGGCTTGAGTCTAGTGTATCTGTTGCATAGCGCTTGTGTTTGACTTTCATTGAGTTAACGATTGAGGTTTTGGTGTTATTTTCTGGAGTATGTGAACTTGAATAAGTGTGAATAATGTGTGTGATTTTGTGAAGTTATGTTGTTTATGTAAATTCAGCTCTAAGTATTATATGTTTCACATGCTCTAGTGTTTTATTATATACTAATGTGATAACTCATTCCTAGTGTGTGTTTGTGTTTGGGCTGAATGCCATTTTGTTTCAGATGAGCCAACATATGATGAGTTTCATGATGGAGATGGAAAAGGCTTAGTCCTTGCTAGGGAAATGCTCTAATAAATGTGACATTGGGGCATGGGGTTTTATTTCATATGTTACGGTGTTTGTCAAACCCGGGAACAAAAACCACAAGGAAAGGGGGCAAAATGGCAATTTTTTGGATGTTTCTATGCCTGAGCTTGCCCAGGCCAGCATTTGGCTCGCCTGGGCCATGGAATGCCTTTATCCTTAAGCAACCGACTTGCCTGGACGAGCTGATACCTTTAGCTATAAGAAACCAGTTCACCTAGGCGAGCTTCCCTTGCACCAAATGGCCTTTTCCTATAAATAGCCATGCAGGGGAAAGGTTTCAGGGGCTGATTCTCTGAGGAATAGAAGGAAAAATGTAGGAAGAGGAACAAAAGAAGAAAAAGCGAAGCCAAGGCATTGCCGAATCGCGACCGTGAATCGTTTCCTACATCATTTCACTTACTAGACTTGTACCCTGTGCAACAGTCGGTTAGTTTTTCTTAAGATTTTGATGTAATCTATGTACCCTTATTTGGTCCTTTGTGAGATTATGTGTGCATTTATCTTCTTCACTTATCGTTGGCAATTTCATTTTATCCATAAGGCTTGGTTCTAATCGGTCACTAGTGTCATGAAATTGGTTTTTTTAGTATGACTGGAAAGAAATAAGAAAAACCGAATGAAAAAAAACAATTCACAATCAAGCTTCTTTTAGTTAAATATCACTTATGATCATTTCAAGGTCTAACGCCTTAACGACTTTTCATTTGCATTTAAAATGAATTTTTCAAAAAAGAACATGAGTATTCTTATTAAAGAACTACGTAGGTCTGATTTCCTCATTGCACTAGGGGATACGTAGGAGCAAGGGCAACACCCTTGTCGATTAAAAAAAAATAATAAAAGAGGGAAAATTTTGAAGTTACGTTTTGCACACTCGATTAAAGGTTGCCATCCTTTGTGACGGGTGTGTGGAGTGCTAATACCTTTCCTACGCGTAAACAACTCTCGAACCCTTCTTTTCAAAATTTGCAAACCTCTCTTTTGTTTTTCTAACGTTTTCCTTAAATAAACGTTGATGGCGACTCCCACACGTATTCTTCATAGGAGACGAAAATGCCATTACTTTCTTTTGTTGTCCCGTCGTAAGGTAGGTTGCGACAAATGACAACTCCATTAGGGAGTTGTTAGAGAGTGAAGCCATTTGGTCAGTGTGCAATTTTTCATGACTTTTTATTTATTTATGTTCCCTTCTCTCTTTTATCCTTATGTTATGCTCACGTTCATGATTGTTTCATTCTGCTATAGTTCTTTTTGTGGTTTTTGCTTCAACCTCATCTCTTTTATCCTTTATTTTGTTCATACTTGTATATAACCTTTGCCATGTTGTTATCTGTTGGTGTGCATCTTTTTCTTTATTACCTTCGTAGTTAGAAATAATTTATGCCATTGAATCCTGGGGTAGACGACATATGATGTACTTGTTGTATCTACCTAGGAATTTTCTGTTTTCTTGGTCGGTAGGGTTGGTTAATTCTTGGGTTGCTCCGTGAACACATGACACCTACACTTTTTGCACACACATTGAGATATTAGGTCCTATACCCGGGTCTGTGTGAGCCATAGTGAGTGGAGGTCGATCTGTAGTCATGCTAGGTCTCCGACTCGCTTGATAATAGTGAAGCCTCATCTAGAGTTTTCTTCTTTTGGTGATGCACTGTCGCTAGTAGTCCTTACCGCCACAATGTTGTTGCCTAAGAGGATGATATCTCTAGAGGCTGGTAAGGTTACATGAAACTGCCCTTGGGAGTTGTCACTAGATAGTGAACTTTTGGATGCTTTCCATTAGGTTCCTAATTTAGGGACACAGAGAAAACTCACCATGCTTTGTTTCCTTGATCGCATCATGCATCTCTTCATAACGTCATAATGGACATATCATTCCTATATTTACCATTTATCATATCCACGCATTGCATTTTTGCATAAGTCATTACATTGTCATACATATTCGTTTATCATGTTTTTGTTCTGCCAATCACATACCTTTTGCTGTCACTAGTCGCATGTTATGTTCACTCATGCATACTCCTACCATATAGTTTCTCACACCTTGTGTTCCTTTCTTTGTGGTCAAAGTCACAATGAAGCGTGAAAGTCTGCACCGCGTTCTTAGTTGCATGTGTTGGGTATCATGGTAATGACTGTAAACAAACCACATTGGGGTTACACATTTCTTTCTCCGAATGATGATTGAAAGTCACATGAACATGGTACCCAATGCATTGTTAATAAGAAAGGCTGGTCTTTCGGGCGTCTTATGTCAGTTTGATAAATACGTTTGTCATGCATAACATAACTATGTCCTGATCATTCATCATATCTCCTCCATGATAGGGTGTTAAAGTATTGGCAATCAAAATTTCTATTTTTGCGAACATGGGGTCAGACCAAGCCCAGTCTTTTAAGAAAAGGTTCTATCATGTCAAGGTCAAAAATCTAGAAGTTGCCAGCTTGCGAGAATTGGGGCAACGGATGGATCAAATTCAATGTCAAGTCTTTTAGCAAGGTATATGGAAAGATATGGGATTTGGCAATGATAGAAGTGTCAACTAAAGCCATTGTATCTCTTACCCAATATTATGACCAATCACTCAGATGCTTTACTTTTGGGGACTTTCAGTTAGCACCAACCATAGAGGAGTTTGAGGAGATCTTAGGATGCCTGATAGAAGGAAGGAAGCCATACTTTTTTTTCTGGATACTACCCTTCTATGGCGAGAGTAGCAGGAGTATTCAAGATCTCAGAATGAGAGTTAGATCAAGTGAAGCAAAGTAGGAATGGAGTAGCGGGAATATTGAGGAAGTGCTTAGAGGAGAAGGTAGAAACCCTGGCAAGCCAAGGAGAGTGGGTATCATTCATGGACGTATTAGCACTGCTAGTGTTTGGGATGATACTATTTCTAAATGTAGACGGACTTGTAGATCTAGCAGTTATTGATGCCTTTCTTGCTTATCACCACATCAAGGAAAGCTCAGTCATTGCTGTTTTAGTAGATGCGTATGATACATTCGACTTAAGATGCAAGAAAAGTAGTGTGAGAATTGTCTGTTGTATGCTTGCTCTTTATGTATGGTTGGTATCCCACGTCTTTAATCATGGAAGTAGATCTGTCTGTCCCCTACAAGGTCATCACATGTGTTCGAGAAAGGATAAAGCAAATTGGGAAGAACTCTTAGCAGGCATGACGGGAGCATGCATTAGTTGGTTCCCACGATGGAAAGAAGGGTGGAAGGGGGGGGGCAAGAGTATTGTGCTCATGTGAAGTATTTCTAAATGTCCATTTGATGGGGACGAGAGGTTGCATTAATTATAACCCTGTGTTTGCCATAAGACAGTTAGGATATCCTATGAGAGGTGCGCCATCGGAGGAAACCATCGTGCCTTTCATCGCACGAGGGTTCAATGGAGCTAATACGAAGATACTTCAGAAGATCCATAAGGCATGGAATAAAGTGGGAAAAAAAGATAAAGAGCTGAGAGGAAGAAGCAATGGTGTCATAGGCGGCTATCACAAATGGCTGGAATCTAGAATGCAAGGGATAGCTTGGCTCAAAAAGCTAAAGGGTTTGAATAGGGAAGAGGCAAAAGTGCTCAAGGAGAATGAAGAGGTGCAAGCCTTGAAGGCTGAGCTCGAAAAGACAAAAGTAGCGAAGGGGAAGCTAAAGGTGGTAGTCACTAGAGTTAGGAAAGAATGTGATAGGCTGAAGGATATCAACATGTCCGTGGCTGAAGCGCTAGAGCATGAAATGAAAAAAGCCAGAAAGGAAGACTGGAGTAGAAACAAGTTTTGGGGGGCTTTGTTAGGCAGCAGTAATGAGCTCAAACTTAGAAAGGCCGAGAGAGACAAATCAATGATGGAGAACGTGATGTTAGAGGATAAGTTAAGGAATTGTCAGAGGTCAAAGGGAAGTTTGAAAGAGAAATTGAGCAAGACGGAAGAGAATATGTTGATAATCATTGATCGGTATAAAGAGAAGGTGAACCTAACTGCTAGTCACGGGCAGATGCTAAGAGACGAACAGGCGAAGGTGTCAGCCTTGCGAGTTGAAAGGGAGGCAAGGGAAGAGGTGATAGAGTTATTGCATGAAGAAGGCATGAAATGGATGGATAGGTTTGCTCTTACTCTGAATGAGAGTCAAGAGCTTCCAAAGTTGTTAGCTAGAGCGAAGACAGTGGCTGACACATACTCTGCTCCCGATGAAGTTCACAGTCTTTTCAATTATTGCCAACACATGGTCGAACTAATGACCCACATAATCAGGAACCGCTAATGTGTCCATGTTTTATTTGCACTTTGGCTCTGACGAGATGAACAATGTTGTTTTTAATGAAAATTAGAATTGATTTGACCCTATGTTGTACTGAATGTCCTATGTAAAATTCACTATACTTCAGCAGCTTATCATTTTCATGCATTCACGCTTATTGGTCGTTGCATTGCTCATTGCATTCTTTCCTTAAAATTAGAATCATAATCATTGTAATCAAAGAGAAAGAATGTGCTTTACAACACCCATACCAGACGTGTGCCAAAGCTAGAATAATGAGTGAGATAGAAGAGGTACATGAATAGATGAAGGCCGACATGGAGACCATGAAGGAGAAAATGACAACGATGATGGAAGCAATGATGAGCATGAGGAAGATGATGGACCTGATTCACCCTTCCGGTTTCAATTGAGTGGGTCGTCCAGTCTTGGATGTAGTAGGTCAAGGAGGCGAGGCAGCGAAAAATGCATGTGAGCCTCATTATGTTCAAGTTCAGAGCAAGCATTCTTTTTCGCCATATGGTTTGCCTCCCAATTATACACCGCCTAATGTTGTGTATGCTCCTAGCAAGAATGTCAACAATTCTGCACCTATACTCATTGAGAATCAACAACCCCAACCTGATTATGCCCATGTTTCTCAACCCATGGGGGAAACACATGAACCTCCCCAAGACCATACTCTGGCCAATTTAGACCCCTACCCCGGATATACCACTGAAGGGCATGCATTTCCTGGTGCTCCCATGCCAAACGCTCCCGGGGGGACCTCAGTATCAATCACCACCCCGACCCTTGCATTTTGCGATAAGAGGAGTGCATTCCATAGTACTTGAGAAGGAAATGATTGAGCATATGGAGGAGAGGCTGAGGGCCATTGAAGGAGGAGGAAATTATGCCTTTGCTGACATGGCAGAGTTGTGCTTAGTACTCAACGTGGTTATTCCTCCAAAGTTCAAGGTGCCAAATTTTGATAAGTACAAGGGAACTACTTGCCCAAAGAATCACTTGAAAATGTATTGTAAATGCCACAATGGTTAGACTATGTTCTCTTGTAAGTTTTGAAATGTAAACATGTTTAGTCATTTAAGTAGGGGTGATATCAACTCAAATTAATAATTTACATAGGGCTGTGAATTGAATTGAGCAGATTATTTGAGTTGTTAATGGGCAAGTAAACTTGTTAGGTTTGAATCATCACCTTTTTCTTGTGAAAATTGGAGCACTTAGGTAGATTGAATTTATGCTTAATGTTGTTTTGGATTTGTGTTTTAAGGCTGTTCTAGAGTGAACTTGTGCACATATTAGCTTCTTGATTGCTAAAAAATAAATTAAATATTATTATTATTATATATAATAAAATAAAAAAAGAAAGAAAAATTTTCAATGGCTAGCTATTCTTTGAAAAAATAAATTTTTGCTAAAATTCTAGTTTCTACTTGTCTTTGTCATAGATGGCCCCAAAGAAACTCCTTGCTAAAAGAGCTAGGAAGACCGTTACTGGAGAAGGATCAAGTATGGCTCTACCTGTAGAAATCGAGTTTGATGGGTGCCACTTTTGAAGTGAGGAGCACCATCACCGTTTCAAAGTGATTAAAGATTGGTTTTTTCTCAAGGGAAGGCGAGTCAAGCTAGCTGAGGGTGAGTATACAAAATTTCAGGCTGAAATATCTAGGAGGCATTGGACGCAGCTGGAAGAGCCCATGGCTAAATGTGATCTTGAAGTAGTCATGGAGTTTTAGGAAAATTCCTGGCCTACAGAAGAGGGCGTCATGGATAAGCACTCTAGAGTGCGGGGCCAATGGATTCCCTATGACATAGATGCTATCAACGAATTCTTGGGGCATCCATTGGTCTTAGAAGAGGGACAATGATGCGAATACACTGAAAGAAGAAACCAATTTTCAGGTTTTGATGGCGAGACCATAGGTCAGCTACTTTGCTCCCCAAGACATGATTTTGCACCTCCTAGGCACCCAGTGGACCCAGAAAAGTCCAATAGAGCACTGAGATTTCCTGCATTGATTACAGGTCTCTGCCAATTCTACAGAGTGTTGGTCACACCGACGAAGCTCATCCGACCTCCCATTTACAAGTCATTCATTGAAAAATATTGCATGCCAAGGCAGGTACAGTAGCCAGGGCAAGATTAGCAGCACCAGCCGGCGGCAGACGAACCACCGCCGCCTCCACATCAATCGTCATCCTTGGAGTCCATCTCAGCCCACATGCGGAGGATGGAGCTCCAAATGCACAAGGACTTGCAGATGCTCAAGGAGCTGCCCAAGGAGACGAAAGTGAAGCTGAGGATGATGGAGACATGGAAGATCTACTTGGTTACTTCATTGGAGGAGGCTGAGCTCCCCGACCATAATCTTTTATATTTGTGAACTTGTCTTTATCTTATTTATTGCTTTTAGTACTTTGTTACGTTATTTATTTTGGTGATTGCTCTTTAAAAAAAAACTTACGCGAGGTTATGTTTAATTAATTTGCGCGCTTTGATGCTCTGATGGCGGTCATAGATTATAACTCTTTCTGGGATTCAAACCATTTCATTTCTTGAACCTAACATGCTTTTGAAAGAATCAACGACCAGTACCCTTTGAAAATTTTGTAGATCAAAACACGACAAAAAGGTTTTTGAAAAAAAATATATATTGAGGATGAAAATAATGAAGAACTTTCCCAAATACCGAATGGACTCAAATGTTTTTGCATTGACTTGATAAAAGAACAATCGTTGAAACACTGGTTTGATCTGAATATGGAAACATGCCTTAAGCTTCAGTGACTGTGTGTGACCACAAATTTTATATTGAGTGTCCACATGGATATGTTATACGACTGGTTTTGCATGAATTTCTGATTGTCATAACATATGATTCATGGAAGTGATCTAGACATTCTTTCTTTCTTTACATTTTAAGCCATTGGCCAAACAGTTGTCCCAATGTACATTATTTTTGCCATTTGTAAGCCCTTTGAGCCAGACACTTGATTTTTATCGAAACACTAAACCTAGGATGAAAGTTTCCTACCTTACCTTAGGATAGGAGAGCAAGAGTGTTTTCAAGGGAGATTTCTATGATTTTTGTGGCTAGTTGTGGTTTTTGAAGGAAGTTAGGTATTTATAAAAAAAAATATTAAATGGAAAAGAGCAAAAAGGAAAAGAGAAAAGAAAAACAAGTTCTTTGGAATAAACAAATATCTGAACCATGTACAGAGTTGTTGTAAAGAGTAAAAAGGAAGAAAAATAATAATAACTTGGTCAAGACATGAAAGGATAGGATGTGATCGCTCATTTAAGTTACTTGGCAAATCTTTATGCCTGCTCTCCTATTCACACCACAAAAGAAAAAAGCAAAGCAACCAAAGCCAAAATTTCCTAAGGGTCCAACCTTGAAAAGACCTATTGATCCATGATGATTATGTGCATTGTCCTTGATTTGATGGGAAATGACTTGCAAAATCAATTTATGACATATCTATGATTTGGAATCGAGATGAAACACTTGCCTATGTGAAGTTTTATACACCTTTGAGCGGTGTTCCTCTATTTGATTGAATCCAGTGTTTCTTCTGATGCTCTTTAGAAGCAAAATGCAAAAATTTCTTAATCTCATTCTTGGTTTTGAGAATTCTATCTTTGTGCTTTCATTCCTCATTGTTGCATTTGTGAAAAAAAAAATGTTTTTCTGATCAGTTAGGGGGTTTGGTTCTTTACCAATCATGTTCATATCTATTAAAGCATACTTGTTATATACTCATACTATTGTCATTTTTAGTTTTTCTTCCAAGTGTTGAAACAAGACTTCAATGTCTTCTGCTTTATGATTTAAAAGACTTCAATGTCTTTTGTCTTTTACGCTTTCAAAGACTTCAATGTCTTCTGGCTTTTACACTTTAAAAGACTTTAATGTCCTTTGTCATTATCTTTCATAGGACTTAATGTCTTCTGTCTTTATCTTTCATAGGACTTAGTGTCCTCGTCTTTATTTTTCATAGGACTCAATGTCCTTGTCTTCGTGTTTCTTAGGACTCAACGTCCTCTATTTTTATGCTTTCAAAGACTTCAAGTGTCTTATGCTCATATGCTATAGGACTCCAATGTCCTCCATTTTATGTTTCGTAGGACTTCAAGGTCCTCTGTTTGATGTTACAAGACTTCAACGTCCTTTTGCTTTTTCTGATTTTGCTTCTTTTGTTTTCTCTGACATTCGGTTGAGAAGCTAGATTGCTCGAGTGAAATTAGTGTCATCATCTCTTATTTTTAATAAAAGATAAGTAAAGAGGGGCAACCGTCAGACCCTAATTTCATCCGGGTATGATTTTTTTATAATTCACCTGTGATGTTTTGGTCATTACTAACTAAATTACGGTGTTTGGCACCTGTTGCAGTGCAAGGTCGAGGGATTGCTCAAGTTGATGTTTGATTGTCAGATTCGGGAACAAAAACCGTAAGGAAAGGGGGTAAAATGGCCATTTTTGGATGTTTCTAGGCCTGAGCTCGCCTGGGCGGGCTTCCCTTGCACCAAATGGCCTTTTCCTATAAATAGCCATCCAGGGGAAGGGTTTCAGGGGCTGATTCTCTGAGGAATAGAAGGAAAAACGCATGAAGAGGAAGAAAAGAAGAAAAAGTGAAGCCGAGGCGCTGCCGAATCGCGACCGTGGATCGTTTCCTACATCATTTCTCTTGCTAGACTTGTACCTTGCGCAACAGTTGGTTAGTTTTTCTTAAGATTTTGATGTAATCTATGTACCCTTATTTGGTCGTTTGTGAGATTATGTGTGCATTTATCTTCTTCACTTATCGTTGGTAATTTCATTTTATCCGTAAGGCTTGGTTCTAATCGGTCACTAGTGTCATGAAATTGGTTTTTTTAGTATGACTGGAAAGAAATAAGAAAAACCAAATAAAAAAAACAATTCAGAATCAAGCTTCTTTTATTTAAATATCACTTATGATCGTTTCAAGGTCCAACGCCTTAACGACTTTTTGTATGCATTTAAAATGAATCTTTCAAAAAAGAAAATGAGTATTCTTATTAAAGAACTACGTAGGTCTGATTTTCTCATTGCACTCGGGGATACGTAGGAGCAAGGGCAACACCCTTGTCGATTAAAATAATAATAATAATAAATAATAATAGAAAAAAATAATAATAAGAGAGAGAAAATAAGTAATTTTGAAGTCACGTTTTGAACACTCAATGAAAGACTGTCGTCCCTTGTGACAGGCGCGTGGGGGTGATAATACCTTTTTTACGCGTAAATAACTCCTGAACCCTTCTTTTCAAAATTTGCAAACCTCTTTTTGGTTTTTCTAATGTTTTCCTTAAATAAACCTTGGTGGTGACTCCCATATGTATCCTTCATAGGAGACGAAAACGCCATTACTTTCTTTCGTCGTCCCGTTGTAAGGTAGGTTGCAACAAATAGTATAGTTGTTTTATGTTTTCCGCTATTAGTTTGACTTCTTTTCATTTAGAATGAACAACCTTGTTTTGAGTTTATTATGTATTTGGACAAGTTCTATTATGATGTTAGAAAAGTGAATGTGAATCTTTTACCCTTTTAAAATGCTTTTATTTAAATGTGTTTTAAAATTTTTAATTAATTCCACATTTCTATTCCTTTTATTATTAGTACATATATGTGTGTGGTAGAGGGGGTCATATTTAGTGGTATCAGAGTAGGTTGGACCTTTCAGCCATGTGTGTTATGAGCTTTATATGTTTCCTTGTGTACTCTGATGCATTGTTGTGCTTTGTTTTGTTATGTTCAAAGGCTTACTCTATTGTGTTGGTACATTTCTCAAAGGTTTTTGCTTCTTGCCTGACACAAGAAGTAATGACCGGGAGAAATGATCGGGAGCGACTTCTTACCGAGGCCCTGAACAACTTGGCGCAAGTTATGGCTAATCAAGGAGGCGATGGAGGAGCAGTTGCTTACCAGGGTTTGGACTGCTTTTAGAGGAATGACCCACCTACCTTCAAGGGGGGTTATGATCCTAAGGGTGTTGAGACTTGGCTGAAGGAGATTAAGAAGATCTTCCAGGTGACGAAGTGTCAGGACCAACAGAAGGTGCTATGTGCTACTCACATGCTAACAGGTGAGGCAGAGTACTGGTGGGAGAACACTTGCCCACGTCTAGAGGGAGCAAGTGGTGCTATTATCCAATGAGGGACTTTCAGAAAGACTTTTCTAGAGAAGTATTTTCTAGAAGATGTGAAGAACATGAAGGAGATGGAGTTCCTTGAGCTGAAATAAAGGAGCATGACGGTGGCAGAGTATGCGGCAAGGTTTGAGAACCTGGTCAGGTATTTTCCTGATTATCAGGGGGAAGTTGGGGAGAGGTCAAAATGTGTGAAGTTAATCAATGGTCTCCACCAGAAGTAAAGATGATGGTGAACTGTCATGGCATCCACAACTTCACACAACTTACCAACATGTGTAGGATCTTTAATGAGGATCTGTGGGAGAAGGTCGCATTCTGTGAAAGCAATGACTTCCAAGATTATTTTGATGATGCCAAAGAATCAAGAGCTAAGCAAATTCGAAAGATTCAAGAATCAAGTTTCAAGAATCAAGATTCAAGATTCAAGAATCAAGTTTAGTGAATCAAGATTCAGGAACAATCAAGATCAAGATTCAAGACTCAAGATTCAAGAATCAAGATAAGTACTAATTTTTTTTTTCAAAACATTGAGTAGCACAAGAAGTATTCACAAAATCATTACCAAAGAGTTTTACTCTCTGGTAATTGATTACCATAAGGTAGTAATCGATTACCAGTAGCCAGCATTGTTTTCAAAACTGATTTACAAAGCTGTAATCGATTACCATAATCATGTAATCGATTACCAATATTTTAAAACGATAGATTTCAAATTTCAAAAGTCACAACTAGTGATAAAACTTTTTTAAATCATTTGAAACTTCTGTAATCGATTACACAATACTTGTAATCGATTACCAGAGCTTCTAAACGTTTTGATTTTCAAAATTTAAATATGAAGAGTCACATCTGTTGGTGTGTAATCGATTACACCTTGATGGTAATCGATTACCAGTGACTGATTTCGAAAAATAAATTTCCAAAAGTCACAATTCTTAAAGTGATTTGTTTCTGAAGATTTTTTCAAAAGTCACATCTTTTTAAGTGACTAGTTTTCAAAAGAGTCACAATTTTTAAAAGGTGAATAGTTTTAAAGAAATTTCCAAGAGTCACAAACTTTAGCATTGAGTCATCAAATGATTATAAATATGTGACCATGGCATGAATTTCAAAAAAACGTTTTTCTACAAAACTTTCTAACTCATTTCTCTACATCTTTCAACAAGTTTCATAACAAGTTCTTTACAGAAATTTCTGATTCATTTCTCAACTTCTTTCTAAAAGTTTTTGTTCAATTCTTTCTCTTTCAATAAACGTTCTTTGATCAAGCATAGCTCTCTTTGAGGTTTTGTTATTACTATTGAATTCTGATTAGTTTTTCCTCTTCACCAATTACTCTATATTTGTTGCTATTAATCCATGCATGCTTAGTGCTTGATTAATTGTCTCTACGCTTAATTTACGTTCATGCTTAAGGATAAGTTTCGTTCATGATTAATTGGTGTGAGTGTTGCTTAATCACATAATGATAGCCTTATGTTAATTTTCGCTTAGTAATTTAATTTAGGGTTGGATTAAGTGGTTGAACTGATTAGGGATAAATTCTCGTAACCTAGGATAAGAGACTTGCTTGTGAATCAACGGGAAACAACATGTTTTAATTCTGCTATTTCTTTAATTCAAATTTGCTCGATTTTTAATTTACAAAAACAAACAACCCGCCACCCCCAATTCATTACTGATTTATTACTGTCTGTTATGAACGTTTGATTGACCATTGCTCGTTGGGAGACGACCTGATGGAAGCTTGCTTGTGGGGCTTCTATGGAGGCTGGATCTTTGAGCTTCAATGAGGTCCTTTAATGGTGATTTTCCACCATGGAGATGCAGCGGAAGACAAAGGAGAAGAGGTGAGAGGAGGCGCCATCCACTAGGGAATAAGCCATGGAAGAAGGAGCTTCACCACCAAGATGAGCCTTGGATAAGAAGCTTGGAAGGATGCTTCAATGGAGGAAAAGAAAGAGGGAGAGAAAGAGAGAGGGGAGAGCACAAAATTGAAGGAATAAAAGAGGGAGAGAAGTGGAACTTTGAAGTGTGTCTCATAAGACTCTCATTCATCAAAGTTACAACAAGTGTTACACATGCTTCTATTTATAGACTAGGTAGCTTCCTTGAGAAGCTTTCTTGAGAAAACTTCCTTGAGAAGCTTCTTTGAGAAAACTTCCTTGAGAAGCTAGAGCTTAGCTACACACACCCCTCTCATAACTAAGCTCACCTCCTTGAGAAGCTTCCTTAAGAAGATTCCTAAAGAAGCTAGAGCTTAGCTACACATACCTCTCTAATAGCTAAGCTCACCTCCTTGAGATGAGAAACTAGAACTTAGCTACACACCCCCTATAATAGCTAAGCTCACCCCCATGACAAAAAAACATGAAAATACAAAAAAATGTCCTTACTACAAAGACTACTCAAAATGCCCCGAAATACAAGGCTAAAACCCTATACTACTAGAATGGACAAAATACAAGGCCCAAACGAAGGAAAAACCTATTCTAATATTTACAAAGATAAGCGGGCTCATACTTAGCCCATGGGCTCGAAATCTACCCTAAGGCTCATGAGAACCCTAGGGCCTTCCCTTGGATCTCTAGCCCAATCTACTTGGAGTCTTCTACCCAATGCCCTTGCGGGATAGGATTGCATTATTCCCTCCACCTTGGAAAGGATTTGACCTCAAATCCCGAGGTTCTTCATACTTTGGGCTCCTTCCCTCAACACCTTTTTATGTATTTTCATATTGATTATTCCTACCAAAAAGTATGACAAACCTAAGGTGTCCCATATGAGTACCTAACTTTGTATTGAAACTAAAAATAAGAACAAACCTACCTAATGGGTCCCTATGTACACACACCATGAAGATGTTAGGTGTACGAGTGATTTTACAAAGGAGGGTTGCACCACTCAAAACATTCATCATACCACCTATTTTAGGGACTTGGTGCCTAATAATACCTATTTTGGGCACCAACAAAGCACAAGGATTTAAGCTTTTTCAAACCAAACCCTCATCCAACAACTTCTTTACTTGAGGAATAAACTCTAGCCCAAGAGGTGTGGCAATGCTAGCAAGTGTCTTTTTACAAAAGAGAAAATATGGAGGTTGTCTAAGAGGGAAAGTTTCTTTAATGTTTGTCTTTATTGTAAAATGAGTTTCCTTCTTAGCTAAACTCTTGGAGGAGACACTTACCTCCTTACACTTCTCTTTAACCACTAATGGTTGTCCTTCTTCTTGGGGTAGATTTCTTCACTAGATTCTTCCCCCTTTGCTTTTTCACTTTCACTAGAGGAAGGTGAAGTAGTAGCCTCATCTTGGCTACTATAAATGTCTTGGCCCCTCATAATCATGGTTTTTGTGGTAGGGCATTGAGAAGTAATGTGTCCTTTTCCAAGACATTTAAAGCACTTTATAGAGCTAGTTTTCTCTTGCATACTAGCCTTAGGGGCTTGCTTTTCTATTGTCTTCCCCTTATCATCTTTGGGCTTAGAAGGTGTCACCCCTAAGATGCCTTGACCTTGGTTTTTCTTTGGATAAGAGTGAGAGCCATAAGATTTTGAAGTAGACTTCTTTTTAAGTTGTTGCTCTACCATTATTTCCCAATCTAAGTTAGCCTCTACATTGTCCTTCCCATGGAAGTATGAGAGTTTAATGTTAGCCTCTTGAGGCTTTCTTTCCTTTTCTCATCTATGGGAGTGAGGTCTAAGATGTGACCTATGTCTTCCTTCGTAATAGTCACGAAGTTCTTCACTTAGGCTTTTGCAAGAGTTATGACTACTATAGGAGGCATGTTTTTCTCTTTTCATTTCTTTCATTATTTTTCTTCTTTCTTCCTCTCTTATTTTCTTTCTTTCATCTTGACTTATTTCTTCCACTCTTTTTTTTCCTTTTTCTTTTCTCTCTTGTTTTTCTTTCCATAACTTGAGGGAACTCAACTCATCTAAGATTCTAGATAAAGGGTCTTTATGACTAGTACCCTTGCCATTAACACTAGATGAATGATGACTCATGTTGGTTCCTAAGTTGTGGTTCTTTCTTGTTGGAGGTTTGAAAACAAAAGGTAAAAGAAACTATGGTTGAAACTAGCCAAATAAACACTAAAAGAGGTGTGAAAGATAAGGTAAAAAACTAATTGGTAAAAGGAAAGCTATCTAGGTGGTTTGATAATGGAATGTAAAGGAAATAAGCTATGAAAGTAAGCAAGAAATGTAAACTAGGCGAATACTAAAAGTGTTTGGATGACCACATTCAAGGTTCCCAACAAAACACTCACTATCCTAAGGAAAAATTGCCTAAAATTATTACACACAAATGGAAGTTTGGTAACCTATTGGAGGCTCCCAACACACTTCCAATGAAAGGCCTTTTTGTTACAAAACTTGAAAGCAATGAAGGTAAGTAAATTGCAAATTACAAAATTACAAAACGGTCCTCAATTTTGGTGGTTGTCCTATCTTTGGTGATTCACTCAATTTGGAGTGCTTCTTAGTCCAATAGCTCTTAAGGTGGTTGGCCCCTTTCTAATTAACTCAAATTCTTCAAGGGATGGCACCAATCCTCCTTCCAATTCCTTGAAGCTCTTGTGCTCTGATACCACTTGATGGAAGCTTGCTTGTGGGGCTTCTATGGAGGCTGGATCTTTGAGCTTCAATGAGGTCCTTTAATGGTGATTTTCCACCATGGAGATGCAGCGGAAGACAAAGGAGAAGAGGTGAGAGGAGGCGCCATCCACTAGGGAATAAGCCATGGAAGAAGGAGCTTCACCACCAAGATGAGCCTTGGATAAGAAGTTTGGAAGGATGCTTCAATGGAGGAAAAGAAAGAGGGAGAGAAAGAGAGAGGGGGGAGCACGAAATTGAAGGAATAAAAGAGGGAGAGAAGTGGAACTTTGAAGTGTGTCTCACAAGACTCTCATTCATCAAAGTTACAACAAGTGTTATACATGCTTCTATTTATAGGCTAGTTAGCTTCCTTGAGAAGCTTTCTTGAGAAAACTTCCTTGAGAAGCTTCTTTGAGAAAACTTCCTTGAGAAGCTAGAGCTTAGCTACACACACCTCCTTGAGAAGCTTCCTTAAGAAGATTCCTAAAGAAGCTAGAGCTTAGCTACACATACCTCTCTAATAGCTAAGTTCACCTCCTTGAGATGAGAAGCTAGAACTTAGCTACACACCCCCTATAATAGCTAAGCTCACCCCCATGACAAAAAAACATGAAAATACAAAAAAATAGTCCTTACTACAAAGGCTACTCAAAATGCCCCGAAATACAAGGCTAAAACCCTATACTACTAGAATGGCCAAAATACAAGGCCCAAACGAAGGAAAAACCTATTCTAATATTTACAAAGATAAGCGGGCTCATACTTAGCCCATGGGCTCGAAATCTACCCTAAGGCTCATGAGAACCCTAGGGCCTTCCCTTGGATCTCTAGCCCAATCTACTTGGAGTCTTCTACCCAATGCCCTTGCGGGATAGGATTGCATCACGACCTAGGATCACTTCTTAGATACTGCATTTTTAATGTTTATTTGATTCGGGTACGGCCTCGATCAGAGGGTACATCGCTTGTGGATGGATCTTTGGCTTGTAAAGGATTTTACATGGTTGAAAGAAATCTCAAGAACCGGTTGGTTTCTTGGGGACTGGATGTAGGCACGGATTGTGGCCGAACCAGTATAAATCTTGTGTTTGTCTTCTTCTTTCCTACACTCTTTAATTTCCGCTGTGTACTTTTAATTCCCGCTTTTACTTTTGGTTAAGTTTTTGTTCTGTTCTTTACTTTCTTAACTTTGCAGTAAAAGCCTAATTGAATCTAGTAATATTAAGAAGGATAATTTTTAATTAGTCAAGACACATTAATAATTAATTCACCCCCCTTCTTAATTATTCCGAGGCCACTTGATCCAACAAGTGGTACCAGAGCAGGTTTGTTGTAGAAAGTTTCTCAACTTCAAGATTCATGGCCTCCTCAAATTCTCTGCTTCTTGAAGGAAGCTCCATCCATAGGCCACCTATCTTTAATGGTGAGGGTTACCACTATTGGAAAACTCGAATGCAAATCTTTATTGAAGCCATAGATTTAAACATTTGGGAAGCAATAGAAATAGGACCTTACATACCCACCATAGTAGATGCAAGCACTAGCACAACAACACAAAAACCTAGAGATAAATGGACTGAAGAGGATAGAAGAAGAATCCAATATAATCTTAAGGCGAAAAACATCATCACTTCTTCCCTAGGAATAGATGAATATTTTAGAGTATCTAATTGTTCAAATGCAAAGGAGATGTGGGATACTCTCTAACTTATATATGAAGGCACCACTGATGTGAAAAGATCTAGAGTCAATACCCTTACACATGAATATGAATTATTTAGGATGAACCCTAATGAGAATATCCAAATTATGCAGAAAAGATTCACACACATAGTCAATCATCTTGCCTTCTTAGGAAAAATCTTCCCTAATGAAGATTTAATTAATAAAGTTTTAAGATGTTTAAGTAGGGAATGACAGCCCAAGGTAACTGCCATTTCTGAACATAAAGATCTTTCCTCTATGTCTCTTACCACTTTGTTTAGCAAATTGCAGGAACATGAAATGGAACTCCAACGTCTCAACCAAAATGAGGAAACTGACAAAAGGAAAAGAAGCATAGCACTCAAAGCCTTCTCCTCAATGCAAGAAGAAGAAGAAGATGATGAAGAGGACTTCTCACTCTTTGTGAAGAAGTTTCATAAATTCGTCAAAAATAGAAGAATGGAGAGAAGCCATAACTTCAACAATGGAAAGAAATCCCAAGAAGTTTCTCCTACACTTAAATGATATAAGTGTAATCAACCCGGTCACATAAAGGCAAACTGCCCCTCAAATGAGTCATGGCCCGAGAAGAATGAGAAGAAAAGCTATAAAGAAAGAAGATCCAAGAAGGCATATATTCCTTGGGATGACAATGACTCATTCGATGGTTCTAAGAAGGAGATCAACCTTCTATCCAAGGACTATGAAAGTGATGAGAACATCTCTGAAGAAGTTTAAGTAAGAAAAACAAAAATTCTGACTTCCATCTTTAAAGATTTAAGCACTTGAATCATGAAAAAGGTAACATCAAAACCATTATCTTTTAAAATTAAGTTGGTTGAAATTTCTCTTTTATTTAACTTGTTTATATGATGACTAACAAAATTTTATTTGTTTGTCTTGTTTGATTTCTATAATGAGTTTGTGCTCATATGTTTAGTTGAGTTATCTTCCTTTCTCAAAATATGAAGATTATCATGATTGATGATGCCATGATCTATATCTTTCAATTGTTGTGTGATTACTTGTATGATATGTTTAGAAGTATTTGATTGATTTCTCATGTTTTTTTAAAACCATTATATTTTATAAAATTATATTTTTGGATATATTAAAACTTTCTATGTTCATCTTGGTAAGTGTTAATTTTTTTAGAAGAAGTGTCTGGTAATCGATTACCTTCTCATGTAATTGATTACAGGCAGTTAGAATAAGTGTAATCGATTACACCATTCCTGTAATTGATTACGCAATCGATTACAACATTCCTGTAATCAATTACAGAGCATCTGTGTCTATAAATTCAAAATTTCAGAAACTGCGGGAACGCGATTTTTGCAGAAACTCAAACCCAAATCCCTAAATCTTCAAAACTTGATTTCTGCATCAATTCTCAACCAAATCACGTCCCACAAAGCCCAAAATTCATCTTTCTTCATCCTCTTTCATTTCAACTGATTGAAATTTCAAATAAATCTCTCAAATGGTGGAACCATCGAAGAAGCAAAAGGGGGTTGCAACTTCATCCGCAGTCTCTGGAACAAGAAGCCACGAAACATCCAAGGAGCAGACATCTCAAATTCCTCCCTCCATATCATCTCCTACGTTGTTTTCCTCGGAAGAACAATGTATTCGGTACAATTCTCTTTTCTCCTCTCGTTCCATTATAGACCCTAAGTTCATAGACTTAGCTTTCTTTGATGATGAAGTGTTTGATTGCTTTCAAGCATTTCAAAATTCTGGTTTAATTCAGTTTATCTCCATGAAACTTCCCTTTTACCCTAAATTGGTTAAATCTTTTTATTCAAAATTGGAAATTCAAGAAGATTCCTTTATTTTTGAAGTGTATGGGATCAATATGGTCATAGACCAATCCTTTTTCTTTGATCTCACTCAATTATCAAGTGACGGTGTACCATTTGAGGGTTCACTTGATGATGAGTGGAAGTTTGATTTCTCTGTGTCTGATGCCCGCCGGATGGTTTGCACCAACCAAGTGGATATGATCGAAAGGCTTCTTGCCAGTTCATTGGCATTTGAATGCCGCATCATGCACTACTTGATTGTGCAAATCCTACTCCCTAGATCTTCCAACCTTGCACAGGTATCTGAGGAAGATTTGATAATGATGTGGGTTTTCTTAACCGGTCGTCAAATCGAATGGGCCCATCTTGTGAGATATCGCATGCATAAGGCATTGCGATCAAATGCTCCACTCCCTTATCCTCATTTGATTACTTTGTTTCTACAACATTTCAATGTCCCTCTTGACTCTGAGCCCTTTGTCAAAGTCAAGAGATCCTTCTCTATAGGTGCAAATGTAGTTTCCTCCTTCGGATACCGCAAAGAGAGGGATGGCTCTTGGGTAAAGAAAGATGCTCCAGTATAAGCAGCTGAAGACCGCTCTCCATCACCACATTCTCAGAGAGATGACTCTTCATCTCTTTTGCACAACATTCTTGATAGGTTTGATGAACTTCAAACCTATGTTGGTGAGAGGTTTGATGCTTTGGAACGACAAGTGGACATGCGATTCGATGCAATGGACTCAAGGATCACAAAGGTTGAAGAAGATGTCACCATCATTCGCGACTGCCTTGATTTACCTCCACCACCACCATCAGTTTAGACATTATTATTATTATTATATTTTGTTTCTAAAGCCTTGTATTTGGCTATATGCTTATGACATTTGAACACTTAGTATTTTTAATATTTGCTTAGTATGACTGAATATTTATGGGTTGTGATATATGATTATGTGATTTGCATTTCAATTTGGTTTTATTCATGTCTTGCTTCATGTATGGTTTAGAATCTTTTATGGTTGTTTTACAAAGTATGCTTTGTGTATGTTTTAAATTATGTATGTTTTACGCACTTTGGCCTTTTTGATGTTGCCAAAAGGGGAGAGAAAAATAGGTATTTTAAGAAATCAAGATATTATATTTTCAAAAATTTAAAATTAAGCATATATTCAAAAAGAAAGGGGGAGAAAGGGATGAGTGAACGGTAGAACAAAACTTGTATGTATTATCTTGATTTCAGGATTGTCATCGTCAAAAAGGGGGAGATTGTGAAAGCAATGGCTTCCAAGATTAGTTTGATGATGCCAAAGAATCCAAAGTTAAGCAAATTCCAAAGATTCAAGAATCAAGTTTCAAGAATCAAGATTCAAGATTCAAGATTCAAGAATCAAGTTTAGTGAATCAAGATTCAGGAACAATCAAGATCAAGATTCAAGACTCAAGATTCAAGAATCAAGATAAGTACTAATTTTTTTTTCAAAACATTGAGTAGCACAAGAAGTTTTCACAAAATCATTACCAAAGAGTTTTACTCTCTGGTAATTGATTACCATAAGGTAGTAATCGATTACCAGTAGCCAGCATTGTTTTCAAAACTGATTTACAAAGCTGTAATCGATTACCATAATCATGTAATCGATTACCAATATTTTAAAACGATAGATTTCAAATTTCAAAAGTCACAACTAGTGATAAAACTTTTTTAAATCATTTGAAACTTCTGTAATCGATTACACAATACTTGTAATCGATTACCAGAGCTTCTAAACGTTTTGATTTTCAAAATTTAAATATGAAGAGTCACATCTGTTGATGTGTAATCGATTACACCTTGATGGTAATCGATTACCAGTGACTGATTTCGAAAAATAAATTTCCAAAAGTCACAATTCTTAAAGTGATTTGTTTCTGAAGATTTTTTCAAAAGTCACATCTTTTTAAGTGACTAGTTTTCAAAAGAGTCACAATTTTTAAAAGGTGAATAGTTTTAAAGAAATTTCCAAGAGTCACAAACTTTAGCATTGAGTCATCAAATGATTATAAATATGTGACCATGGCATGAATTTCAAGAAAATGTTTTTCTACAAAACTTTCTAACTCATTTCTCTACATCTTTCAACAAGTTTCATAACAAGTTCTTTACAGAAATTTCTGATTCATTTCTCAACTTCTTTATAAAAGTTTTTGTTTAATCCTTTCTCTTTCAAGAAAAGTTCTTTGATAAAAAAACCTCTGCTATTCTTCTTCATTCATTTCTCCCTTTGCCAAAAGAATAGAAGGACTAACCGCCTGAATTCTTTTGTGTCTCCCTTCTCTCTTTCCAAGAGAATTCAAAGGACTAACCGCTTGAGAATTCTTTTGATTCTTCCCTTCCCCTTAAACAAAAGATTTCAAAGGACTAACCGCCTGAGATATCTTTTGTTTCCCCATACAAAGATTCAAAGGACTAGCCGCCTGAGAATTCTTTGTCTTAACACATTAGAGGGTACATCCTTTGTGGCACAAGTAGAGGGTACATCTACTTGGGTTGTTATACTGAGAACAAGAGAGGGTACATCTCTTGTGGATCAGTTCAAGTGGAGGGTACATCCACTTGGTTGTTCTAAGAGAACAAGGGAGGGTACATCCCTTGTGGATCTTTGGCTTGTAAAGGATTTTACATGGTTGAAAGAAATCTCAAGAACCGGTTGGTTGCTTGGGGACTAGACGTAGGCACGGATTGTGGCCGAACTAGTATAAATCTTGTGTTTGTCTTCTTGTTCCCTACACTCTTTAATTTCCGCTGTGTACTTTTAATTATCATTTTACTTTTGGTTAAGTTTCTGTTCTGTTCTTTACTTTCTTAACTTTGTAGTAAAAGCCTAATTGAATCTAGTAATATTAAGAAGGATAATTTTTAATTAGTCAAGACACATTAATAATTAATTCAACTCCCCCTTCTTAATTATTCCAAGGCCTCTTGATCCAACACATTCTACAGTAATGTCAATGCCAGTCATAGGAAAGAGAAGAAGTATGTGAACTCATAGCTGTGCTAAGCTGTATTCTGCCCCTCCTAAGCAATATGGCAATAGTTTTGGGGGATAGAGGGCTGGTGTATTCCAACCTGCCTGTAGAGGACTTCACCCAGCTGGTGGGAGTTCTCAGCCAGTTAACAGGGTGTCTCAGCCTGTTGGTAGAGGTGGTGGTGGTGGTGGTGGTGCTCCTACTGCACTTGCTACGCCATCTCGGTGTGCTAAGTGTGGTAAGATTGGTAATTTTGCTTGTGAATGCCTAGATAGTGACATGACTTGTTTCAACTGTTGAGGTAAGGGCCACATCAGTAATAGTTGTCTACATCCTAGAAGGGAGAAGAGTAGTGGGAGTCTGGATAACCAGAGCAGACGACCAAGGACCACAGGGAAAGTGTTTGCTCTTAGTGGTGTTGTTGCTGCACAGTCTGATGATCTTATCCAAGGTATGTGTTTCATAAGTCAATTTCCCTTGGTTGTATTGTATGATTCAGATGTGACACATTCGTTTATTTCTCGTGTTTGTGTTGGAAAGCTTATTTTGCCAGTGTCTTCTTTGAAATTTGACTTAATTGTGGATACACCTACTAGTGAGTCTGTTTTAACTTTTGATGTGTGCTTGCAATGTCTTGTCTTAATTTCTGATAGACAATTTTTGATTTATTTGGTTGTTTTACCTTTGAGCCAGATGGATGTTATTCTTGGTATGGACTGATTATCTTCCAACCACATCTTATTAAGTTGTTTTGAGAAATCTATTGTCTTTCCTAAGTCTGGTGTGAGTGAAGGAGATATGTTTTTGTCTACTAACCAAGTTGATGGATCCACCTTCAACTAAAACAGTTTTGTTTTGGAAATTTTTTGTTTTGTCTTCACTTCTTTTATGGATCCAAAAGTGACAATTTATTGATCTCAATAGACTTTCCATACCTTTCCAATATTCTTCCTAACAAACTCCTAGAATTTTTTTTTTGACAGAACAAACTCTTAGAATTTCTTTCATGATCCCATTTTTAATTATCAAAGTTTTCTTTTCCTGACATTAACAAGAGAAGGATATTTTTGGCAAATTTATCATTTGCCATTGCTTTTTCATGGAATGTATTCCCTTCATATTTGTTTTAATATATATGGTTAAATTAATTTTTTTCCTTTAATTTGTTTTCTAAGTTCAATTTGGTCATCTAGCTTTTTTCAGGTTCAATTTGTTCCTCTAATTTTTAAAATCAATTCAATTTGATCATATTTACTGTCTAAATTGAATAAACGATATTAAGAAATTTTACTTTGTGATAGTTTAAAATTATCATTAAGTGATTTTAAACCACAACAAAATACACATGTTCCTAATACGTCATATTCATTTAGACAAGATGATTAAATTGAATTTGTTTTAAAAAATAGAAGACAAATTGAACCCGAAAAAAAAATAAAAGACCAAATCAAACCTAAAAAAATAAATTAGAGGAAAAAAACTAATTTAACCCTAATATATTTACTGCTATAATTCTTGCGGATGACAAAGATGATATGTATGGTTCATTGTTGCGGTTGTTCGATAATGTGTAATCTTGAGTTTTAGAAATCATTTCATTTTTATCTTTTAGTAAAATGTTTGTGCTTGACAACAAATACTAAATTTTCATCTAGATTGCAAAAAATATATTTTCATAAAAAATTAATTTCTTACTTGTCCATCAATAGATAATCCATCAGCAAGAAAAGAGGTTGTCATCAAAATGTGTGTGTAGATTTGAACACAAGTATACATGGTGATAGTGATCAACACCGAAGACCCAAACTCATCATCTGAAAGCCCACAAAGGAGGAGTATGTTCACTAGGTTGTCACCCTTTGTATTAGTGAAATAAAACATTATGTTAAAGTGGAATTGCATTGTTCTTTCTATTTTTAGTGGAACTAGCTAGTGGTACAGGTGTCAGCCACTGATAGGGTCTGTTAGAACTTTCTGTTTAAGGTCTGATGTTGTAATAGCTATATATATGAATGAATATGACAGTGAGAGACACTAAAAAATTTACCAAATTCTTGTCTCTATTTCTTCTCTTGGTTTTTGGAGGTACCCTTCCTGGCCTCAAATACAAGAAGTTTCCTTGCCTATATTCAACACCCTATCAACCTTGGTGCTCTCATTGCCTTCATCTATAACCGAAAATACCCGTTCCCAATCACTAGCTCGCTTGGAAGAAGCCATTACCATACTTACCCAAACACAAAGCTCCCTCCACTCCAAACTCGACGACATTCTCTCACGTCTCACCACTCTTGAAACCCCTTCCCCTATCCGTTTGACTTCCACCTCCACCCCCAGAATAAAGCTCGATATTCCTCATTTTGATGGTGCCCACGCGATGTCTTGGATCTTCAAGATTTTGCAATTTTTTGACTACCACGACACTCCCGATGATGAACGCCTGCAGATTGGCTCATTCTATCTCAACGGTGTTGCCCTGTGCTGGTTTCAGTGGATGTATCGTAATGACCAACTCACCTCTTGGTAAGATTTCCTTCAGGCCCTGGAAATGCACTTTGCACCATCATTTTACGATGACCCTCGCGGCGCCTTTTTACACTTACCCAACATGGTTCTATTAACTCTTATCTATCGGAGTTTGAGAACCTGACTAATCGCATTGTCAGTTTGCACCCACCCTCCCTCCTTAGTTGTTTCATTTCAGGACTAATGCTAGAAATCTGCCACGAAGTCTAGGCGCTAAAACCTTTGTCCTTGGTCCAGGCGGCGGCGCTTGCGAGGCTACAAGAGGACAAAATTAATGACGCGAAATGTCCCCAACGACTACGCCAACCAGGTTCCCCTTTCATCGTACCTCTTATCTCCTCGGTACCACCGTCACCACCTCTGCTTCCAGCTCCCCCAAAAATAACTTTTAAAAAGCTCACTACGTCGAAGATGGTTGTCCGATGTGAAAAGGGACTATGCTACAATTGTGATGAACACTATGGGCCCAATCACAAGTGTAAGGAAAAATTCTTCCTCCTGATTGATTTTGATGATAATCTCTAGGATGAACCTGTCCCTCCTGGTCTCGATTTGTTGATTTTGAACGTGCTCCCTGGACTTCATTTAAAGGAATCCTCAGTCTCTCATTCTGCTCAGCTGAGTCTCCATGCAATGGTCGGTCACACCGCGTCGTCTACCTTACACGTAACTGGTTCTGTCCATGGTCACAAAGTTGTCATCTTCATCGACGGGGGAAGTACCCACAACTTCATTCAGGATTGCTTGGCCCATTTCCTCTATCTTAAAACCCAACCCACTAAGCAATTGCGCGTTATGGTGGGCAATGGTATCAAGCTTTGTTGTGACCAGGTGTGGAAAGCAATTTCCGTTAGTATCTAGGGGCATCAATTCGTTGTGGACCTTTATGTCTTGGCCCTGGGGGTGCAGATGTAGTTTTCGGGGTGGAATATGATGCAATCCTCCCTAGGAAAGGACTAGTTACCAAAGCCATGAGCAAGAGGCTCCAAGAGGATTGGGCTAGAGTTGATAAAGAAGGCCTTTGGGTAGATTTTTGAGCCCATGGGCCAAGGTTGGGTCCACTCTTCTTTGTAAATAGTAGAATTGGTTGTTTTCTTCTTTTGGGCCTTGTATTTTGGCCATTCTAGTAGTATAGGGTTTTAGCCTTGTATTTCAGGGCATTTTGAGTAGTCTTTGTAGTAGCATTTTTTTTTGTATTTTCATGTTTTTTGTCATGGGGGTGAGCTTAGCTATTATAGGGGTGTGTAGCTAAGCTCTAGCTTCTCTTCTCAAGGAGGTGAGCTTAGTTATTAGAGGGGTGTGTGTAGCTAAGCTCTAGCTTCTCAAGGAAGCTTCTCAAGGAGGTGAGCTTAGTTTTTAGATGGGTGTGTGTAGCTAAACTCTAGCTTCTCAAGGAAGTTTTCTCAAAGAAGCTTCTCAAGGAAGTTTTCTTAAGAAAGCTTCTCAAGGAAGCTACCTAGTCTATAAATAGAAGCATGTGTAACACTTGTTGTAACTTTGATGAATGAAAGTCTTATGAGATACACTTCAAAGTTTCACTTCTCTCCCTCTTTTATTCCTTCAATTTCGTGCTCCTCCCTTCTCTCTTTCTTTTCCTCCATTAAAGCATCCTCTTCAAGCTTCTTATCCAAGGCAATTCTTGGTGGTGAAGCTCCTTCTTCCTTGGCTTATTCCCTAGTGGATGGTGCCTCCCCTCTCCTCTTCTCCTTTGCCTTCCGCTGCATCTCCATGGTGAAAAATCACCATTGAAGGACCTCATTGAAGCTCAAAGATCCATCCTCCATAGAAGCTCCACAAGCAAGCTTCCATCAGAATGGCTCAAAACTTTGGGCCCAATCACTACTGATTACTTGGCCCTTACTATGACCTTCAGTTGGCAGGATGGACTCGTGGTCCTCCCTGGCCGAAATGGATCTGGCCCAGTAGAGGCTACCCATGCCCAAGTCCGTCGCCTGCTCTAAATGGACCAGGTCGCTGCCTTCTTCGACTTCTAGCTTTGCAAGGATCCTCTGTTTTCATCTTCTTTTGACACCCACTTGCCAATTTCCCTCCAACGACTTCTAGACAATTACTTGCCCCCATTCCAACAGCCCAACACTTTACCTCCACGACACCTACATGATCACCAAATTCACCTTCTACCTAACTCTCAGCTTGTTCACGTCAAGCCATACCACTACCCATATTTCCAAAAGCATGAAATCGAATTACAGGTCGAGGACATGCTTCGTCGCCACCTCATACGGCCGAGTCAGAGCCTGTACTCTTCTCTCGTCTTGCTTGTGAAGAAGAAGGATGGAACGTGGCAATTTTGTGGTAGAAGATTTGGTAACATCAGTTTGCACTATATCAATAGAGGAAGTTGAAGTTTTTATTTCTCTTTTAGAAACCACAGAGTATAAATCTAATTCAATAATCCAAAATTTCATTTGTTGTTGCCAATATAAAAAATTTCACCCGTAAATTTTTCAGGCTTACTAGAAAGGAACTTAATCATATTCATAATGAACATTTTGATAAAAACAGAATGCTACTGTTGAAAACACTATGCGAGAAGAGAGTAGAATTTTCTCTCTAAGACTGTTAGAAAGTAAAATAAAATAAAATAAATGAGAAGAAGACGCAAAGCCTTAAACTAAAGAACAAAACAAAAATAGCAATCTAACTTCAGAATAAACAAAACAAGGTTTAACAATGCAATATAACATACAGTAAGTACAAAGGAAAATAATTTTAAGGGAGAAATTTTAAATAGTCTGGGTTGAAGCGTGTCAACGCTATCCTTAGAGAGAAAACACCATCATTGCACTGGTAGGAGAATCTGATTGTGCTACTCTCCCAAGATATGACAACTCGTTGGTTCTGATCTTGTGCAGCGAAAGGATCCTCGAACCATCTGAACATCAATGTTCTTTCTCTCAACAAAAGTATTTTTTTTATAAGAACATGAAGATAAAAAATTTAGAAGAAAATGCAAAATTATTTTTCCACTTGTGTCTCTTGGCTAAAGAAAGAGAGCAATATATATAGACACAGCCCTAGTGTAGTATCTTCAAAAAAATTGCAGTACCTTTTGAGTGTTAGTGTTACTCCCAATGTGCAACGTGTAGGAGAAAAAAGATCTTAACAAACCAATTATAGTTGGAACTAATCACTAAGCTTAACAAAAAGATCTTGTTATGTTAAAATCAAAACAGAATAAAACAAATATTTTATTTTATAAAAACAAAATTAATATAAGTAATATATTTTATAAATTTTAAATTATAAAACAAATATTTACTAACATCTTCATCATTTACTAATTCTAATTTTTTGATTACTTGAATAAGTGACTCTGTGAAATTTTGCAAGAAAGACTATAAATCCATGGCCCAATAAGGTATGTATAAATTGCAGTTAGATTCTCAAGGTAAAGATAATGTTCATTTTCATTTATTATGCTCACTTGTTGTGCGTCAAATTGTGACTTGAGCTTTGATTTGTCTTTTGTAGGTACTCCACCCCTTAGAGGATCAAACAATCGAGTACCAAAAGAGGAGATGTTCGAGCAAAGAAGTCATCAAGAGATTACCTTGTTTCCCTTAGGGAGGAACATAAATCAAAGAAGCAGTCCAATGTTTCTCATTCTTCCACAAAGGTAGAGTACCAGGCTTTGGCTGCTCTTACTTGTGAATTATGATGGTTATTTTTTCTGTTTAGGGACCTTTAAGCATCCATTACAACACCTACTCTAGTATATTATGACAATAAATTTTCAATCCACATATCCTATTTTTAAGGGAAAAAAAAACAAGCATATCGAAATTGATTACCATGTTGTGTGGAAAATCACAATCTAGGCTGATACACTTATTGTCAACTCCTTCTTTTGGACAGCTAGGAGACATCTTTAATAAAGCTCTTCACTCAAGTTCTTTTCACACAAACATTCACAAGTTGGGCCTTTCTCAACATAAGGGCTCCAGCTTGAGGGGAGTATTAACTGTATTTCATTTTTTTCTCTCCCTATTCTGGAATGTTCATTTGTTATGCTAGTTGTAGAAAAAGCCGCCTTAATTACATATATCTCTTAGTCTGTCTTAGTTGCCTCTTTGGCAGTTGCCTGAAGTGCTACCTTAAGGGTGTTGGTTTAGTCACATATCAACTAGGGTTATGACCAAATTAAAATATATAAGTGTGGCGAGGGAGCATCCTTACCTTATAAGTCAATTTTGTAAGATTGAATTAGGTCCATAACCTACTTTCTAAGATGGTATCAAAGCCTATTATAGATTCATTGCTGAGCCACTTGCATTTGGCATGCTCCAAGTTGAAAGTCTTGAGCATGAGGGGAGTGTTGGAAAAGCCACCTTAACTGCGGACATCCCTTAGCCCACCTTAGTTGCGGCGCGGCCTCTTTGGGGTTGTTAGAAGTGCAACCTTGAGGGTGGTGGTACAGTGGTTTAGTCCTACATCGACTAGAGATATGACCAAATTTAAATATATAAGTGGGGGACAACCCTCATCTTATAATCCAATTTTGTAAGATTGAGGTAGGCGCATAACCCACTTTCTAAGATGTTATCATATAAGTGCTAGTTGTTCTCTTCATAATGGCTTTTATTTCTTTTATATTTTGTTTTATTGTTTTTCCAGTTGTATAGGGAATGAACCATTGATCTTATACTCTGATTAGCCCTGTATATACATACACAAACCGAAAATGCATTCATTTCAGATAAACTCGTTGGTCTTCATCACAGACCAAAACGCCTTCATGTCAAGCACCTAGCACAATGAATTGAATTTACTTGACTTCTTCCAGTAGTTAGCGTGTCATTATGTTCAATAAGTTTATATTTATTTTCAATTTCAGTTTACACAAGTTTATAACATGAGGAATCGATACAAGGGAATCATTCTCTATATATTAAACTGAGAGCAATATTTGACATGTTGGTTTGGAGTTTGCAACTGCACAAAGGAACATGATCCCTGAAAATGATTAAAATTACAGCAGGGAAAAAGGAGAGAGGAGCAAAATCACATTAAAAGGACACCATCAACAACTTTCAATTCAGTGTGGGAAAGAAGCTCCAGATACAAAGAAGGCATAGTTAAAAAACAGTTAATGTTTCTGCTGTTCATCTCAATTATCACTTCAGCGATCAATGCCTTCTATTTTGTCTTCCACTTCTGAGTACAACTGCCTGAGCTTGTCAATGTTGTCTTCTGAAGTCTCCCAGTAACCGCGTCCATTGGCTTCCAAGAATGTCTGCACCAGCTTCCTAAAGGAGTTTGGATTTGTGTTCATTAGCTTCTTCAACATTTCCTCATCTTGAATGAAAGTTGTGTTGGCTTCTTCATACACCCAGTTGTCGACTTGGCCTGAGGTTGCACTCCATCCAACTGTGTTAGTGAGCCTCTTCTCTATCTCGCGAACACCCTCGTATCCAGTAGACAGCATGCCTTCATACCACTTGGGGTTCAATAGCTTGGTTCTTGCATCAAGTCGAACCGTCTCAGCAAGGGTACGCACCTGAAAAGGATCATCTCCAGAAGGTCAAATGGAAGTCATTGACATCCACAATGTATACTCAATGTGATTTGAGTATAATTCAAGAAGGCAAAAATGATCAAACCAAGCATGGAAGTAGGATGGATATCTATGTAATAATTTTCACCTGAGCATTAGCAGTGGTTGTGTCAGCAACGTATGCACTTGGCTTCTTCCCATCTTTTCTTAGACTTTGAACCAGGTTTGTTGGATCTGAGTCAAAGTAATGACTGACATCAGTGAGGGAGATTTCTGATGAATCAAGGTTTTGGAATGTGGCATCTGCTGTGCTCAGAGCCATCTCAAAGACCTTTCTTTTTTCTGTCATGCCTGCACCAGGCGCATCGCAGTCAAAAGCGAAAGACTTTCGGCTAAGGTACATGTCCTGGAGCTGCTTCTCATCATTCCATGAAGAATTCTCCACTGCCAGGTTTATGTTTGAGGAGTAGGACCCTGAGGCATTGGAGAAGACCCTTGTTGCTGCTTCTCTAACGTCAATCCCAAGGGCTTGAGCTTGTTCTAGTGCATGCTTCCTCACAAAGTTTTGCTCTGCTGGTTCATCCAATTCAGCAACCATCTTCACTGCTCTATCCAGAAGATTCATCTGAAATAAAAACACATATAAGAATATGAGCAAAGCAAAATGGAGTATAGAACATCCTAGTAAATAGGCAAAGAGACAAACGTAACTGGAACATTATTATGATCTCTCATGCATCAATGGACACGATGTCAAGTAAGAATATTAGTTATTTTGATATAGATAAAAAGGTTTAAGTATTGCCTACAACATGGCTGTTCAATGTTTTAATATGAAGAGTTTCTGTAACCTTTTTGTCTTTTGAACAATAACAGAATATCAATGATGCAGCAAAAGGACAACTAAATTGGTCCTAGGCTCCATTTCTGGATAAGAAGGTAAAGAAGTGATACCTGATTGATGAAAAGGTCCCTGAATACTCCTGAACAATTAACAACAACATCAATCCTTGGCCTTCCAAGCTCTTCAAGACTTACAGGTTCCACCCGGTTGACCCTTCCAAAGGTATCAGCTACTGGATTCACACCAATCATCCACAAGACCTGAGCCAGGGACTCACCATATGTCTTAATATTATCTGTTCCCCACAATACAAGTGCAACAGTCTCAGGATACTTTCCCCCATTTTCAGCTTTCTGCCTCTCAATCAATCTATCCACCACTATTTTGGCACTTTGCATTGCTGCTGTAGTAGGAATAGCTTGTGGGTCCAGGGCGTGAATATTCTTCCCTGTCGGTAAAACTTTAGGATTTCTAATTGGATCGCCACCAGGTCCTGGCTCCACATACTTACCCTCCAAGGCTTGTTTCAAACTTCCCAATTCATTATCGGCTACAACCAACTTCAAACATTCTCCCAAGAAATCGAACAAGGTTCTGAGTTTTTCCCTATCAGCTCGGTAAAATTTGGTGTTTGACAAGTACTCGACCCATGGTTCATTTATGCCAAATCCAAGGATTGAGGTAAGTTTATCAGCTACGTCAACAACTTGACCCTTCTTATTAGTAGTCCTCTGCACAAAGGAAGTAATTGCTCCACGCGAAGCTTCAGTTATCTGCCGAAGAAGCTCTACATCCTTTAGTATTCCTTTGTCACTCCCTCTATAAACTTCCTCAATGCTTCTTCCAACAGTCTCAGCTAGTATTGATGGGAGAGAGGAAATACCATCTTCGGGACGATCAAGTGCAGCTATGTTCACTAGTGTTGCAACTGCTTCCAAGGCTGAGGGTGGCTCACCAATGACATGGAGCCCACAAGGAAGCAGGCGAGACTCAATCTCCATGATCTTGGCATACACCTTTCCAACCACAAGGTCGCGATCTTTTGCTGGGATCTCTTCACCCTCTTCTGGCAGTTCCACATCCTTGTCAAGATTACATTGTCTAGCTGTGCTGATAATTGAGCTCACAATTTGTGGCCCGCGGCCAGTGTCCTTGAGGGACTGGTATGAGGAGATGAGCTCACTTAACTGCTTAAGACCTTTGTACAGTCCTGCATTTTCTGCTGGAGGAGTCAGATAGCTGATGGTATTCGCATAGCTCCTTCGTTTGGCGATGGTAGCCTCAGAAGGGTTGTTTGCAGCATAGTAATAGATATTAGGAATGTTCCCAATCAGACTGTCTGGATAACATACATCACTCATCCCCACCTGCTTTCCAGGCATGAATTCAAGGGAACCATGTGTCCCAAAATGAAGAACAGCATCAGCTTTGAAAATTTTCTCAACAAAAGAGTAATATGCTGCAAATCCATGATGAGGACTTGCAGATTTGGAGAAAAGCAACCGCATAGGATCGCCTTCATAGCCAAATGTGGGTTGAACACCTATGAATACATTACCATATTGTTTCCCATATACCAATAGATTCTCTCCATCTGAATTCAGATTCCCAGGAGGTTTTCCCCAGTTTTCTTCTAATGCTGTGGCATAGGGAGTTAGACTTTGGTATTCTCGGACATTCATTTTGTAAGCAACGTTCAGATTTGGGCTGCTAAATTGAGCTTCTTTGTCATGTATTACTTCTTCAATCAAAGCTTCTGAAGTTTCTGGAAGTCCCTCAACATTGTAACCATCTCTTTGAAGATCTTTTAGAACAGAGAAAATGGAGGAGAAGACATTCAGGTAGGCTGCAGTTCCTACATTGCCTTTGTCTGGTGGGAAACTGAAGACAGTGATTGCTAGTTTCTTCTCTTCCTGTAGGAGTACACAAGTTTAGCTAGAAAATTTTAACAATCAAAGTCAAAGTTCTCCAAGAAAACAGATGAGAATGCGGAGTGAATTTCAAAATGTAGATGAACCTAAGTTTGTTTTACTACTAAGCAAATACATACAAGCTGATGACACTGAAATGAGAAAACGAGAAAAATAAGAATAGAGTATATTTAGAGACTGGTGAAAAACAAAATCTCATATAATGAATATTCATATGAAAGATGAAGTTCAAACAAATTCCTA
This sequence comes from Glycine soja, assembly GCF_004193775.1. Classification (NCBI taxonomy): domain Eukaryota; kingdom Viridiplantae; phylum Streptophyta; class Magnoliopsida; order Fabales; family Fabaceae; genus Glycine; species Glycine soja. The sequence goes on from NC_041011.1 coordinate 15,917,479, forward strand.
TAGCAAATGAATAAAAGGGTAAGAATGCAATGAACATGAATATTGGTCCACAACATAAAATGGCAAGAAGAAAAACTTTTGCTAATTCCCACTAACAGAACATGTGTCACAGTTCAAAATTTGGTAGAATTGATTTTGGACCATTGAATGTGATTGAGATGTGTGTCCAAATTAATTGCAATCATAGATTTTCCACTGGAACATGCATTTATATGTAAAATTAGTTTTAGATGGTAACAAACAGGCATGTTGAAGAAAAGAAACAAAGTTGTTCTATCCACAAAAGGGGAAGATGGAGATTTAGATATAAAAGTTACAACAGGAATTTCCTTTCATTTATAGTAAATCCTTTCACTGTCCTTCCTTTTGAGATTTCTCTAGTTACTAATGAGATGAGACAGATTAGACTTCTACAAGATACTCATTCATTCAGGTCAAATTAAATATCATTTTTATTCTTAATATCATCTAAGCCTCATTTTTGCTGTTTAAAAAATGGCTGTGAACAGGATAGTTGTTAATTAGATCTCACAGAGAAATCTTACATGCTCAGTCAAAATTTCACTTTAACTGGACATTTAAATTTTGAGACTCGGAAATTGTCAAATACCTTTGTTTTCCTTTTCAATTCAGCCCATTTTATTGCCCTAGTGCAGAGCTGCTCCACTCTCTTGTGAAGAGCATGAGATTTTCCTGAAAACATATCAGATAAACAACAAACAGTGAATTTTGTCAAACAAAATGTCAAACTTAAGGGACGTACATGTTTCTAAAAGCATTAGCAAGGACAAAACTTAAAAAATGTTAATTTACTATTTTCAAAGATAAAAATCTTTATTATTAGTACCTGTTTTGGGATCTCGACCAGCAAAAACTATAGGCTCCATGCCCCCATCTAGCTCTGGCAGTGCAACTTGTAGAGCAACCTGAATTGGATGCAAACCCAAAGTACTGTTCAGCCACTCTTCTGTTGTCTGGAACACCAATGGCAATGCAACAATGTAAGGAACATCTAGCTTCATCAAAGCCTCAACTGCCCTTGGATGGTCCTGCCTTGCGGGGCCTCCAACAAGCGCAAAGCCGGTCAGTGACACCACAGAATTCACAAACGGTTTCTTAGTGATTGGATCAATCAAGTACCTCTCCACTGGCCCCGAAAAGTCGAGGCCACCGGCAAAAATCGGGATAACCTTAGCACCTCTAGCCTCAAGCTCCATGATCACAGCCACATAGTGGCCATCATCCCCAGTCACAATGTGACTCCTTTGCAAAATCAAACCAATCACTGGTGCATTCGGACTCTTCAGCTTCTCATTAGCATCCCTTCTGGTTCCATACCAATTCAAATACTCCTTCACATCATCATACATACAAGGAGCTAGAGGGTGCCAAATTCCACTGTCCAAGTACAAAACCGGCTCCGAGTACTCCATCTTTGTCCCTTTCAACGCCGGAACATAAGACCCGGAAATCATCTTGAGGAAGTTTTGCAAGTTATCAGGTGATCCGCCAAGCCAAAACTGCAGACTCAGAATGTACAGCCTGGCATCCTGAGCCTTGTCACTTGGCAAGTACTTCAACACCTTTGGCAAAGTCCTCACCAGCTTCAACATGCTGTCGGCGAACCCGGCAGAGGACTGCTTCTTCTTCTTGAAGAGCTGGAAAAAGGGGCTCTTGGATTGTCCAAGCTGTGACATGCTGAAAGACCCCAACTTGTTGAGCCTCATCACCTCAGGCATTGATGGGAACACCAAAACTGCATCAAGCCTGTCCCTTTCCTTCTCCACAGCAGCCTTGACCTTGAGGGCAAGCTCCTCCACAAAAATTAGTGACCCTATGAAAATGTTGGCATCTTCCAAGTCCTTGCAGAAGGTCTTGTAGGTGGACTCATCGCGAAGCTCCTCGACCAAGTAGCCCACAACCTCAAAGGAAGCATCTTTCTTGTTGCTGTTGAGAACTCTAACAGCAGCAGAGAGAGATGATTGGTACTGAGCCTCAAGCACAACATACACAATTTTAACAGTTGGCAGGCCTTGGTTCTTCTCGGGAACTATCCGACGCACTTCCGGCGTGGTTTGAGTGAAAAGACCATTGCCCATAGCAGCACATTTCACTCTCAGGGAAGCTTTTGAGCTGCTAGCATAGCCATTGGCCTTCTTGGGAAGGAAAGAATGAAGAAAAAGGTGTCTCTGGGCAAGAGAAGAGAGTTGATCAACCTTAGAATTGGGTAAGGTAAATGGAGAAGACACTAAAGAAGCCATTGATCATGTACAAAACCAAAAACACAAAAAATGAAAAAAAGAAAAGGAACTTCTGTTTTCAAATTAATCTCTAAGAGAAGATAAGAGGAATGAAAGAGCAAAATGGTTGAAAGCTTGAAATGGGGACTTCAGGAATTAGTACACTTTTTTCTTAGTGATGATATCAACTCAGTTAAAAGTGTATTTTCTTTTTCTTCTTCCTCTTTTTTCCTTTTTCTCCTTTGGGAAGATGAATGACTATGAGTTTTTATTTGGTTTGTGTGGAGAAAGAGAGAGAAGAGCCCGCGAATGGAAACGGTTTATTCAGTTAGTGGTGAGAGTTGGAACCACGTGGCACATTGGGAGTCATTTTGAGTCAATGGTTTTTTTGAGGTTTAGTGTCATAGTGAGTGTTGTGTGCGTGCGTGTCACACTCTTTTCTCTAATACTATATCTATCATTAGCTTATTGGGATTGAGTTTCTTGAACTGTGATTGGTGGAATTGGATTTCCCGAAAGTGGATTAAGTGGGTGGTGTGATGAAGAGAGAGAAAGTGAGATTTTATGGACTTTTTGATTGCACAAGATCCTTATTGCTTTCTGAGTTTGTGTCTCACATTGAAAATGAGAGTTTGATATTTTGTTTGCGACACCAAATGGGAACAAAATTCGTACGTAGTGTTACGCTTCCATTTTTCTTACCACAGGTTACCACCAACATGATACATCCTATTGCTTGTCGGTTTTTATGTTGTTGTCTTTTCTCTCTGTGTAGTTGAAAATTACAATTTTAACTTTGTCAAAAATAAAATAACGATTTTTTTTTAAGGCAAAAAGATAGTGTTTGCCATTCCAATTAGAGTGACATCTCAAACATGATGTGTCATTGCAACACACACAAATATTATTAATAAATAAATAAAAAACATGGAGGGGCATGAACCAAATTCATGTATAATAATCCGAAACTAAATGATGGAAGATTATATCTATTATGAAAAAAAAAAATCTTTCCTAATGTTCAAGATTGAATAATAGTAATGATCTTTTTTTAATAGTTTGTAAATTGAATGATCTTTTTTTATTCGTACGTACTATATTTATAAATCAATTCATTGTAAAGTTATGTAATTCAGTTCAGCTTCAATTCATGGGCTTAACTAATGTATTTATATATATCTAGATGAAGAATCATCTTACATCAAGAGTAATTTTTTTTATAATTACACATTATTTTTTTAAAATTTAACAATTTTTTTAGAATTTAATGATGGTAATAAATTACTAATTTTATCCTTTAAATTTTAAGAGAATAAATAATAAAAATAAGAACTAATTTTAAAAAAATTACTAAGTTTATCTCTACTCATTCATTCATTATATATATATATATATATATATATATATATATATATATATATATATATATATATATATATATATATATATATATATATATATATATATATATATATTCCATTTTCATTAGGTTTAAGTCTAAATATTTAGACCAAATCTATATCATTGATATAGGTTAATCTTATGATTTATAATATTTTAATAAATATGACAACTTCAATATAATTTAATGATAATCAATTAGTTATTTTTAATTAATAAATTAGATCATTTGATTGATTTGATTTTTCAAATTAATTATTTATCAAAATTATTAACAGTAACAAATTTTTATAATTTTTTATGCAAAGTGTATATTTATTTGTCTCTATTTATTATTTTCATAACAGTAGTTTATTTCTGAATCGTTAAAAAAATACTTGTATAGAAAAAATATACTGTAATCACAATTTAAACTTATTTATAAATTTTATTATTATGTATTTTTTATTTTATGCATTTTATTGTAAAAGCATTGTGTAGTATTTTTTTAATCTATAATAACAATAAAAAAATGTACATAATAAGTAGGAAAAATATAGACTTTATTAAGTGAAAAATTTATAGAAAATATTATTTTGTTAATAATTTGTATAAATAGTTAAAAAAAAATCAATCAAATAATCTTAAAAAATTACACTTAATCTTACCAGTCAATTCTAATTTATTCCGACGGTTCTAATTAACAACTAAACTAAGTCACGTGACTAAATTAAACAAATTTACATAACCTTTACGAGACTCCTTGCCCAAAAACACATACCCCTAACTCCAAAACAAATTCTCAATTTTAAGTTAACTAGACTTTGAATCGATCCGTGTAATTTTTTAAAGATATATATATATATATCATTTTATATTTATTTATTTATATAAATAATTAAATTTAAATAATTAGTATTATGTTAAACATAATTATTTTAATGAGAAATCTAATTAATTATATTTTTAATTGAGTTTATTTTATCTTAAAAAATAAGTATATTAAAATTTATTGTAATTTTTTGTTCATTATATTCAAATAATAATGATGATGCAATATCTTTTGAAAAATGAATGTACATAAATAAAATTATCCATTTTAAAGATTTTTAGTAGTAAAACAAATATATAAATATTAAAATTGAAAATTAATGTTAAATATCATATTTTTAATGAACACATGCTCTCTTTAAATTTATTAAATCTGTTGAATTTTATTATAATTTATTTTTTTCACCCGATAATAATATTAATACAATACCAATATAAAGCATAGAAGTTAAAGAATAATATACGTGTGTATATATATATATATATATATATATATATATATATATATATATATATAATGTACAATATTTATTTAAATTTGAGTATACATTTTGTAGATGTATATCATCCGGGTTTTGATGATGCTAAAAGTTTATTTAATGAGCATGGATTGAATCAAGTCAAAGAACAAGATTAAGAAAATCTAAGATAAGGGCTTAGTAAATTTGTTAAAATAATTTCAATTTGATTGCTATAGTTTGACCTCAAAATCTTTACTTCCAATTTTTTTAATAAAGTTAAATCAATTTAGAAATCTTTTTTTGAACTGGTAATCAATTATCAGGTTCGTGTAATTGATTATCAGAGAGATTGTGAAAATGACATATTGAACATGTGAACTGATGAACCAAGGACACAAAATTATTTGAATTTTAATTTGTGTAATCGATTACAAGCGAAGAGATTTCAGAAAAACTATTGAAAAATCACAACCCTTCAAAGATATGACGTGTAATCGATTACAATTGTCATGTAATCGATTACCAATGAAAAAGTTTCAATTTTTTTTTTTAAAAAGACACATCTCTTGAACCTATTTTGAAGGACACAATGGCCTATACATGTGTGTGAATATATTAATTTTAATATATATATATATATATATATATATATATATATATATTAATTTTACTATAATTTTACTCATTTTGAATATATTAATTTTGTGTAATATTTTTAAATTTTTTGAAGTTTAAATTAATTAACCTCACTCTAATGTAATATAAATTGAATAATCTAGATTTAATAATAATAATAATAATTATTATTATTATTATTATTATTATTATTATTATTATTGTTGTTGTTGTTGTTGTTGTTGTTGTTTAATATTTATTATCAGTTTAATTAGTTAAATTATTTATTGTAACCTTTAGCATATATTTCAAAACGAAAAATAGTATTATTAAATTGATTGCATTAATGATAATTACTAAATCATTTACACTAATAACATGTATTTTAAGAAAATAAATTGTCCAATTGATAATTAAAAATTATCATTCATATCATTCGACTACTGATTTGAGTAGGAAAAATAAAAATTTGTAATTGAACTATTCAAAATATAATTGATAAAAAAAATTTAAAATTTTCACAATAATAGAATCTCTTCATTCTTGTTCAACAAATATAATGTAAAAGTAAGATTTCTAATACAATAGTTATAGAAGAGAAAATATGAAACATATATAAAAATTCTGAACAATAATAATAATTAAAACTTATAATAACATAACATTAAAATGAAAGAAGAAGAAAAAACATAAGAATTAGAAAAAAGAGAAAAATGAAACAAAAAGAGAAAGATGATTCATGTAAGAACTGTCTAATAAAAACATGATATTGATTCAAATGTGTATTTAATTTCACAAAAATCATTTAAAGAAACAATTATACCTAAAATCAAAATATAAATATAAAAAACACTAAAAATAAAAATTTAAACATTTTTTTTATCAATGATGAATATAGATCCGCATAATACCTTACTAATCTATAAAAGAATTAAATTTTGATAATTGACGATGATTGATAGCTCGTTCAAAGTATTCTTTCGTACATAAAAATGAAGAATAAAAGAAATGATATTTTATTAAAACATATTAAAACATATAATAACATAACAATAAAATGAAGAAAAGGAAAATAACATAGAGTGATATTTGAAAAGAAAAAAAAAATGATAAAAGACAAAGAGTAGTAAGATGATAGACCTCATCAAATATGATCTTCGATTTCCCATTTCCATCCCTCACAAAATGCATTGGATAAATGATTCATACAAGAACTTTCTAATAAAAACATGATATTGATTTAAATGTTTATTCAATCTCACAAAAATCATTCAAAGAAATAGTTAGACCAAAAATCAAATCAAAATATAAATATAAATAACATTGAAAATAAAAATTTAAACAGATGAATTTTTATCAATTATGAATATAGATTCACCTTATACCTTGCCTATCTAAAAGAGTTAAATTCTCAATTTTGATGATGAACAATAACATATTCAAGTATAATTTTTCATACATAAAAATAAAAATAAAAATAAAGAATGAAAGAAATGATATTATAATAATAAAAAAAATGAGAAGAAGATAGAGAACACACGGGAAAGAAATTGGGTGGATATTTACAACCATTTGAAGTAGAGTTTATATAGAAAATGAAACCATCGATTTGATAATGAACAGTGAAAATGGTAATATAATTTTATTTATAATCAATGACTATAAATATTAATAATTTTAAAAATAATTTAATTATTAAAAGCTTTAAATAATAGTAAATTTTTATAAAGAACCAAGGGAAAAAAAAGCAAGAAATAAATAATATATTTTACTATTTTAATATATAATAATAATGACTATTCTTTTATTATATAAAATAATAATAATAATAATGTCTTAGATAATTTTAATGTACCTTATTTTTTAAGAAAATAAAATTAAGCATAGTCAAATATTATTTTTTACTATTAATATGAAAATTATTATTTAAAATAGTATCAAAATTATATAATTAGGGTTAATACATTTGAAGGACTATGGATGAACTTAATTGAAAATTATATTTCTCAAATAAGTTAACTTAGAGTTCATACTTATTTATTTATTTATTTTACATAAAATTTAATCTTAAAACTCATTCATGTATATATAACGGTTTCTTATTAATCTTGTTTAATATGATTTAATAGTATTTCAATATATGTAACCGTTAAATTTTATTGGTATTTATTGTGTAACTTTAATGTGGTATTAAAATAATCTAAAATAAAAATAACTTTTTTTATCATTGAACGAAAAATATTTTAGAAAATATAATTTAAAATTAAAAAATATCATTAACTTTATCATTCGATAAATTTTGTAATATATATTTTTACATATAGCTATTTTTATATTAAAGTGAAACCAATAATATTTATTATTTAACTATTACATTTATAGTTTTTTAAAAAATTAGTTTATAAAATAAAATTTACAATAAAAATAATGTAAAACTTCTTATATTTTTATTAACTATTAGTCTTCTATCATTAATTTACATTTATCTAATTAGTTCTAATTTTTATAATTAACATTGAATATAACTATTAGTAATTTTATTTTTAAATGTATTTATATATATATATATATATATATATATATATATATATCTAATTTTTATAATTTTATATTAAATTATAACTTTAAATTCATTAATTTAATTTATTATTTTTTCAGAAATACATTTTAAAGTAATTAATTATAAAAATAAATAAATTTGTGCATAAATAGAAATATTAAATTAGTGTAAACTTTTACATTTATTTTATTTAATAATTTTTTTTTCAATATGTAAAATTAAATATTACAAATAATTTAAATTATTATTAATGTGAAAAATTATTGATTTTATTAAAATATATCAACAGTTATGGATTAATGCTACCTTGAATTAATATAGTGACACCAAATATAGAATGTTTTTCTTTCTCTAAATCATTATTTACTAATGTGACAACTTGATATTGAGAAAGCTCAACTTTTATATATTATAAATAGATTATGTTCTCCCTCTATCACTACTAGAAAAGTGATTTTTTATGACGGTTATTTCAAAACATTCTACGTTGATTATTATGACGATGGTGGTAAAAAAACCGTCTTAGAAATGCTACAATTCTAAGATGATTTAAAAAAAAATAATTGGCTTTGTAGACATTCTAAGACGGTTTTCAAATTTAGAATATCTTTATTTAAAAAAATAGAAAAATTTAAGAATTCTAAGACGATTTTTTAAAGAACCGTCTTAGAATGTTTTATTTTTTTAATTAAAATATATTGAGGTGGAACTCTAAAAATTTTCAGAGAAGGACATGCAAATGTGGAGAAAAGTATATTTACATATTAATAAATCAAACAAAGAAAATCCAAAGACCGTAAAGTTTGTTCTAGGTACTTAAAAGAGGTATGTCTACTTGGAAAGTTTTTGTGTCCTTCCTTAATAACACTCTTATCTCCCGGACATCTAACCTTCCTTGCTACTGGATCAAACACCTAAACATAGTTGTAATCAATACCATATTTGAAATTAAATTAATGGCTTTCAAATTCTTCACAAAATTGAAGAAACACATCATGCAAACAAAAATACAAAAAAATAATTTATTAAGAAAGTATTTATTGCATAAAAACATTAAAAATACTCAATCATTACTTTTTAAATAATTAAAAATATATGTTAAATGTTCCTTAGAGGAAAAAACTGCTAAAGCTAAAGTTATTTATCATTGAAAACCTGATAAGTTGGAAGTGTAGTGTTATTATGGTATTATAACTAGAGTTTAATTTCTATAATTTATACTATCAATTAATTATAAATAATGATAGATATATTTTTAAGATAACTATTGTTACAAAACAATAAATCATACATTATAATTTTTTTTATTAGATATGACAATGCAAAACGTATAATATATACATTATAAGTTCATAGATGTAAAATAAAAAAACACTACAAGTGCAAAGTATTTTTTTTACCAAATAAGTGCATAGTACTCAAAGAAAACCTCTACAGAGGTTATTCCATATTTACAGCATTTTGCTTTTAAATATTCTGTAACCATATGAGGGGCATATACAGGATTTGCTAATGAACTTCTTTCTTTATATTTTCGGGTATAACTTGTAACTTTTGTTATTATAATTACATCAATGTACAAGTTTATTTGATGATGAAAATGTATTCTACTTTCAGCAGGATCCCTATTGTTATTTTCCAATTATTTTGTGCACATTTTTGTCTTGACAGAGGGCTATCTCTGCCAGTGAGTAAGAGCTAGGTATCCCTATTTTCATTTCCTAATTTTGCAGAAGTTTTATCAGGTACACCCAAAGGATAAACAACTCCTTTCCAACTAACCAAGCATTCTGAAACAACTTGAATTACTGGATTTAAAACAAAATGGGCCAATAACAATAAACTTATTTAATAAAAAAGTGAGGTCACTACACCATTTAACCAGACAGAGAAGTGAGGAGGAAAGGATAGCCAAATTAATTTTCAATTCATAAGTTTTTATTTAAATGAAAGAAACCAAGAGAATATATTTTGATATATTGTTTTACCTGAATTTTCTGGATTCGTTATACGAGCACAAGGTTGCCTGCATTCACCCCCCTGCAATTTCGGCAATGAAATTAAGTATTGATAATGCAAACTGGGATATCAAGATGATTTCTGAAAACCTAAACAAACTTTTTGCAGTATGAAGTCAAAACGATCAATGCAACAAAGTCAAAATGATTCTAATAATCCACCACAAAGCTAAATTTGAAGTCTCAATTATCAAGATCTAATCATTCGTGCCACTACCCTCTTTCATTTGAGTGGCTGCAGCTTGGAATGCTTTGTCTAAACTGATTAAGCACTGACGAAATCCAAAATGATAGATCAAAGTCAAGCTCCTTATAGTTCTATCCTGCAAACAGAAAAAGCATACATAGTACCAAATTTAACATGTAGAAAAGGAGTAAACATGTGGATTAACTTCTAAGAAGGGATCAAATGAATGAGTGTTCTGTAAATTCCTCCATCAGACATAAGTTAAATTTGACTAAGCGAAGGTATGATTCTAAAACTCTGAACATTGCATATATGTTGCCCAGATATTCAATAGACTTCAAATTGTCTTGAATTATGATACACAACGTAAATATACTGCTGTTAAATAACGTTGATACGAAATGCAATATATTTTAACAATCATTCATTGGGAAATCTATAATTTTGCAGGTGTCTAAACACCAATTATAGGTAATTCATTATAAAACCCACGTTTGCGTGTTAAGTAGTATGAGTTAAAAAATCAAGAAGACATATCAGTTAGCACGTATAAATTTCTAATTCTATGTCAGAATGTAACAATCTTCAAATAAATAAATTAAAAAAAATAGCACTACTCATTTGTTTACAAATGGACATACCATAAAAGCAGAACTTTAATACTGAAAGTGGTGTGGATTTATTATTTGTGAAAATAATTACATAATCTACATCACCTGTCTAAACACCAATTGCGGGTAATTCATTATAAAACTCACCTTTGCGTGTTAAGTAGTATGAGTTAAAAAATCAAGAAGACATATCAGTTAGCAAGTATAAATTTCTAATTCTGTGTCAGAATGTAGCAATCTTCAAATAAATAAATTAAAAAAAATAGCACTACTCATTTTTTTACATATTGACATACCATAAAAGCAGAACTTTAATATTGCAAGTGTTGTGGATTTATTATTTGTGAAAATAATTACATAATCTACATCACCTGTCTAAACACCAATTGCAGGTAATGCATTATAAAATCCACCTTTGCGTGTTAAGTAGTATGAGTTAAAAAATCAAGAAGGCATATCAGTTAGCAAGTATAAATTTCTAATTCTATGTCAGAATATAGCAATCTTCAAATAAATAAATTAAAAAAATAGCACTACTCATTTTTTTACAGATTGACATACCATAAAAGCAAAACTTTAATACTGCAAGTGTTGTGGATTTATTATTTGTGAAAATAATTACATAATCTACATCACCTGTCCAGCTCTCTCTATCACACAAACTACAGTTGATCCTTTTGATTCACAATACCAATTCCATGATATGCACTATGTGCCTAATAAAATGAGGGAAAGTATGTAAATATTGTAATATATACCAACATGAAAATATCACTGTTTAGTAAAATTGACTCAATGTTAAGTAATTTACCTCAATGTATGTAGAATTTATTGCTATTTATGCTTCCTCAACCGCAGTATCGAAGCCAAAAGTTTTGTCCATCAATGGAATATCATTGTCTATAGTTTTAGGCACTACAATTACAGATCCCTTAAGCCATCTTTTATAGCACTGAATGGGAAAAAATCATTAGAGACTCTATTTTCAAACATTGAACACCCTCTAATAGTAAAACAAGGGTAATTCAAACGTTGAACTAATGGTAAAGCAATAGTAATTCAAATCTTGAGCACCCTCTAACGATAAAGCAATGGTAATTCAAACATAACTTATAATTTCACAACTAGAGATAATGGAAAATATAATGTCAGCACCAAATTCATGATGACCAACCAAAGTTTTAACAAATGGGGCAAGATCCTACAACAATCCAAAAACACCCCAATTCAAGAGACAGACCATGCAATAACCAGAGTTAACCATACCTACAAAAACAACACAACAGTACCTACAACAATCCAAAAACACCCCCTTCTCACGACAGCAATAGATACTTCCTTGGCCTCCCCCGTTTCTTTGGCCCCGTCCCCGATCCAACCCCGTTCGTCATCGTCACCCCCGAGCTTGTTGTTCCACACTCACCCAACTACGATACTAATCAGCAAGTGTACTGAGTCGTGCAAGTAATATAAAATAGTAAGAACCGAGTATCGAATCACAGGGAACTTGTTTCATTCAGAGAGCATTTATTCAGTAGGTAAACATTTGTAAAATATAAAGAGAAGTTGTGTCTACGGTTCTAATTTAACTACAAAATTAACTATCTAAAGGTGAGAGATATACAGATGATTAAAAACATTGGGTCTTTCTACTGAACCTACTTGATGTTATTGAGTATTTTTCTCTATTTAAGGCTGTGTTTCGTGTTGTATGCCGAAAACAACTACCCAAACCAGGATCCCTCGAGTGAATGGGTCTAACTCTATCTAAACTTCGTTCTAGATCCCTCGTCGAACTTAGCTTAAACAAGTTGCATTAAGATTATGGCATAATATAAACTAAATCCCTGCACTCCGTGTCCAGACATACAATTCTCTAGCCTGCTCTATTCAGTTCTAAGGATTTAAAACACTTTCCAATGCTAAAAATCCTATCTTTACACACAAATGGGTGATCAAGCCACAAGCATGCAAGAATTAAGTGCAGATAGAAGCAATGAACACATAAAACAACTTTAAATAGATAGTAAATGATTTTATATCAAAGTTCATCAGAAATCCCCAACAAGAGATTTAACCTTCCATTGAAAGTTAGCACCTTTCAGCCTAAGAACAGGTTTTTGAAGGATAATTACGATTACAAAGGGGTAGGAATGTCTCCTCCACCTCTAAAAACCTAATAATCACTCCTAAACTTAGAATCTCTCAAAGGCTAAGGCTTTTCATCCAAGCTCTTCTATCTTGCTCTGTTTTTCGACATCTCTCCTCCCCTAAAGAACTCTTGATTTTCCCCTTCTTTTTCCTTTAAAACGCAGCACAATAGTGTTTTACGATATTGACCGTGCGCTAAGTCGGCATGTGCTCACTAAGCCGCAGTCCAGCTGGCATAAGTGACTATGCACTAAGCCGCAAGGTGCAGGCTAAGCCGCAGATGCGCGCTAAGCCGCCACATGCAGGCTAAGCCGCAGATGCTCACTAAGCCTGACCTCCAAGTTGGCTCGTCTCGCTGAGCGATTGTTGACGCGTTGAGCGAGCTGCTCCAGTTCTTCAACCATCTTCCAGGCCTCCTACTGTGTAATTCTACAAAAAAAATACACTCCAAAACACTCTAAATTAGATAACTTTAGCATTTATTGGACAAGAACTCAAAAGAAGCTAAATTCTTAATGTTCTAACACAAAAGAAGTAATAAAAGAGGAAAATTAGATAATTGTTATCTAATTTAAATATTTAAATTATGTAAGCATATCAATTATCACTTGTCACCCTCGCCATCGCTATCGGAATAACACTCCCAACACCATTCTCAATTGGCACCGGAATCCAATTTGGTAGCGAAGAAGCCTGTTGTGACGGAGGAGGTGGTGCCTGCACCGGCACCGCTGCCACAGGAGCAGCTTCTTTTTCTAATGAGAACCGAAGCTGCCAACAACAAACCCCACAGGGAAGAACCCCTAACAGCAATAATAAGCTTCCTATCCTGGAACAAGCGACTGTAGCAATGAAATCGTGATGACGAGAAAGGATCTATCACAATTCTGGCATCGCAAGCAACAACCCTCGTAAACCCTCATGAAGAGGATGTACTTGAGGAGGGATTGGGTGGTGTCGTCCGCCACCGCCGTCGCTGTGGCGTCCCCAAAATAATGACTGGTTTAATAGTATTGATTTAAATAATAAAAACCATGGTGATATTTTTTTTCTTTTTCATTTCTTTCTCTTTTCACAATAATTAAGTTCAGAAGGAAAATCATCACTATAGAGTCCTGAATGGCCAGTTCACAACTCTATTCGGAGTCATTTCTTTCTGATACTCATAACCTCTAAATATTTGCTTTTTCAAAAGGAAAGGTATATCAGTCATTACTTTAGGTCGTCACGTGAAAATAAAAGAATAAAAATACGGCCGATAAACTCTTTTACAAATGAAGTTGCTAATGCTTTCTTTTCAAATAACAAGATTGATCATAAATACATTCATCATTTAAAGCTGTCCAAAATATGGGAGTTTTACAAAATACATAGTGTCATCCAGAGCAAAGGTGTCCACAGTGGTGGCTTCAGCCACATGTATACAATCATCAAATTCCTATACAACTGGTCTACCCATACAAAAACAAAAGAGTAAACCTAACAGTCAATCCTAGATACACCCACCCTCAAAAGTATACAAAACTAATCCATGGAACTGTCCACTATGATGAAGAGCCTCCACTGGTCGCCATCTCTCTCGGGCCACTATCCTCCGTAGAGTCTGCCTCAGATGCCGACATGACTTCCTCGGGAGAATCCACCTCAGGGAGTGGGTCCTCATCACCATCTAGAAAGTTAAGAGCATCCCCAGCAGGCTTGAGAGGTAGCTCCTCAAGATCCTCCTCAGGGTCTTCCTCGGACGACGTTACCTCAATCACTTGGACTGGCTCCACTAGACGGTATGGTGTAGGCGTGGGTAGTATCCACTCCACAGTACGCTGAAGCGTGCGCACGGGTTCATCTGGATGCACCAAAGAAGTAGCCGTGAATCGAATCGTGCCCCGAAATCGGCACCTCGCGTTGTCTTCGAGGGTCTCCCAAGCTCCCTCTAGGCACTCCATCTCCACTCGATCATGGATTAGCTGCGCCGCCATCACGATCTACAAGAAAGAAAAGAAAGGGGTAGACTCTTTCACGAGAATCTAACTACGCCGCAACACAATGCGTCTCATGACCTCTACATGCAAGTAAAAGGGGTATCTCAAGGCTTTTCATCCCTGGTAATCGATTACACAGCCTTGGTAATCGATTACCAGAGGCCAAACTCGAATCACACAGCTTCAGGACATGAAAACCTGAAAAAGGCACTGTGTAATCGATTACACATACCTGGTAATCAATTACCAGTGACCCATTCCTCTGTGTAATCGATTACACAGACTGGTAATCGATTACCAGAGGCCTCCACAGTCTTCCAGTTCCCTTTTGAAGCCTGGTAATCGATTACATGCCCTGGTAATCGATTACCAGAAGCTCCCCTAGCTTCCTGACCTCGTTTTCAAGCCTGGTAATCGATTACACCCCTTGGTAATCGATTACCAGAGACCATCTTAGCCTCCTGTCTTCATTTTTAAGCCTTGTAATCGATTACCCACCCTTGGTAATCGATTACCAGAGGCCATAACCCATATATCACACAAGATTCACAGCTGGCCAGCCACCACACAAGCCTCCTTGCTTTGTGGTCTTTGTTCCTTTTATCTGTTGACTGCCATGAGCTTGCCTGTTTAGGTACATCACAAGTTCTCACTGACTGACTATGCCCGGGTTGGGTCGGGATTGATCAAGCTTGGTTTTGGGCAATAGCACCCCACCTGACGTCCCCAAGGTCTCCTGACCCCCGCGACATATCTCCAGGTACCACTCTGTGGTCAACGAATAAAAGCAGGAAGTTTCACCCTTCTACACTTCCTCATCTCAAGATTGTAGGATTATGGGGTACCCATCACATGTGGTACTAGGTGACGGTCGGGCGATGGTGCACAACAAGTTTTCCACATTCACAAATCGCGCATAAACCCACCATCCCCTGTTGCCCACCTCCAACTGAGCTCACGTACTCCCACGTAGCCCATATCCTCGTTTCTCTCAACACCGAGTCCCCATCAATCCTCCCAAGCTTCCCCAACATCCAAGTAATTCAACATTCAAACAACACAAACTATCACAGCCAAGAAAACAGGGCAAAGGCAGAAAACTCTGCCCAAAACACCAACCAAAATCACAGCTTTTCTCACTTAAAGACCCCAGTAAAATTTCCTTCGTTCCAATTCGTTAACCGTTGGATCGACTCGAAAATTTTACTGGAAGTCTCTAGTACATAAGCCTACATTTTGACCGTTGGGATCTACTAACAAACATCCAGAACTCATTCTGCACTACTCTTTCCACAACCAGCAAATGCATAGCATTTTTCTGCACAAAGCCAAAATTCTGCTGTACCTATTTGACAGCAAAATTCTGCATAAGTGCAGATTTCGAAAATCACACTTTCCCTCATCCAATCTTGCCCAAATCAAATCCTACAAGTCCCAAATCATGTATCAATCATGTCTAAACCAAAGTCAAGCTTCAAACCACAGCAACACAAAATCTAGGTATCCAAAACCCCTCAATTTAATGGATTTTCTAGGTTTGAGAAGTGAAATTGAGAATGGGACAAATTTGAAGCAAACTCTCACCTCACACAAGTTTATAACATCAATTTAAACTTGTTCAAACTGGATTTACGCCTAAAATTTCACTGAATCAAAATTTGACTCCTCAACACCCAATTTACCCTAGAAATGGCTCTTTGTTCACTTTGGTCATTTGTTTTTCTCTCTAGCTCAGCCTAACCTTTCTCACATGTTCTAAATGGCATTTCAAGCTAGGATTAACTCATTTTAACCTCCATTTACCACAGGATCCAGATTTAACCTTCCAACTCTCAAAGCCTCACTCTTTTTCCACTCATAACACCACATTCTCACTTTCTAACCCTAGGTTAACTCTACCCTTCATCTCTAACAGTTTTCCATAAGCAATTTCAGCACATAAACATCACAAGCATCATCATAAAAACCCTAAAACATAATGGGTATGTTTAACTCATCCAAACATGGCAAGTTCAACATGCTTTCAACAAGTTTCTTCACAAATAACTATCATGAAGCAGAAAACTAGCAAAACTACCCATCATATCTCCCAAAACCCCATACCCACGAAAATCAAGAGAGAAAGAAGTCCACCCAAACCTGAAATTTCGAAGTCCCACACGTAGAGACGCGCTTCACGACTCCGAAAATGCCCTCCTTTCGCGATTTGGAGCAGAAATGGGCACCAAAGGTTGAAGCTTTGTTGGGCAACAATGGTGGAGGAAGAAGAAGAGAATGGCAACGTGAGAGAGAGAGGAAAAGGCTTCTGAAATTTTTGGGGCTGAGTGAGGAGAGAGAATACAACTTTTTGGTTTTAAAAAGGGTTTTCTCTTTTTCTATTATTTTATTTAAGCTATGCCACGTGTCTCCATTTGAGTGGAGCAAAAGGGCCCACTTTCTCTTTTGATTGTGACCCATACTCAGCCACAAAAAGTGAGAAAAATCTGACCTTTGAAACGCTAAAATCCTGCCTCGGTTTGCGTACTATTTCTCTGATTCCAGTTCCTCGCGTTTCTCTGCGTCCGTCGGGGCCAGTTTTCGAAAGTAAGCAATATATATATCAAAACGCTCAAAATAAAACCCCGAGCGTGGTGCAGAGGTTGGTTTCATTAAATTGTAAGTCGCACGCAAAACGATGATTTTTAAACTAATTAATTAAGAATTAACCCATAACCTCCCAGTTATGGATTTCTCTTCCTTAATTAGCCTAACCCGCATATCTTGCCCCCACTATTCTTATTTCTACCAAGAACATATATGCATATACACTGAATAATACTTATATATATAATCATTCAAAATACATCGTTTCCAAAAATTCCGGGTAGAAATTTCCAGGATGTCACAGTCGCCAGGTGGAAGTGGTGGTGGCTGGCGTGACTGCTCCATTTTAGAAACCCTAGAGGAGGAGCCAAAGAAGGAGAGGGGGAGAGTGAGAATCAAAGAGCGCGAGAGAGTAGAGAGACATTAAATATTAAAAACAACAAAAAATCTTCTAAGATGATTTTTAAATCGTCTTAGAATGAAAGCCTTCTAAGACGGTTCTCACAAAACCGTTGTATTTATTTACAAAATTGTCATTGTGTCACATTCTAAGATGGTTCTACATAACCATCTTAAAATGTGCGTCATAGAATACAATTTTTTTAGTAGTGTACACAAGCACACCCTTTCAATCGTCTTCACCATTGATATTGACCATCGAAACGCATTCGCTGGTATGCCTCGCGTGTCAAAAATGCATCAAAACACATCCCCTCTATAAAAAAAAACATATCATAACACCAATAAGTTTTAATTGATTCCCGTTGTACCCAAATTGTTGAAATTGAAGCACCATGCACGCTTTCAAATGAATTCAAATTGTACCCAGATCTTGAAAATGTAACAAACACGTGTTCGATTTTGATAATAAAAAAAAGAATTACGATCACCATGCATATTAAACACAACACTCCTAACCTCCTCACGAGAGGGAGCATTTATCAGCATGCTATTATCCTTACTAGTCACTAGAGAAGGAATAATACTCTCCATCAAGCCTATTAACAATAGAATTCTATGATGCATAAATTTCAAAAAAATAGTCCATAACAATGTTTTTAATTGACCATATTTTCTAAGGAAAGATAGATGATTAGACATATGTTGAATCTTAGCCATTTTATGGGGAAAAAAAGAGAAGCAGTGTTCTTATCACCAAAACAATGCCACTTCATTTTTTTATTTCTATTGCCAAAAAAGACTTCTTCATAGTGAAGTGCTTGCTAGAGATCTATTTTCGCTTTAATTTCTTGATCTCAAAGGTCCTCATCATCATCAATGGAATTTTTTTATTAGAAGTTGAATAGAGTCATCATCATCCAAACACCAGCTTATTCCAAGACTTTAACTCTAACTTCAAATACTTCAACTTTTGAGTAAGAATAAACATTGGAAAACAATAAAAAAATTTCTTCCATACCTCTAGAATAACACAACGACAGTCAAGATGGTCACTCCACATTTTTTGAAAGCGAAAAGACTTGGCAAAAGTTTGAGAACTTTCCTGACACTGAATAAGAATAAGATGATGGTCAGATTTCATCCTAGTCAAAGTGCAACAAGCTATTGATTGTTAGGAAGATATCCACTGATCATTACATAAAAATGGATCTAGCCACATATCAATCTTATTACCCCCCCCCCCCTCCTTTCATTAGAGCAAGTGAATAATGAACCAACAATTGGGAGGTGAGTGAGAGAGAAACTTCCTAACCAAGAGTGAAATTCATTACATGAAGTTTGGGAAAGAGAGCAACCTCCCTTCTTTTCATGAACCCCCAAAACCGCGTTGAAACCATCCATGAAGCACCAAGGGCAATTACGGGATTATTGAAGCAAAGCAAGTTTCTCCCACAAAGAATGTCAACCAAAGTAGGTCATGGTTCCATGTATAGCAACAAAAAAAACAAGAACATCCATCAATAAAGGTGATAAAGTATCTTTCCTTTCTAAAAGAATTAACATCAAAAGGCACACAAATATCAGTATTCACAATTTCAAGAAGCTGAGTGCTTCTTGTAGCTCCTTTCTTTGTATGCTTTGTTTATTTTTCCTTAATACAATCCACACAAATATTTAGATCCGTAAAATCCAGATCATGAAAATTTTCTTTCTTTATTAATCTTTCCATCTTTTCTCTAGAAATGTGACCTAAACGTTTATGTCACAAGAAAGTGGACCGTTCATTCACTAAACTACGTTTAGTGTCAATATTATGATGCAAAGTTAAAATGGTGTCAGCATACAAACCATCTAATTTCAATTTATATAAATTATCACAAAGAACAGTAGTACCAATGAGATGATTATGCTTAAATAAACTGAAACATCCATTGCCAAAATGAAAAGAGTATCTAGTAACATCAAGTTTTCAGTAAATCTAAATGATGTCCAGTGTCGAGTTTTAAACGATAAGTTCCAACTACTTCCATTGGAGCTTTCACTTTATTCTCCATAAAGATGAACTTCTAATTTGGGCTTATGGTTTGGATTGTAAGGAATCCCTTTCTTTTCGAACCAAGACTTACGCTTTGGGCAATCCTTCTGGAAGTGTCCAGATTTCCCACAGAAATGGCAATTATTGCTCTTTGGTGCCTTCTTTTGGATTTGCACAGAGCTGTCATTGATCTTTAATGGCTTTTTTCCTTTATCACGCTTCTTCACAAATTTATTTCCAGCTCCTTGACTCCCTTGGTGGCTTACATAATGGACTGAGTGACTTCCTTGATTCTTAAGCCTTGTTTCTTCCTGAACTAACATATTATGCAATTCATGCACATTCCATTTATCTTTCATAGTATTTTAGCTTATTTGAAATGAGTCGTGCTCAAATGGTAATGAGTTCAGAAAACTGAACAAGGAAGTTCTCATTAACAGTCCATTCCCAAGGTCTTAAGTCTTGTTGCATTGTTTGTCATCTTAATGAAATACTCATGCATAGTACGTGAACCATAAAAAATCATAGTGCTCAGTGTACTCATTAATGTCTCAGCAAGAGACTTATCAATTGTTTGAGATCGTTCTCCCACTAACCCCATAAACTCTTTAGCACTATCGATCTTAGGGAGAGTTGTCTTAATACTGTTTGCAACATACATTCTCATGAACATTAGGTTGAGTCTGTTAGATCTTTCCCAAGCTTTATAATGAGTTTTTTATTTATTGATACTAGAATCAATAATAGCAACAAGTTTCTCTTTCAATATATATAGCAAGATCAAGATCCATTACTTCAAGGTGAAATTGGAATTTTTCATTCTAGTCAAAGAAGTTAAGCCTATTAAACATTGACACAGATGATACATGAGAATTCAGTGAATTGGGAATAGGTACCGCACAATAAAATTCACATAAGCATTTTGAGACATAAAACACATGTTATACATATAATTCATTCAGATAACAATCAATGTATATTGATGCTCTCCTTTGGGTGATACACCAACACAACATACAAACATGATGATGCTAATAAAACTCTTAACATCATTTGACAATTAAATATGCACCAATTAGTAGTACCTACTACCTTAGGGTATATAAATAAACCAATGATACACACAAATTACCTATAATTGTATTCATTGATTATAAGAACAACTAATCAACCTTTGGGAAATCCATAAATTCCTTATAACAATGAATTTCAATGTACCCATAAACCAATAATCATATAATTTAACATATATCATTCTATGAGTAATTGAAATAATCATTATTTTGGAATTAAATAACCTTATAGATTTGACCACTTTGGTGACTAACAAATCCATCATACATTTAATTCCAAAATAAATTATAATTATTCTATGAAACACTCCAAGTGTAACAATTCTTTTCTCGTGAAGCCTTTTGATCAAAATCAAGATAATAAGTATATATATAACAATACAAATTCTTTTTTTATACTAAACAATACAATTCTTGATTCATGTGAAAGAATAGAAACAAGGAATCAAAAGGTGATCAATTTCACGTTCTGGAGTCTATGAATCCTTTCACATGTAGATAATAAACATTTAATCACATTGACTAACAAATGTGTGAAATAACATACTTGGATTTGATGAAATCATATCAAATATACAATTCTTTTCATATAACATACAAGCCCATTCAATTTCTTCATCCATTCCAGTTCATATATATGAATTATGTCTTTGATTAATCAAAACAATCATACACGATAATAAATCATAATCAAGAACCAATTAGAATTTTAAAATTCATGTTCGTAAGGCTCGCGAAAGACATGCAGCGGAAACATAATCAATCATAAAAAAACAAACCATATATGTCATGAAAATAAAACCCCTAAATTTCATAATTAGGGTTCATGCATAATTGGGAAAAAATCATTCTTGGATAATCATAAATTTCATAACACATGCTATGGTACCACATGTAAGTCTTAAGGGTTTTCGAGATTAACAATTATAGAAAACCAGTAGGATCTTAAAACCTATGATTCTCACACAATCATTAAAGAGTAAGACATACCTTTGTCCATAGTGAGATAGATCTCTATCGAGTCTCTGATGCATCTTGATTTTCTTGAAAGATGAAGAAAGTAAGATTTTACTCCCTTGAATATTCTTTCTATCTCTTTACGTTCACAATTGCTAGGATTTTGAGAGAACACTTTTATGTGAGGAAGGGGACCTTGTTTCGCATTAATGGGATTAAAACCTTTTTAAACCACTACTCTCATCAAATAGCAGTTATTTCTAGAAAATTCTCCAATTTAATTCAATTATAATTTAGTCCTTAATTATTAATTATTTGTTTATTAGTCCATACATAAGTCACATGTCTCTCACATGAGACACTAATTCTTACAGTCTCCACCATGGATTTTTCCTTACATTTATCAAGAGAGTGGTCAATTATCATGCAAGAAGAGCAATAGGCAAGAAGGTGTTAAAAGTTTTATCAAACTCAGACCAGTCATTGACTCGATTGGGGTACTAGGTCACTGAGTCAAGGATCAACCCAGTGAGTCACCATTTGACCCGCATGACTCGGTCTATATTAAAAATAAATAAATAATTTAATAACATGTAAACTTGTACAACTAAGATTTAAAGTTTAAAAAAATTCAACATATTTAGAAGCATAGTTATGAACTTGTTTAAAATTTGAGCATGCAACATATTTTTTTAGAAAGTATATATAAACTACCTTAAGTTGGAATTTAAAATATATATTATTGTTGTACAATGACAAACATAATCTAATACGCACACAAATTAGTGAAAGGAAAAATGAAAATGGTAACCATTTTATCTTTTCAAATTTCAAGATATGGTTATGCTTGATAAAAAATGTAAGTATATGAACAACTCAAGTGTAAGGTATAAATTTATTTTTCTTATATGAGTGATGTCATTCAACTGGAAAATAAAATAAAAACCTAGAAAATACATGACTTGCTAAGTCAACCGAGTCATTGGGTCATGTCGTGTTAGATCGGATCGCATCGGGTCATATGCAAAACCATTTCAACATGTGGCTTGGACCGGTTGGGTGCTCGGTTCTTGGGCCAACAGGTCGACCCCACCAGTTCGAGCCGAGTTTAATAACTATGGTTCATGACCTATCTCCATAAAAAAAAAACATAATCAGAGCTCTCCACTAGGATCTGATCACGAAGCAAGAGCATGAGATATTTCATATCATTGCTCGGTTGTGGTTGAGCATAACATTATAGGTTGGGGCCCAAAACCTTTTAGGGTGCTCAATTGTTGGTTTGAAGACAAAAGATTTCATGAAGGGGTAAAGGAATCATGGAGTAATAATATTATGGAAGGTTGGGGAGCATTTGTTCGTAAGGAAAAACTAAAAGGGGTCAACGTGGCTTTGAAAAGATGGAATTTGGTGGAATTTGGCATGTTTCAAAGGAAGCAAAAACAAAGAGTTAAAGATTTGAATAGCTTGATTTGTTGGAGGAACAATGAAATTTGGATGATGAAAGCTTTCAAAGAAAACTACACCTACAAGAAGAGTTTTGGAAAGTTGCAAAATATAATGAATCTTTGCTAATGCAAAAGTCAAGAGTAAGATGGGTAAAAGAAGGGGATTTCAATTCAAAGTTCTTTTCCTCAATCATGAATTGGAGGATAAGAAAAAATGTGGTGAAAGGCACACAATTAGGAGGGGAATGGATGGAATATCCAAATAGGGTCAAAGAGGAGGTTAAAAGATTTTTTGAGAAAAGGTTCAAGGAAGATGACTATGAGAGGCCAAAGCTTGATGGAGTTTCTTTTTCAAAAAATATCCATCCTAGACAATGATTTGTTACTAGATGAGTATGAGGTTAAAAGGGCAATTTGGGATTGTGAAAGTTCTAAGAGAACCAGACCCGATGGTTTCAATTTCCTATTCATCAAGGAATTTTGGGAGATATCTTGTGCTTCTTGAAGGAATTCCATAGGCATGGAGTGCTTCCTTGAGGCACTAACTCTTCTTTTATAGCTTTAATTGCCAAATGTGACAACCCTCAAGACTTGGGTCAATTTAGACTCATTTCTTTGGTGTTGTCTTTATAAAATTTTGGGAAAATTATTGGCTAATAGAATGAGAAAGGTATTAGGGAAGGTGATTGATCATTGCCAAAGTGCTTTCCATGGAGGGAGGATACTTCTTCATAGTGTGTTGGTTGTTAATGAGGTAGTGGAAGATGCAAAAAGAAGGAAAAGTCCTTCCTTGTTGTTTAAAGTAGATTTTGAAAAGGCTTATAATTTTGTTTCTTGGGAATTCCTTCTATACATGCTCTATAGATTAGGATTTCAAGCAAAATGGATTACATGGATCAAAGGATGTCTTGAGTCCCCATGTTCTTTGGTTTTGGTGAATGTGAGTCCATCCCAAGAGTTTCAACGTCATAAGGGCCTTCGCTAAGGGGATTCGTTGGCCCTATTCCTTTTCCTTGTGGTCATCGAAGGGTTGAGTGGGTTGATGAGGAATGCATTACCCAAAGGTTTATTTGATGGGTACAAAGTGAGAGACAATATGTTGTTAGCTAGCTACAATATGTTGATGACACAATATGTGTGGGTGTTTTCACTATAAAAACCATGTTGGGAATGTTTGAATTGGTGTCTAGACTAAAAGTAAATTTCTACAAGAGTTGTTTTGGAGCTATTTGGGTGGAGGGTGAGGTGGTGGAAAGATATACCCACATGTTGAATTGTAGAGCTTTCACTTTGCCTTTTGTGTATCTTGGTTTGTTAATTGGGGCCAACCCACAGAGGAAGGAGGCTTGGTTACCAATTATACAAAAAATCTCAAAGAAATTAGCTTTGTGGAAACACAAACATATATCTTTTTTCGAAAGGATATGTTTGATAATTCCATATTGGCTTCTTTACCTTTATTTTATCTCTCTCTCTTTTTTAAATGCTAAAGAAAGTGTGGAAAATCTTAGTGGGGATTCAAAGGAAATTTTTGTGGGGAAGGAATGAGGAAAATAAACAAATTTCTTGGGTGACTTGGGAGGATATTTGCAAGAGTAAGAAAATGGGTGGACTAGGAGTAAAGAATTTGAAAGATTTTAATGAGGTCTTATTAGGGAAATGGAGGTGGTCTCTTTTTCTTGAAGAGGGTAGTTTGTGGAGTGAGGTGTTAAAATCAAAATATGATAGTTGGCATGAGCTTTTGAGGGAGGGTGAACTTTTGTGAGAATCCTTGTGGTGGAAGGATTTGAAGAAAATTTGTGGTGGTAATGGGAGAGCAAGATGGTTCGATGAAGGAATTGAGTGGAAAGTAGGTAATGGAGAAAAAAATAAGATTTTGGTTGGATGAGTGGTTAAATGGGAATTGATTGGCTCATACTTTTCCTAGACTATATCTTCTATCAAATAATAAAGATGTTATTGGCGATATAGGGATGTGGCGGGAGGATAGATGGAGTTAGGAGTTTAATTGGAGAAGGGTGACTTTCGAGTGGGAAAACAAACTAATACATTAATTAAATTTACTTTTAAATCTTGTACAAGTACAAAGGCATGAATTGGATTCTTGGATTTGGAAAAGTTGCCCCTCGGGGAAGTATACCACAAAATCGGTATACAAGTTTATCACTGAAGATGCTGGAACTTTGCCTCCTTCAAATTTATTCTCCTTGTTGTGGCAGATAAAGATTCCCAACAAAGTCGTGTTCATACTGTGGAGATCCCTGAGGGATTGTTTGGCAACAAAAGAAAATCTATTACGCAGGAATATCATCATCAATCATCAGGATTCTCTTTGTTGTTTATGCGAACTTCATAGTGAGTCACTTCAACACTTTTTCCTCATGTGTCCAATGGTGTGACAAGTATGAATTGCCTATTTTTCATGGCTATCCCTATCTTCATTAACAATTTTTCCTGGATCTCTCAAGCCTCATTTCAACATGTTCACAGGATTGGCACAAAATGGTTGTGATCGTCAATTCTTTTACCTTGTGTTTGGATTAGGAATTTTAAAATTTAAGAGAATTTGAGATACCTAGAATTTGAATTGCTTTGATTTTAATTTCCTTCATTTTTTAAATGCTTTGTTTGGATAAATCAATTCAAATTTATTCAATTTTAAATTCTTTGTTTGGATAGGGCAATTCAATTTTCTCCATACACAAAATTTCAATTTTATATTTTAAATAGATGAAATTTTAATACTAAACTTTATAGAAAACAAACACAATCTAATTTTGAAATATTAATTAAAAAATATTTTTCAATTTTTAATAATTCAAAAATACAAAATATTGATAATTTTAACTAGGGTTGTTCTGCCTGACCACAACCAGTGATGTTTTTAAACCGACAACAACTAAGACTATTTTTCGGTCGACATCAAATAGGGTTTTTTTTTTGTCAAAGTATGCCGGGAATATTTGTCAGCTAACGTCATTTGGGGCTATTTTTCGGCTACATTGGTTGAATCTATTTTTCAACCGATGTTGGCCAAGTTTTTTTACCAACGTCGGCTAAGGTTTGTTAGGTCGACACTAGCTAGGGTCTTTTCAAACGACATTGACCAAGGCTATTTTTAGCAAACGTCGGCCTAAAAAATCCTAGCAGGTGTTGACAAAAAAATCTACCCAATATCGGCTAAAAAATAGCTTGGTCGATGCCGACAAATAAAACCTACCCGATGTCAGCCGAAAAACATCATTGGTCAACGTTGACCGAAAAATCCCTAGTTGAAGTTGGCTAAAAAATAGCCTTAACCAATGTCGGACAAAAAACCTTACCCAACATCGACTATAAAATAGTCTTAGCTAATGTTGGCTAAAACATAGTTGTGATCGATGTCGACCGAAAAAACTCTAGTGGATGTTGATTGTAAGAATCTAGTCGATGTCGACTAAAAATAGTCATACCCGATGTCGGTCAAAAATACCTAGCTGGTGTTCACAGAAAAAACCCTAGCCAACATCCACCAAAAAATCTAGCTAATGTGGTTAAGAAATAGCTCTGGTTGATGTCAGCCAAAAAACCCTAGTCGATGTCGACAAAAAAATCCTAACTGATGTCGGCTAAGAAAATCTAGTTGATATCAACCAAAACACCCTAGCTAACATCGGCTGAAAAACCCTAGCAGGTGTCTACTCAAAAGTTAGTCATGACTGATGTCAGTAGAAAAAATCTAGTCAACGTTGGCAAAAAAAATCATTGGTCAACATCAATTGAAAAAATCTGGATGACAACAGCCAAAAAAATCCTTGGCTGACGTCAGCAAAAAATTCTCATGACTGACGTTAGTGAGAAAATAACCCTAACCAACATTGTTTAAAAAAATATTAGTCAATGTCGACAAAAAATGGCTTTGATTAACATCATACAAAAAAATTTAGACCGAAAAAATCTCTACCAACATCAGTAAAAAACAATTTATGTCGATGTTGGCCGTAAAAACTTTGGTCACCTGTGGTTGCGAGTGTTGAGCGAGAAAGAGTCGCGAGCAAGAACGTGAGTTAGAGTGAGCATCTCTGAAAAAGAATTTCAAATTCTATATTTTTTAAGGAATTTGAAATCTCACTGTTTTAGTCAATCAAAATGATTCATAAAAATACCAAAAATTAAATTTCCTTTCAAATATTCTATCCAAACAAACTATTTTATCATGAATCATTTTAAATTCCTTAAAAAAATAAATTCCCCTATTAAATTATTCCATCCAAACACACTAGGCATGGTAGAGTGCAGTCATTTACTGGATTTGAAATTGTAGAAATGATTTCATTTATATAGACAAATCCAACCTGATATGGTTGCTTTGGTTGAAGATATTAAATTCCACACTTGGTTTTGGCTTCATAATAAGCACCCTGGTTTTTATTACGCATGTGGGGTTAGTTAGCTGGATGAGAGCAAGCTTAAGGTGGTGACTAATTCGTATAGTAGAGGAACACACATAAAGATATTAGAAGTTGGAATTGTTGTTGCAATTCCAATTTGTATGGAGATATAATATTATTGTTTGGAGTCAAAGTAGGTTATCAAATATTTGATCTTGTTATGATCTAAATATAGCATAACCAACTTTTGACTCGTGTTGTATGTTTCTGGTACCTTCTCTCTCTTCAATAATTTTAACTCTTTCAATTTTAAATAAAAAATAACCAGCACCCTTGGAAAGTGTGTCCATAAGTTATATTATTGATCGCCTTATCAAGGACAAAAAACAAAAATATCATTAAATTATAAAAACGAAAAAATATATTTAAACCTTTTATTTATAAGTTGAATAAAATTTATTTTTAAACAGCTAAATATAATTAAAATTTATTAAAAACAAGCTATGATCGAAGAAATTGATCTCGAATGTTAGCCAAACAGCCCTTACTCTATTACCGAGTCAAAATTTGGAAATCCCTGTAACTGCAATAGATATGATTGGTGAGATTGGATCATTGGGGGTTAGTATCAGAATGGTTTGAGCTGAAAACTACCATAACAAAATCCATATCCCTGTCATGTTAGGTGAGGTTGGTTATATAAACTACACGTTTTTTTATAAGCAAAATGAATACTACTCACTATGAGATCCTTACCAACATTTTCCAGTGACTTGATTTTTCTCCCCTTTTTCACATGTCTAAAAAGCATGCTAGCTATT